>NC_140166.1:153745981-154050283 GCF_963971535.1 Notolepis coatsorum | reverse complement strand
GAGAAGGGGTAGGAGGGAGAGAGAGAAGGGGTAGGAGGGAGAGAGAGGGAGGGATAGTGAGAGAGAGAGGGGGGGAGAAAGAGGAAGGGAGGGGGAGGGAGAAGAGAGGGAGGGAGAGAGACTGTGTCTGTGTATCGCTGTCAGTGGGTGTGAGTTTGTAAGTAGATCCGCACGTTTGCCCGCTGTCAAGTGAGTGGAAATGAGCACACATGAAAAAAGTGCACCCAAGCACACAAGGTTAACCCCATCACTGTTATAGGTCAGTGCTGTTTCATTGAATCCATCCCACTCTCTCGCTACTTATCCCCCTTGTTATCCTCTGAAATGGGCATTAAGCTGATAATAAACACCAGCCACTAGCACCTTAGCGCTCTAAGCGACGGTGGTCTCCTTCGTGAGGTGAGCTACTGTATCGTGTCGTGGATGATTTGGCCAAACTCCCAGACCAGATTCTCGAGGCATCGGAAACTAAATGTCAGCTATCATCAAATGAAAAGCAGTCAAGTATCATCGTAGTATGATGGATGGTGTTTCCAGTTCTACTACTGTTTATTGGCCATTATATAAATTATTTACTATGGTTCAACATGGTAATAGTCACTGTAACAGTCATGGATGGCTGTGTACGGCTATTGTACTTAAACAATACTGTGGTACGGATATTGAGGAGACAGTCACAACAACCTGAACCTGATTGATTGATTGAAAACTTTAATGAACAGATTGCAGAATGGGTATAGTCAATACAGTACAGCTCAATACACACAATTGTTAAGGGATGCAGACCAGAGAAATACTTTTGTCTTCTTTACATCAGGGTCCCCCATTTTCATTCATTAATGACATAATGACTGAAATAACGGTACTTAAACAATACGGTGGTACAGCTATTGTACTTAAACAATACCGTGGTACAGATATTGTACTTAAACAATACTGTGGTACAGCTGTTTACTTAAATAATACCGTGGTACAGCTATTGTACTTAAATAATACTGTGGTACAGCTATTGTACTTAAACAATACCGTGGTACAACTATTGTACTTAAACAATACCGTGGTACAGCTATTGTACTTAAACAATACCGTGGTACAGCTATTGTACTTAAACAATACTGTGGTACAACTATTGTACTTAAACAATACCGTGGTACAGCTATTGTACTTAATAATACCGTGGTACAGCTATTGTACTTAAATAATACTGTGGTACAGCTATTGTACTTAAACAATACCGTGGTACAACTATTGTACTTAAACAATACCGTGGTACAGCTATTGTACTTAACAATACCGTGGTACAGCTATTGTACTTAAAAAATACCGTGGTACAACTATTGTACTTAAACAATACCGTGGTACAGCTATTGTATTTAAACAATACCGTGGTACAGCTATTGTACTTAAACAATACTGTGTACAGCTATTGTACTTAAATAATACCATGGTACAGCTGTGGTACTTGAAAGTGATATAGATAACATTCAGTCACTAGATGTCACTGATATCTATGTCATTTTGGAGCCGGCAACATTTTTTAATGATAAATTAATTTATAAATATTTGTTATGCCGCAAAACCTCTGTGGATGTATTATCATTTTAATGATTACTCATCATTAAATGTAAATGTTATCTGTAGCATCTTTAATAAATAATACCATGCTACGGTCCAATTAAAAACTAAGACACGGCACGCTCAAGCAGTGTTGTGCTAGTTACTGAAAAATAGTAAATCAGTTACTTTATTAGTTACTTCATTTCAAAAGTAACTCAGTTACTTTACTAGTTACTTACACCCAAAAGTAATGTGTTACTGTGAAAAGTTACTATTTAGTTACTTAAAAAAAAAAGATTGCTCCCATTAATGCCCTTTACAGATACTTAGTCAAAATCTGTTGATCAACTTGACAGTTTCCATTCATTTGCATTCACATCACTGAACTCTGCTAAGCAATGTGGTCTATACAAACACAAATCTGACACAAACATAAATGTTGTCCCGAGTCCCGACGTAATAAGAAATGCACTGTGCCTAATTGTATCGCCGCTTAGGTTGTAGGAACAGCCTTGATGTCGGAGTGTTTCATTATAACCGTCTTGCAACGTTGTTTAAGATATCAATCGTGCATTGCAACGTTAGAATAGTTAGGATATCAATTGTGCATGAGAGGACTATATTGTTTGATTAGTATTGATGAGATTCCCTTGCAGATTCTTACAGTCAAAATCTGTTGATCAACTTGACAGTTTCCATTCATTTGCATTCACATCACTGAACACCAAAGTCTGCGGTGGTCGAGATGTAACGTTAGTCCAGCCCCTCAAACATTTTCTTTAGCTCATTTCCATTTTGTATTCTCTCTCCAAGTAGTTGGAAAAAGTGTTCCGTCCCATTTGCCGTGTGCCACCTGGTGATGCTAACTAGATCCCTGAAAGCGAGTGGCTTCGGATGAGTCCTGTTAACGTTAGACTCAGCTACTAGCTTCGTTGAAGCATGGTCAGTAGATAGGATCTTTGAGCCAAAACACAAATTACATTTAACTAAAACGTTCTTTTCTTTGTGCTCGACAAAAGAGAAACAGTGAGAATATCCATGTGTAAAAACGCGAGTAGTGGGCGCCGCCATGACAGTCAAGACTATAGTAAACTAAACACGCCCACAGCGTGTCCCTGCAGGTGACGTGACACAGACAGGAGTCAGGAGGACTGCGCTGGATCGCTACCGCTCGCTACCAATCTACATAAAAATAACGCAGTAACGAACCATTCAGTAACGGTAACTGCGTTACTGAATTTCAAAAGTAATGCGTTAGAGTACTAGTTACCGCCAAAAGTAACGGCGTTACTGTAACGTTAGCGTTAGTCCCAACACTGCACTCAACTCACAATTAAACAACTGGGTGCTGAATCCTGGATACAGTGTTGTCATAAAGAACAGACCTCCCAGTCTAACTTGTCTAATATTGCCACACAGACGATTTGGGCCAAGATGCCCTTCTTCTTCTTCTTCTTCAGCGTGTATCCTGGCGATCAATAATAGACAATATGAAAAGGTAAAATTGGAGTGCTGGTCTCTGCCTCTTTATGACAGTCCAATTTAATCCATGGCAGGTGACGGGCGGGGGCATCTGTTTTTCTGTACAATACTGTGATGGCGGTAACCCAAACGAAATGATGGAACCATGATAGCTGCTTCATAAACGTGGATGAAGAACCGGGCCAATGACTTGCATCAGTATCACCTTTTATTGGCCAAGTACAAAAAAGTATCATGGTACTGTAGTTCTATCATTTGATATAAAATAAATATCAAAATGCCATCGGTATCAAGGTTTAAATACGATTATACCATGGTATTATTTGTGTAGTGAAAGGGAGATGCCCACTTGATAATCCAGGTAATATGCTGCTCTCACTGCCTAACTATGGACATGGGCGGGCATTAGGGGGCCGGGCCCGCCCACTGAGTCAGCTGTGCCCACCCTGGTAATTTTTTTATTTTTTTTTGTCAATCAAAGTCAACTATCCAAATCCTTAGTGTGGGACAGCCCTAGTGGGCACTGATGTCAACAACAACACTAGTACTGAAGCTAGCACGGCACTCTGTGAGAATTCGTTTTCTACCCTCAAGAACGTCTTTACAGAACATCGCCTTAGTATGCTTTATCAACGCAACTAAGGCCAATTTAATTCAGTTGGCATTTGAGAAGGACTTAACAAAAAAGTTCAGGAATGAGTGGAGGGGCAGTGTTTTAAGAAGATTTCACTCTGTCCCCAAACACCGCTTGCCTCTCTACTTATGATGGTGGTGAGTAGCCTGTGGAGGAATTTTGTTTGCTTTTTTATGCACCTTATTTTTGTCAGTTCAGTTCAGTTTGTCAGTGAATTCAGAAGTGTTGAATAAATGGAGACTTTTCAAAGATATAGAATAGAATAGAATAGAATAGAAATGTATTATCCTGAGGGAAATTTGACACTCCAAATCACTCAACATTAAACATTTAGACAGAACAAGTCACAAATAAGAATAAAAAAAACAAATGGCCTAAGAATAGAATAAAATGAAATAGAATAAAAATAGAATAAAATATACAGTAAATAAATACAGTAAAAATATACTGAAGTCTACAGGTGTAATATTGCACAGTGCTGTTTAAAAAGTAAGAGTCCAGGAAGATGGTAACTGTCACTCTGTGCTCAGTGATGCAGTGAGGCACAGTGATGCATTGTATAGTCTGATGGCTGTTGGAATGAAGGACTTCGTGTGCCGTTCAGTGCTGCATTTAGGCAGTGTGAGCCTATAACATGCTCCTCCTGTCAGCCAAGTCTGTGTATAGTGGGTGGGAGGGGTTTTCCCTGATGGCCTGGAGCTTAGCAAGGTTCCTCCTCTCCGCCACCCTCGTTAGAGTCCAGCTCCACCCCAACCACGCTACTGGCCTTCTTGACCATCTTATCCAGCCTGTTTGTGTCCCCTGCTCTCAGTCCGCTGCCCCAGCAGGTCTGTTATATATATATATATATCCATTCAGTCTGTTTTTGTATAAGTGAAGGTTAAGATAGAGAGAAATTAGATTTTTCAATTGCCTCTCTGCTGTTTAGTTCAGCACCGTGGACAGCGCCAAGCAAGCCACAGCGCCGCTGTCCCAGCTGAAACGTATAAAAGGGAACCTGTGTTGAAAAACCATTGTGCCCCCCCAGAGAACATTTTATGCCCCCCCACTAATTAGTTTCTGCAGCCTGGTCTAGGTAGGGTATGTAGCATCTATATATCAACATGTTGGGTTGTGGTGGCCATTGCGGGCCATGTGGTAGGGTATGTAGCATCTATCTATCTACATGTTGGGTTGTGGTGTCCATTAGGGGCCATGTGGTAGGGTATGTAGCATCGGCATTGTCAATACCTGGATCTCACGTTTTAACCATTTTGTCCTACACACACACACACACACACACACACACACACACACACACACACACACACACACACACACACACACACACACACACACACACACACACACACACACACACACACACACACACACACACACACACACACACACATATATATATATATATTGTAAATAGCTTTTAAAGAATAGGTTCACTATTTTTCAACCCAGACCATATTAAAATGCTGTTTCCCAAATATTTATATTCCTCACTGATATCTTTAGCATTGAGAAATGTACCATTGCAGCAATGGTTTAGGCCTTCAAACACCATGATAATCTACTTTTCAAACACCATGATAAATCTAAGTTTCAAACACTATGATAAATCCACTTTTCAAACACCATGATAATTTACTTTTCAAACACCATGATAATTTACTTTTTTCGAACACCATGATAAATCTACTTTTCAAACACCATGACAATGAGGTGAAATAAACATTTGAAAGGTGTATTGTTCCCTGTGTGTTTTGATCATAGAGGTGTGGTTATACTATTACTGTAATCTGGATTGTCTATGTTATTATAATGTTAATCTTAATCAAGGATGAAGACTATTTCACAATACATGAGGAATCATAGCTTTTTGCTCACTGATGGGGTTCCATGTTGTGAAGTAGGTGCCCTTTCTTTTTCATTTCGCCCCTGCCCTTCAAACAGCCTGAGTCCGCCACTAGAATATCTGTTGACAGCCCTACAAGTACAATTAGTTACTGCACACTACATCACCCCTGAGTGGAACATGGAAAGCCAAACTTTCCCCCACTGTACCGAAAACCCGTACCGAACCTTGACTTCAAAACCGAGGTACGGTGGTTTTTTGTGTACCGTTACACCCCTAATACATATTACCTTTTTATTTGACCACTGTGAGTAGCATAGATGTTAGGGGGATTGGGTTTCTTCATTGATTGCTTATCCTTAGCATTAGGGCCCAAGTATCTTGTGTTTTATTATAAATAGGGGGGATTGGGTTTTCGGGCGGAGTGAAGCCTGGTCTGGCTCTTGAGGGTGGTCTTCCTGGGTATCAGGTCACCACCCTCCTCTCTTCCCTCTTCTCAGTCCTCAGAATAAACTGAGTAGCATAGATGTGTGGCAAGGGGAGTGGGTTTCTTCATTGAGCATTTATCCTTATCATTAGGGCATCATAAGTATCTTGTGTTTTATTATAAATAAAGGAACACACCAACATTATGGGAAATGCGCTTACCAGATTTACCATAATGTTGGCCATGTTTAAGTACGGAAATTAAACCATGGAAATTCATAACATTATTTACCATGACAGCACCATGGTACATTATTTATGGCCGGCAACATAATAATAATAAATAATAATTCATTTATTTTATATAGCGCTCTTCAATTACCCGAAGTTGCTGACAATAGGCAAAAGAAAAACAAAGAAACAAAGAAACAGAGAACCACAGGGAAACAGGGAACAATATGAATACACAAGAACATAGAGCCACGAGTAACAGACAGCAAATACAGGAGCCAGTAGGAGAGGAGAGGCAGTGGGAAGTAAGTAAGGCAAACTGAGGGGGGGGGGGGGGGGGGGGGGGGGGGCAGGAGAGGAGAGAAGGTAGGGGAGGGGAAATGGGGGTGATAGGTTGGAGGAGGGTGGTTATGGCTAGGGAAGGTTGAATGCTTGGGAGAACAGGTAGGTTTTGAGACGGGGTTTGAAGGTGGAGCGTGAGGGAGAGTCTCTGATGGTCTGAGGGAGGGTGTTCCAGAGTCGGGGTGCAGCACGTGAGAAGGCCCGATCAGCAAAAACCTTTCGTTTGGATGACAGGATGGTGAGGGAAGCAGTAGAAGAGGATGGTAAAGATGAGATTACCATTAAACTACAATTATAGTTTTCCATAAAGGGCATAACATACATGTTTGATTTGGACCAAGGAAGTGAATTTCACAATTTATATGAAACCAAATGCACAGAACAGATGCCTGACACAGCAGGGTCAGTTCTAAAGATGCAGATATGGTAATCTATTTAAAAAGATGTTTTAGTTCGCAACAAGGCTTAACAGTGTAAACAAAGGTGCAGATGAGGGTCTGTATGCCCTATTGGTTATATTATGCGTTACATTAAATATAGGCAATAAAGAATTTGAATCTGAATATATACTATGAGTAAGAGTAAAAGTAAACAGTATACACAAGGTGCAGTTTACATATATATGCTACTGTAAATGCAGCATAACTGTACATTTAGCTTATCCCGTTAACTATCCAGTGTGCTGTGATCCCTCTCACTATAATAATAATAATAATAATAATAATAATAATAATAATAATAATAATAATAATAATAATAATAATAATAATAATAATAATAATAATAATAATAATAATAATAATAATAATAATAATAATAATAATAATAATAATAATAATAATAATAATAATAATAATAATAATAATAATAATAATAATAATAATAATAATAATAATAATAGTTGTTACAAAGGATCAGATTAAACCGAATATATATATTTATTTATTGATATATATTGCATAGTATTTGTATATCGTTTGATATCCCTTGTATATTCCTTGTACATATACACGGAATATCCCTTTAGCCCAGACCATAATATTCCATTCTCCTATTGGACAGCGGTCCACCGGCGCCAGGGACCGGCCTCCGGAGCCAGGTTCAAAGTCACCGTCAAGATGTGTCTGGACATGCCCGGCCTTGCCCAGGGATACGCAACAGAAATGAGAGTGGAACTAGTTTGTTCACCGTGCGTATAAATACGGCGCAGGTGAATGTAGAAGCCCCTTACCTCCGTACCCTTCGTCCTTAGTATGTTACCGATAAGTTGAAGCCTCACCCACGATACAACGTGTGGTGAAGTATGGCCTGTTTGGCCTCAGAATAGAGCATCGAGACCGCGTGCAAATTAATAACTGAATTGTCAGAGTTTGGCGCTATACCGTCGAGTGCGACATATTTCTATTGAGTCTTTAATAGTCTATTTGTGTATAGTGTATCGTGCGGTTAGAATTCTACAGTGACCAGCATCTCCAACGCTTTCTCGTATTAGCTAGAGTTCTTATCCAGGCTGGGCCGACCACATGGCGCTTTCACCCGAGGAGACCTAGACGAGAGCCGTATGGACATGTACACTGGATTAATCTACCCGACGACTACATAGCCCTTTGCGGCTGGGATATATTTGCTTTGGTCCTGTGATTTATGGAGCGGATAATCGCCGACGCCTGCACGTGTTGGATTTACCCCGAGAGGAGTCAAGTCGAGTCGGCGCCTCAGAGAGTCTGAGGTCGACTAGCTTTCTTCACTGTGGAGCTACAGTCTACAAGAGAACCAAGCTGTATTCGTCTGTGGATCAAGAGGCTACTGCACCGGCTTCTGTACCTGAAGTCTCCCTAGTCATCGTTGACCAGACGTCCTACTACCGACAGATCTTCTACCCCCCCTGCTGGCTTACAACCAGTGGGAACCCCTTCCAGTATCTCCCGCTATATTACTAGTGTACCATAGATATAATTCCCTAAGATTCAGGTTGTATAATTACCTCCTGCGTAACCAGAGAATGGACATTCGTTATTGATTTGCCTACGCATACTCCTTTGCCTTACAAGTGCATTCAAAGAATAATGTAAAGTATCCTATGTACCTTTTGCTCCATTAAATACTTGATTAATACCTTTGACTGGAACCGATTTCATTGTGGGAAGTGTTCATCATATTCATATATCGTGTACTGTATGGCCAGTAATTAAAGTACATAAAGCGGTAGTGGTTTAATGATACCATACTTATCAATACAGTCAGGGAATTGTACCCCTCAGTTACAATTGGTCCTTCGAGCCGGAGGGTAACTAGTGTAATATTAATATAGTGGTATTAATATTGACATGGCCTATGATGAACACTCCACAAAACGGTTCTCCTAAAGTAGATCGCCCGCAGCGTAGACAGCAGACACCTCAGTACTTAGAGGATTACGTTGCCAGTATACTACCTAGCCTTCTACAGACGGTAAACGCGGAAAAAGTAGATAGTAAAATTATGTCCGACCCTATCGCCCAGGTTACCCCGCCAATAGAGGCCCTAGTGGGTTCTAATGTAACTGACCAAGCTCACGGTAGGGACCAGGAGGGACCTGACACGACTTTACCCCCCGCCAAGACCGAAGAAGTAGTCCCCGGAGAGCTCCAGGATAAAGACAGCTCTCCAGGGATGGAACTCTACCCGCTACAAGAAGAAGAGACCCCGGAGATGGATCTCCAGGACTCGCCACAGGAGAGCAGATCTCCAACGAGTACTGCCGGGAGCGGATCACCTCAACCAGCGTCTTCCCCCAGCGGGGCGGACAAGATGCTGGCACAGGCATTCCTCGCCAGCCTAGCAGCCTCTACAGAGCGCGATCGACTCCAAGCAGAGCGCGATCGACTCCAAGCACAGATGCTTAGCGAGCGCGAACATTCTTCCATGGAAAGAGAACGCATTCAAGCGCAGCAACGGAGCGACGAAGATCGTATACGTCTAGAGATTAGACGCCTTCAGACGGAAGAGAATATGGTAAGAGACCGGGCCGAAGCAGAGCGCGCCGCCGCCGAAGCAGAGCGCGCCGCCGCCGAAGCCCAGCGTGCCGCTGCCGGTGCCCAAAGAGAAGCAGAGCGCGACATCGCTCTCACCAAGCGCGAAGCCGAGCGCGACCGATTACAAGCGCAGATAATGGAGCAGCTGATCGCCAGGGCGACACCCCCTCCCTCCGCACGGGGTTCCAGGGCCTCGTCAAGACACGGGTCAAGGGCACCCTCCCCTACCCGATCAAGCGACCCTGAGCCCGACCACCAGAGAGAGCCTATACCCCCCTCCGAACTCCTTCCCCGACATGTCCACGCGAGGACCAGCTACAAGGAAGAAACGGTCTACACCGCGGAGAGGCTAAATAGACGACTACAGGATCTAGAGGACCTGCCAGAGCAAGAAGAAGAGGGAGAGGAGGAGAGTCAAGCCCGACAGCAGCACAGAACTCCACAGGACCAGGAGGTCCAGTACAGCCCAGGCTCTACCCCCGCGGCTCTGCGCTACAGACCCCCGACTCAATTCACGGGTGAGCTTGACGCACGACCAGCCCCGAGGAATAGCACCTGGATACGCGGGCCATGGTACCCAGCAGTTACCAGCCCACCAAGAGGCGTAAGAGGAGACTCGCCTAGGAGGCCTCTCTTCCAACGCTCACCGATGTGCCAGCCATCCATGGCATCATACATTGGCACACCGACGTTTCCGGACTTCACCCACGAGAACAGAGCACAGTACACCGAGCTACGAATGTGCTTAGAGACAATGATGTCCGATGTAGCAGACGAACCGTACAAGTATGCTATCCTACTGAAGCACCTCAAGGTGCCCCGAGCGCACAATATAGCGCTGGCCTATGCCACCTCTACTACCCCATACACAGCGGCTCTAGCAGCACTCGACCAAAGATATGGACGCATATGGGATTACGTAATACAAGAGATAAGGCATATTGACCGCCTACCCCCAGCCACAGACAATCGCTCACTAGATGACCTGTCTATCAAGGTACAATCCCTGGTAGGGATGCTGGGGGCGCAAAGAGAAAAGGGTATGCACGAACTGTACGCAAACTCTAATGTCGAGAGGATTTTAGAGAAGCTTCCGCCCGCCCGACAAGAGCGCTTCAGGCGGCAAAGAGACCACCGTGATCCTAACGGTCCCGAGCCATCCCTCCTAGACCTAGCCGACTTCCTAGCGAGAGAAGTCAACAGCCTACGGTTGGATACGTTCATGCGGAGCACCCCAAGCTCCAGAGAGGGACCTAGGAGAGCAAACGATGGCCGAAGATTGGTGACCGTCATGCACCAATCAGAACCAGTACCGAGCAGCAAGAACCACAGTACCCCCTCGATGAAAGAGAAGTGGAAGATGGTGTGCCCGTACTGCGAGAAAGAACACTGGTTGTCACAATGTGACACATTCAAGAAGATGACCGCCGACGAGGTGGGTCAATGGATAAAGTCCAACCGACGCTGTTACCGATGTGCGCGCAGTCACATGGCAGCCGACTGCCGCTTAAAGAAGAGGTGTAGTCGGTGTGACGGAGCCCACCTAGATGTCCTACACGACAGTAACAGAAGAAAGCCTGCACCCTCAAGCAGCACAAAGGCAAGTGTTATGTACATTGACCCCGCCAGCAGCGGGGGCGCCCGAGTGCTCTTAAAGGTTGTCCGCGTAACACTGAGTTACCAAGATAAGGTCATGGACACTTACGCCGTCCTTGACGACGGGTCAGAGAAGACCCTCCTCCTCGCGTCCGCTGCGGCCCAGCTGGGGCTGCGGGGGAGCGAAAACCAGATGACGATTCGGACAATAAGAAGAGATCTAAAGACGATAAAGGGCGAGAATGTCTCCTTCACTATCGCAGCAAGCGGGCAGCCAGAGAGACGGTATAGGATTACTAATGCTTTCACCAGCCAAGAAATAGGCCTGTCGCAGTACACCTACCCCATCGCCAAGCTGATGGATAAATATGTGCACCTGCGTCAACTACCTATCCCGCTCATAGACGGTGCCACCCCGACCCTGCTGATAGGCTCCGACCATGCAGACCTCATAGTCCCGATAGACCGGGTCCACACAGGGCCCAGAGGCTGTCCTGCAGCAGTCGAGACCCGCCTAGGATGGACATTACAAGGCCCCCTCGCTAAGTCTCTTAACCGAACAGCAGCCACTAGCTGCCTCCACTCCAGAGTGACAGAAGAAGACACCACCCTCCTACAGCATGTCGAGAGGCTATGGACACTAGAGACAATGCCCTTTAAGAACGAAAAGAAAGACATTCGTTCCAAGGAAGACATTTACGCCATAGCACTCCTCGAGCAAGGGACAAAGAGAGTCAAAGTCAACGGAGTGATGAGATACGCAACTCCACTCCTGAGGCGAGAGGGTATGCCCACCTTCCACGCCCCAAAAGAAGCGACGGAGCGGTATCTATTGAACACAGAGCGGCGCCAAGCCAGAGACCCCGCTCAAGAGACTGTGTACCGCGCTGAGATTAACAAGCTAATCACAGCGGGACACATAAAGAAAATTGACTGGCGACGTCGTGCGCTGCTCCGCGCCTCCCTGATCAAAGACGGCTTTGATCTCCGGCAGCGGGCCAGCAGCGACCCCCCAATATTGCGCAGCCTCCCCCCAGAGGACAAGCCCCTGCTGCGGTTCCTATGGAGAGAGAGGATCGGGGATGAGCAACCAGCCATCTATCAATGGAAAGTCCTCCCTTTCGGAACCACATGCAGCCCATGCTGTGCTACGTTTGCACTGCAAAAACACGTCGCAGAGGACCCAGCAGCTGATGAAGAGGTCCGAAAAAGTGTAGAAAATAGTTTCTACGTGGACAACTGTCTGCAAAGCGTCTCGACGCCAGAAGAAGCCGAGGCCCTTCTACTCAAGCTCCGCGCCTCCCTGATCAAAGGCGGCTTTGATCTCAGGCAGTGGGCCAGCAGCGACCCGCAAGTATTGCGCAGCCTCTCCCCCGAGGACAAGGCAGCAAGCAGCAAGACCTGGATGGCGACCATCCCAGGAGAAGCCCAAGAAATGACATTAGGACTAGTCTGGCGCTTCAAAACAGACTCGCTCCATTATAAACACACACCCCTGACCAAGGAGCAGGGAAGGTCGACTGCACTACCGACCACCAGACGGAGTGTATACAGAACACTCGCCAGACAATATGACCCGTTGGGATGTATTCTACCTTACACCACAAGGGCAAAGATGATTGTAAGAGCGTTATGGGACAAGGACCAGGGCTGGGACGACCCCATACCCGAACACCTTGCATCCACATGGAGAGAATGGGAGACGGAACTCCGCTCACTCCCAGGTGTTAACATACGCCGCAGCTACTTCCCACCCACAGTGAGGCCGGAGACGTGCCAGATGGACCTGCACGTTTTCAGCGACGCCTCCGAAGTAGCCTACGGTTCGGTGGCCTGCTTGCGTGCCCGAGAGGAGGGAGGAGAAATACATACTGCCTTCATCCTGGCCCGCTCAAGAATAGCCCCATGAAAGCAACTATCTATCCCGCGTCTAGAGCTCTGCGCAGCCCTAGCAGGAGCGCAACTCGCCACGTTAATCCAACGTGAACTCACCATTCCGGTGCAAAGAACAATCTTGTGGTCAGACTCCACGACAGTACTCACATGGATCCGGTCTGATTCGTGCAGATACAAGGTCTTCGTGGGAGTCAGAGTCACAGAGATTCAAGATTTAACAGAAGTAGCAAGCTGGAGGTATGTGGACACAAAACACAACCCAGCTGACGTCATCACCCGGGGAATGTCCCTGGATGACCTCACCCGTCACAACCTATACAGTGACGGGCCAGAGTTCCTCAAGCTCCCGGAAGAAGAGTGGCCTACACCCACCCCACGGGAAGCGAGTAAAGAGGAGGCAGAAAACAAGAAATCTATGTTCTGCGGATTGAACACACTCGTCTCCACAGACCCCGACATAGACGATTGCCTCACCCTAGAGAGTGCGCAGCTAAAGACATTCCTGTGGCACCACCCAGAGGTTCAGCTCACTACTGACATTACTGCAGCTGACTACGAAGAAGCGGAACTTCTTCTACTACAACGAGCCCAGAGAGACTCGTTCCCCGATGAGCTAGACTGTCTACAGGGAGCAAAGCCCGTCCCATCAGACAGCAGACTGCTCCACCTAGCCCCCGAGAGCGACGCCCATGGTCTCATCAGAGTGGGTGGTCGTTTGCGGAGAGCCCCAGACTTACCGGATGACGTCAAGTACCCGATAGTCTTAAACAGCCGACACAAGGTCACAGAGCTGATCATAAAGAAATACGACGAGGATGTGCATCACGCCGGGGCAGAGAGAGTCTTCGAGGAGATCAGACGTCGTTATTGGATACTGCAAGGGAGAGAAGCAGTGCGGCGCTTCCAGCGAACCTGTCTAGACTGTCGTAAGTGGCGAGCGCAGCCCAGTATACCCCGGATGGCTGACCTACCTCCCTGTCGCCTCCGACTCGGCGACAAGCCTTTTCACTCCACCGGTATGGACTGTTTCGGCCCGCTGTATATAAAGAAAGGAAGAGGAACCGAGAAGCGGTGGGGTATTGTATTCAAATGCATGACCACCCGAGCGATGCATATAGAACTCCTTCCAACCATGAGCACAGACTCATTCCTTATGGCCTTCCGAAGATTCACATCACGGAAAGGTAAACCGTCTATATTGTTGTCTGATCACGGGACAAACTTCAAAGGCGGAGAAAGAGAGCTGAGAGAGAGCTTCCAAGCTATGGGCCCAGAACTTAAGACCCACCTCGCTCCATACCAGATTGACTTCCAGTTTAATCCCCCGAACGCACCTCACTTCGGTGGAACTTGGGAACGAGAAGTACGTTCAATAAAGACAGCCCTGTACGCCGTGCTTGGGGCCCAGACCGTGGCGGAAGAAGTCTTAATGACAGTCCTCACGGAGATCGAGGGAGTATTGAACTCAAAGCCCCTCGGTTACGTCTCAAGTGATGTAGCAGATGTCGACCCAGTCACCCCCAACACACTCTTGATGGGGCGGCTGGACCCCGCGCCATGACTTTGTGAACTGACAGACCCCTCACAACAGACATTGAGTAGTGGACAGTGCGGTTAATCTGTCTCTGCTTAGCTAATTAGGTGGGACTAATTAGGGGGCGGCTGTTACAAAGGATCAGATTAAACCGAATATATATATTTATTTATTGATATATATTGCATAGTATTTGTATATCGTTTGATATCCCTTGTATATTCCTTGTACATATACACGGAATATCCCTTTAGCCCAGACCATAATATTCCATTCTCCTATTGGACAGCGGTCCACCGGCGCCAGGGACCGGCCTCCGGAGCCAGGTTCAAAGTCACCGTCAAGATGTGTCTGGACATGCCCGGCCTTGCCCAGGGATACGCGACAGAAATGAGAGTGGAACTAGTTTGTTCACCGTGCGTATAAATACGGCGCAGGTGAATGTAGAAGCCCCTTACCTCCGTACCCTTCGTCCTTAGTATGTTACCGATAAGTTGAAGCCTCACCCACGATACAACGTGCGGTGAGGTATGGCCTGTTTGGCCTCAGAATAGAGCATCGAGACCGCGTGCGAATTAATAACTGAATTGTCAGAGTTTGGCGCTATACCGTCGAGTGCGACATATTTCTATTGAGTCTTTAATAGTCTATTTGTGTATAGTGTATCGTGCGGTTAGAATTCTACAGTGACCAGCATCTCCAACGCTTTCTCGTATTAGCTAGAGTTCTTATCCAGGCTGGGCCGACCACATGGCGCTTTCACCCGAAGAGACCTAGACGAGAGCCGTATGGACATGTACACTGGATTAATCTACCCGACGACTACATAGCCCTTTGCGGCTGGGATATATTTGCTTTGGTCCTGTGATTTATGGAGCGGATAATCGCTGACGCCTGCACGTGTTGGATTTACCCCGAGAGGAGTCAAGTCGAGTCGGCGCCTCAGAGAGTCTGAGGTCGACTAGCTTTCTTCACTGTGGAGCTACAGTCTACAAGAGAACCAAGCTGTATTCGTCTGTGGATCAAGAGGCTACTGCACCGGCTTCTGTACCTGAAGTCTCCCTAGTCATCGTTGACCAGACGTCCTACTACCGACAGATCTTCTACCCCCCCTGCTGGCTTACAACCAGTGGGAACCCCTTCCAGTATCTCCCGCTATATTACTAGTGTACCATAGATATAATTCCCTAAGATTCAGGTTGTATAATTACCTCCTGCGTAACCAGAGAATGGACATTCGTTATTGATTTGCCTACGCATACTCCTTTGCCTTACAAGTGCATTCAAAGAATAATGTAAAGTATCCTATGTACCTTTTGCTCCATTAAATACTTGATTAATACCTTTGACTGGAACCGATTTCATTGTGGGAAGTGTTCATCATATTCATATATCGTGTACTGTATGGCCAGTAATTAAAGTACATAAAGCGGTAGTGGTTTAATGATACCATACTTATCAATACAGTCAGGGAATTGTACCCCTCAGTTACAATAATATAATTCAAAGCCAGTCAATCACCACCACACTGTAGCTGCTCCACTTTCACAAACCCACCAGTCAAATGGAACAGTTATCCTTTTTCATATTTATATATTTATTTACTATCAAATAAAAGAAATCGCTGCTCTTGGCAAAATCAGAAAACAATTTCCCTTAAGGGGGGTGGTGGGGCGCAACCCAGCAGCCATGCAGAATGCTGATTAAGAATGTATATGTGATCCCTTTTGTATATTTAAAATGCTGATATTTATTTGGGCATATTTCCACGGTTCATTATGTGTAATGCGACCTAGTTCATGGTGGATTTGTAATTCCTTTTTAAGAAAGAATATCCATGTGATCTCGTCAGCCATTATTCATGTGTGTGTTGAAGGATTATGATCTTTGTCTTTGTGGATAAAGACAAAGACACCGGTCATACTATGTGACTGAGATATACTGTGTGACTGAGATATACTGTGTAACTGAGCTATACTGTGTAACTGAGCTATACTGTGTAACTGAGCTATACTGTGTAACTGAGATATACTGTGTAACTGAGATATACTATGTAACTGAGCTATACTGTGTAACTGAGATATACTGTGTGACTGAGCTATACTGTGTAACTGAGCTATACTGTGTAACTGAGATATACTATGTAACTGAGCTATACTGTGTAACTGAGCTATACTGTGTAACTGAGCTATACTGTGTAACTGAGCTATACTGTGTAACTGAGCTATACTGGGTAACTGAGATATACTGTGTAACTGAGATATACTGTGTAACTGAGCTATATTGTGTAACTGAGCTATACTGTGTAACTGAGATATACTGTGTAACTGAGATATACTGTGTACTGCTGCACTACCAAACGGTTAACCCTTTCACTGCGAGATTACACAGAAGGTTAACCCTTTCACTGCCACACAACAGCAGGTTAACCCTCGGTAGTGCTATAGTAAAGGGTTAACCTTCTGTAGTGTGGCAGTGAAAGGGTTATACTATTTAACTGAGCTCCAGAATACTGCCAGGGGTAATAAAAAAAAAACGAAGCGCCACGTCAAGAGAACGGAACCCACAGGATATCATTTCAACATTCCAGAGACACAGCCACACACACAACACAAGTGGCTGTCACCGGCGCCGCCGTTGTAGCTCGACAACACGGGACACTTTATTTCCCTTGCATTCCCTTCATATATTTGTCTTTGCGTGACATTGTGTGCAGCTGAGTTATTGCTTCCACCAAAGGTACTTGATTCAAAAAAGTGCTGCTTTAAGAAGAAAATGTAATCCCTGAGAGAGGCCCCGCGGTCTGCGGTCCTGATCCGCTCGGAATGGGCTGACAGACGACCAATGGCTCTGGCATTAAAACACCCACCGCGCTCTCGGTTCCCCTCGCCTTGTCTCTCTCTCTCTCTCTCCTCGTCTCTCTCTCTCTCTCTCTCTCTCTCTCTCTCTCTCTCTCTCTCTCTCTCTCTCTCTCTCTCTCTCTCTCTCTCGTCTCTCTCTCCTCATCTCTCTCTCTCTCCTCGTCTCTCTCTCCTCGTCTCTCTCTCTCTCTCTGTCTCTCTCTCTCTCTCTCCTCGTCTCTCTCTCTCTCCTCGTCTCTCTCTCCTCGTCTCTCTCTCTCTCTGTCTCTCCTTGTCTCACTCTCATCTCTTTCTCTCCTCGTCTCTCTATCCTCGTCTCTCTCTCCTCGTCTCTCTCCTCGTCTCTCTCTCCTCATCTCTCTCTCCTCCTCTCTCTCTCCTCGTCTCTCTCTCTCTCCTCGTCTCTCTCTCCTTGTCTCTCTCTCCTCATCTTTTTCTCTCCTCGTCTCTCTCTCCTTATCTCTCCCTCCTCGTATCTCTCTCTTCATCTCTATCTCTCCTTGTATCTCTCTCCTCATCTCTCTCTCTCCTCGTCTCTCTCTCTCCTCGTCTCTCTCTCCTCGTCTCTCTATCTCTCCTCGTATATCTCTCTCTCCTCGTCTCTCTCTCATCGTCTCTCTCTCCTCGTCTCTCTCTCCTCGTCTCTCTCTCCTTGTCTCTCTCTCCTCATCTTTTTCTCTCCTCGTCTCTCTCTCCTTATCTCTCCCTCCTCGTATCTCTCTCTTCATCTCTATCTCTCCTTGTATCTCTCTCCTCATCTCTCTCTCTCCTCGTCTCTCTCTCTCCTCGTCTCTCTCTCCTCGTCTCTCTATCTCTCCTCGTATATCTCTCTCTCCTCGTCTCTCTCTCATCGTCTCTCTCTCCTCGTCTCTCTCTCCTCGTCTCTCTATCTCTCCTGGTATCTCTATCTCTCCTCGTATCTCTCCCCGTCTCTCTCTCCTCGTCTCTCTCTCTCCTCGTATCTCTCTCCTCATCTCTCTCTCTTCTCTCTCTCTCTCTCTCCTCGTCGCTCTATCTCCTCTTCTCTCTCTCTCTCCTTGTCTCTCTCTCCTTGTCTCTCTATCCTCGTCTCTCTCTCTCCTCGACCATCTCTCTCCTCGTCTCTCTCTCCTCATCTCTCTCCTCGTATCTCTCTCGTATCTATCTCCTCATCTCTCTCTATCTCTCTCTCTCCTCTCTCTCGTATCTCTCTCCTCGTCTCTCTCTCTCTCTCCTGATCTCTCTCTCTCGTATCTCTCTCCTCGTCTCTCTCTCCTAATCTCTCTTGTCTCTCTCTTCGTCTATATCTCTCCTCATCTCTCTCTCTCGTCTCTCTCTCTCTCTCCTCTTATCTCTCTCTCCTTGTCTCTTTCTCTCTCGTCTCTCTCTCCCTCCTCGTCTCTCTCTCTCTCCTCGTCTCTCTCTCCCCCGACACTATTTACATACCCTACTGCCACAGAGTACTCGCCGGGCTGATGGGACAACTCGCCTCCCCTCTCTCCCTCGCCGAGCGCCACTTCACTGAGGAGGGCGAGATACGCACAATTGCCCACATGGGCTACAATAACAGAGATAATAGATTTCTTTCCCTCCACTTTCTTTCTCCAACTGAAATAC
The DNA here is from genome assembly GCF_963971535.1 of Notolepis coatsorum. Lineage (NCBI taxonomy): Eukaryota > Metazoa > Chordata > Actinopteri > Aulopiformes > Paralepididae > Notolepis > Notolepis coatsorum. The sequence goes on along the minus strand of NC_140166.1, from coordinate 154,031,268 downwards.
AGTGTATATTAACATACAGCACAGTAGAACTATATATAGTTATTACAGCTCGTATATATCGTGAGGTGTTCATCCAGCGTGCCGCCGGCGAACGGGGGGGAAGGAGACTCCTTATTTGCATCAGTTTCTCGTATTTTTTCACGAGCGCGAGTGGTCGTCGTCATTAATTCTCTCGTGTGCCGCATATACATCCCTGCGGAGACCACATTTATCATGGTTTCCGTCTCGTTGGGGGTTATAGACATAAAAAAAGAAGGGGGGAAAATGTAAAAGCGACACTCACTCCATCTGTCTCCGTGTTTGAGATATGAAATAGACTTCCAGCGAAAACCTACTGACACGGCCGGAAATTATATATACCGCAGAGATGGGCCTCATTTATTCCAGACATGGCTCTAAGGACTGGTGGAAATAGCGTCTGTGGTGTTTCTGTTTACACACAAATATAGTCTTCCAGGCTTATATTTATCAGGGAAGCTCAGCCGGTGGTGTTTACGGTGCCGCACGCGGCGAGTAGCCGTATCAAATACACGCTTAGCTTTGGAAACCTGTTCGGAGAATGTTTTGCTTCTCTTAAGACTTTCTTTTGTGAAAGTTGTTTGTCTGTATATATATACACAGTCTTAACTGCTTCTCTTTATATGTATAGAGAATATTCACAGAGAATCAGGAACCTTAATGGGATAGTTAATCCCTATAAGCGCCGTTCCTTACTGGCCACCGAGGATGTTGATTGACGGAGCCGCTCTCCTGCCCCCCACACAGGAAAAAACAAACGGTGCCTCCTCGTGTCGTTTCGGTCGACTAGTGAACTGTTTCTGAACCTGCTGTTTTCATAAGCTTCCGAACTGAAAGACTGAGCCTCTAAGAAGAGGAAAGTGGATATAGGCAATAAATTGTGAGGCATCAGCAGTCGCAATGGGAAGTCTGTGGAACGCTGACACTCGATGGCCTCTATGCCAACGTGTGCAGCAAGTCATGGAAAGCATTAAAAGATCATTCAGAAAGCTATAACCTACAGTATTATGTTTGCAAGTTTCTTAGTTTACTAGCTTGCTAACATGAGCTTGCTAACAGCTAACTTGCCCCTATTGTCATTTTAGTTTTATTATTATTTGCCATACTATTTTTGCCATACATGTAACTTGTCCTCCCTCATGTGGTGTCTAACCTGGAGATATTCACAGTATATTGTTTGTCAACATACCTCCTTGCTCTATTTTTTTTTTATCCACTTTTTCTCCCATTTTTTCCATATTTTCTCCCATCCCAATTTCGTATCATCCAATTCAACCCTCCCCTGTCACGAACGCTGTTTCTTGCCTCCCACAAGCCGGCTGCAATGTGGACTAAGTCATACATAGCACAAGTCCCCTCCGGTACTTGAGGTAACAGCAGTCGCATCTTTTCACCTGCGCAGCTCGATCTCTCAGTGTCGAGGAGTAACGCGTGGGAGGCTCACGCTGCCCCCGACACTTCCTGATTCTACTGCGCAGGCGCACCAACCGACTTGTAGGAGTCGCTTGTTCACAACGTTCAATCCCCACCCTTCAGTTTTCCCTCCCCGTAATACGGCCAATGTGTATTACTGCGGACGACCAGCCAAACTGAAAAACAATGTGGAGAGCTGGATTCGAACACGCGAATCCTAGCGTCTCCACACTGGTGGCGAGTGCCTTGCCCACTACACCACCTAGCCGCCACCTCCTTGCTCTCTTTAACTTTTAACTAGCTTACAGGCATTTTGTTGTCACGGTTTCCGTCCTTGGCCACAAACCAATGCAAAGTCAATAGGGTCAAGCTCCTATACGCAAGCTGACTGAGGCACACAGTTCCTTTACTTAAGTAAAAGTAGAAATACCCAGATAAATGAGTACATGCTGTTTGTGTATTCCAGTGCCTGGGAGCATTCAAACCTTGAACCATTGGCCTCTAAAGCGGCCTATGTTAAAGTGGTATGTGGTCCAGATATGCTGCTCTGCATAAAGGTTATGTTAAAGTGGTATGTGGTCCAGTTATGCTACTCTGATTAAAGGCTATGTTAAAGTGGTATGCTGTCCAGTTATGCTACTCTGATTAACACTTTGGATGCCAGCGACACTATAAGTCGTTAGTCCATGCCGCCAGTTGAGTGCCGCCAACGACATATAGCGTTTGTTTGTCGTATTTCTTTTTATTGGCGATTTGAATTCATATTTCATCAATCGAGCCTCACGCTAGTGTTGCAGAGTCTCTCTGAGCTCAATTGGGAAGATACCGCCCCCTATCGTCTCTCCCTGTGTAACTGCACCCCATTAGTTTAGACTGATGAAGGGGGTGGGGGGCCAGTTTCCTCTTTTTACTTTTCCGTCAAGCCAACTGAAGAGACCCAAGTTGATCGCCAGCCCGGAAAATGTGGGGAATATATATTTACAGTACCCAACGCTGAATCAATAAACGCGATCGATATTTGAAATGGCGATCAGGAAGTGGAATAAACTTTTTGGATAACATCTGATCTGAGGTAAGGAATCTATTTTACCAGTCTTGGGGTAATCAGAGCTTTTTTCACAGATATATCAACGTGTCCCATATGTGTGTGTGTGTGTGTGTGTGTGTGTGTGTGTGTGTGTGTGTGTGTGTGTGTGTGTGTGTGTGTGTGTGTGTGTGTGTGTGTGTGTGTGTGTGTGTGTGTGTGTGTGTGTGTGTGTGCGTGCGTGCGTGCGTGTGTGTGTGTGTGTGTGTGCGTGCGCGTTGATCAGGAAATGAGAGAATAGATATTTCCGCCCGCTTCTATAGCGTGCATAAGTACACATATATCGATAATCTAGCGTTTATTTGAAAACGATTCATAAATAGGCCGAAAAATGACAACGTTTTTGTGTATGCCAGAATATTCCAGTAAATGCCGTTTATCACGGAATCTATATATTTTCCTGAAAAACGAGGGCTTTTCAAAATGCTATAAAACGGAAATGAACCGAATAACAATAAACAATCCGTTTCGACAATGTTGACTGCAAACAAATCATTGATAAACGACGGGCAGATTAGACACATAGCCATAATTTAAGACAGAGATTATGCGTTCACAACGCTATCATTGAAGTGGGTGGTGGCATTTAACCACCCTTCTCCCCTCTGGGAGAAGGCTGAAGATCCCAAAGGCTGTGAAAGCTCGTCACAGACTGAGCTTCATCCCCTCAGCTGCCAGGCTGATCAATGCATCAGGCCCCCCTCCCCCACTCGGTCCGTCCCCCCCCCCCCCCCCCTTCCCCCCTCTGCCCCCAAGTGACACTGGCACAATGACACAGACTGCACTGCACTAGTCCTTACTGGAACTCTGCACTCTTCACTTTATATATATATATATGTATTTATTTAATTGATTAATCCCCCACTGCACTGTTTTTTGTCCTGTGTCTGTGTTAGTGTTTGTCGTTTATTGTGAAAAAAAAGAAAGGAAAAAACGCATAAACTGTAACGCTGCAACAATTACCAATGTGTTTTTTACACAAATGGCTTAATAAAGGAATCTGAATCTGAATCTGAATATGAATATTTGTCTAGTCTAGTGTGTTCATTAGATGGGTGAAATCCTCTTTCAGTGCCTCTGTGCCTGTTTTCGTAGGCAGTTAGCCTCTGGTATGCGTGCCATTAGCGTTAGACTTCTTTTCTTTTTGGAAAGAATAATAATTAAAAAAAAAATTAAAAGAAAATAAATATATTCGACTAAGAGGTTGGCCAGTCGACTACGGCTCCTTTCGACCGATTAGTCGACTAATCGATTAATAGGGGTCAGCCCTACATTACATTAACAAAAACCTCCATCATACTGCTGAACACCTAGGTCTGGTGGAAGCCGTACTGCCCCCCCCCCCCCCCCCCCCCAAGGACTTTGGACTACTTAAAATAGACCCCCTTCCACCTGATGGACATATATCACCTGTACTACTATTATTTATTATTTATATACATATGGAACTACTACACATGGATTTTAATATATCATGCTTTAAGTACTTTAGTTTTAATGTAGTTGGTGTTTTTTTATATAGTGGTCTTTTTACTGTAGTTTTAACATAGCTGGTGTTTTTTTTTATAGTGGTGAGTATCTATGTATTGTGACTGCACTTTTAACCACTGCACAAATGAAGTTCCGAAAGGAAAATAAAGTAATTTGAAGTTTGAAGTTGAAGTTTGAAGTAGGCCTACATAGGCCTATTCATAATCATGAAAGTTTATTTGGAAGTATTTTTTATTCTGTAGCTACTTAGTTTGAAAGTGGTCAGACAGTTCCCTCGGTGTGTAATACAGACAGTCTTCACACATTCATAAATACAATAAATAACACTTACAGAAAAGCTGATTTGTGCACTGTAATAAAAGAAGTTTTGTTCAATGGGAATAATTTTTTATTTTTTTTTACCGAATACCGTGATATACAGTGAACGGGGTATTTTTGCCTAAGGTTATCATACCTTCAAAATGTCATACCGGCACATGCCTATTTGACACCTTGCACAGTTGCCTCCGCTGTCTCTGTGTGAATGTGTGAGTGAGTGGGTGAATGTAAGACATGAGTGGTAAAGCACTTTAGATAAAAATCGCTATATACAGTACATGCAGTAAATAAATGCAGTCCAAATGTTGAGCTGGTCTATATATTCAAAAAGAAAAAGAAAAAAAAGGGTTCAAGGTTGTTTGGAATTTATACCGAGCCCATGAGAGAGCATCTTCAAGTTTCTCAGGTTTAATATTATATAGAGCTTCTTCAATCCGTCAACAGTGTGCATGGGGGAGAAGTGTGCTTCTACTTCAGTAGAATCAAACATCTGACCAGTAAATAAATGAAGTTGTAAAGGTCATGGCTTGCAGTGAATACAAACATTTTGCCTTAGGACTGGTTATTTAAATATAAATATATATATATATATACACACACACAGTATATATATATATATATATATATATATATATTCTTTGTATTTCATTTACAAGTATTAACATGCCGTTCCCTCTATGTCCACAGACCCTTCAGCTATTGGCTGGACTTCATCCTCTCCATCATGTACTGCAGCGAGAACAACCACATCGGCTTCTACCTGGAGGAGACCCGCACCTGCTCCTGCCCCTACGAGCACCCGCCCTGCCAGGGCGTGATCCCCTGCGCCGTGGGCGAGGGCACCTCCTGCGCCTCCTGCTCCTACGAGAACCGCTCGCGCTGCGCCACCTGCAACGCGGGCCACATGCTGAGCCAGGGCCTCTGTCGCCATGAGGTGCCCGACTCCACGGACCACTACATCGGCTTCGAGACCGACCTGCAGGACCTGGAGCTCCGCTACCTGCTGCAGAAGCGCGACAGCCGCATCGGTGTCCACGGCATCTTCGTGAGCAACGACGTGCGCCTCAACAGCTGGTTCGACCCGTCCTGGAGGAAGCGGATGCTGCTGACGCTGAAGAGCAACAAGTACAAGTCCAACCACGTCCACATGCTGCTGGGGATGGCGCTGCAGATCTGCCTGACCAAGAACAGCACGCTGGAGCCCACGCTGTCCGTCTACATCAACCCGTTCGGCGGCAGCCACTCGGAGAGCTGGATCATGCCGATGGAGCAGAGCGACTATCCGGACTGGGAGAGGACTAAATTAGACATCCCACTGGACTGCTACAACTGGACGTTAACCCTGGGGAACAAGTGGAAAACCTTCTTCGAGACGGTCCACTTCTACCTGCGGAGTCGGATCAAGGCCCCCTCAGCGAACGGGTCGGTCTACTACGAGCCCCTGGAGTACCTGGAGCCGGGGCAGAACCTGGGCTACATGAAGATCAACAGCATCCAGGTGTTCGGCTACAGTATGCACTTTGACCCGGAGGCCATCCAGGACCTGATCTTGCAGCTGGACTACCCGTACACCCAGGGGTCGCAGGACTCGGCCCTGCTGCAGCTGCTGGAGATCAGGGACCGGGTCAACCGGCTGTCCCCGCCCGGACCGCAGCCCCTGGACCTCTTCTCCTGCCTCCTCCGGCACCGGCTCAAACTGTCCACCACGGACGTGGTTAGAATCCAGGCGGCGTTGCAGACTTTCAGCGCCAAGCAGCCCAACTCAAACGAATATGAAACAACCAAATTATGTAGCTAATTAAGTGGGCGGTGGGGTGGCGTCCAGCCGCAACAGATGGTTGTGCCGCTATCTGCACAGGACTGATAAGAGCACTTCTGTAAAGGAGCAAGGGGGGACACTCCTGGGGACATTTTCCATAGGCAGATATGGACCTCACGAGTGCATTTGGGATTCCCACGTCGACTTTCGTACCAATTTATAATAACGTCGTAAAAAATGGGTTTCACCGTACCCGCCTTTGACATTTTCTTTTTTTTCTCCTTTATAAGAATGAAATAACCGTTAACAGTTATCAATATCAGTTTAAAAAATCATGTCATCACCGGTCTGTCGCCAGTGTGCTGAAGTTTGTAGATTGCACAGGTTTCAATAATTACTTGCGAGCGTAAAAAAAAGAAGCTTTCGCTGATGAAGGATTATCCCAACAGTGTGTTTATTTCAACACCAGCATGTTTTTCATTTTGGGTCATTTTGATGATTGTTTTTAATTCCATCATACAGTATTGTTTTATAGTCTTGGACTTGATGGACAAATCGACACACTCACAACAGGATCACTCAGTCCTTTGTCACATTTTTTGTATAAAATAATAATAATAATAACACAAATACATAATGTGCTACAGAGGAAAATGCACACACACACACTCACACTTGATCACGATAGCCATGTTACAAACGTCCTATGTTACATGTGCTTTTATTTTTATAATACAGTTGTTTGTGGAAAAAGTTATGAAAAAAAACGATGACTATAAAATGTATAAAACATTGAGAATTTGTTAATACACTAAATAAAGAACCTTTTTATGTGTGGTCTGTAAATAGTGATACGAACGCGATGCCTTCTCTTTTAATCACCGCCCATTACTTGTTATTGAGCTGTCGTATTTCCTACTTGGTGTTATTTATGAATTTTTGTTCACGAGCGCAAGGGGAAGAAACATGCAGCCCTGTCATTTGCTCCGAGAGGAGAGATGAAAATGAAGACGTTCGGAAGATCCTGTCAATTAGTGCCAATTCGCAAGGAGACAGAGAGACGTGCAATGCAAATGCTTACAGCTGAAGATTACCTTCGAATCCGTTTCATCTAGGACGAGAACATTTTTAATTCAGCGGCACAATAACCATAAGTGAATCTCATTATGAAACGTGGCGCTCTGCCGCGCGTCAGGAATACACCTTTTTAACCGTGATTTGAAAGGTCCAGAAGAAAATAGATGTTTTCCTGAGTGAAGTGAACCTTTTGAACTGCATTCCACAGGTAAGTGGAGGACTACAGAATAACACATTGAAAGAGAAAAGGAGAGAAGAGCCACCAGTGTTTGGCATTATATAGCAAGTTCAACGTGTTCTCTAGCTAATGGTTTCCACCCTTGGATATCCTTGAACGTCAAGTCAAACCTGTACGATGGCTCTTAGGACAAAAAAGTGTGAAATGCATAAATAAGTGAAAAACATACCGGCTCAATGATGAGACAACATTTGAGATGCCTCAACCATATTATTCACCATGAGCTTCTGATTTGATTAAAAGATATAAAAAGGGTATATAGTTTAGAAAGGTTTTGGTTTTGGTAAGTAAATATGGCTTAGTGAATAAGAGACAGCGTTGATAATCCTGATAACGATAATCATGTGTCGATCATTCATAATCACTTGTGAGTTGTGATTATTAACATGTTAATAGAGTACTTGAGATGGAGAACCGTCAGATGAATTAAATTCAGAAACATTTCAATTTCTAAAGATGGTCGGTTGAAATGTCTACATATAATAATAATAATAATAATAATAATAATAATAATAATAATAATAATAATAATAATAATAATAATAATAATAATAATAATAATAATAATAATAATAATAATAATAATAATAATAATAATAATAATAATAATAATAATAATAATAATAATAATAATAATACATGTATATAGTGCTTTTTTAGAAGTCAAAATCGCTTTACACTAAGGGGTGGAGGTAGTGAGATAAACAACAGACACAAACACACGGATGGATGGGGGGGCTAAGAAGGCAGTGGAGAAGAGCATTGAGAGTCTATGAGTCTGCTGTCTTGGAGGAGGGAGTCCCAGAGCCCTGGAGAAGTCCCCAACACTGCAAAGGTACAGTCAGAACGATGGGCAGAAATACATCAGAATGTATCTTTGTAACTACAAAATACTAGGGCTGACCAAAAGCAAATAGGCCTAGAAGCGTGGCTAACTAAGAAAACTGGCGCAGAGGCACTGAAAGAAGATTTCACACACTAGACAAATATCAAGATGTATCCATCAGTGAACCAATTGCATGCTTTCGCAGAGGACAAGAAGCCTTAGTTGACTCCTTCAGACATTAAGCACAAATATTATTTAATAATTTTTTAGTTTTTGGCGGGGTATACCAGTCGACTATCGGCATATTTTGGCCAATCAAAGTTGACAATACAAATCCTTAGCCAGGGACAGGCCTACAAAATACCAGTGCGAAGGAATGTATTTAATTTAAATGCATGTATTTTGTATTTTCAAAACACAATACAAACCAGATTCTACCCGTGTTTTACACCAAAAAAAAGTAGATTTTTCTTCTACAGGACATCATGTACCAGTTGTGTACCACCTGCCCCTTCAGTCTAACTCTATGTAGCATCCTGAATATTCGACTATTATTCAGAAGTGCTGACTTAACCTTTTATCTCCCCTTGGTGCACAAAGACATGTTAACCGGTTTCCCTTGATATTCTCCTGAACAATGACGCGAGTTTCTCCTTCTCTCACCGGCTGGAATATGGATTATAAACACTAACTGAATCATATTCACATTCACCCAGTTCTTCCTGTGGGACTGGTGGGCGGTGGCCAGCAGGGGGCGGCGGTGGCAGGTGGAGTGCAGGAGGAAGGCGTCGAGAAGAAGCAAGTCACCTGAACGGAAGTGGAGAGAAACAGCCTCTTCGGCGTTGAACGTGAACCTGAGAGGACGTGTCATCGAGGAGCCCCGTCGTGAAGCACACGGGTGAATGTAATTGGACTCAAGTATATTTCGGGTTATGATAGAAATATAAGCGTTAGTAGCGTGTTGAACATCCGAACGGAACAACCCTAGTGATACAGCGAGTTATCCTAGAAGTAAGCTGTATATTGAAGTGGCTAATGCTAACGTTATCCCCTCCAGCGAGGTGCCCCCGGCAAGCGTTGCCTGAAGAGAGCTGGTGGTTAGAGGCACCGTGCGTTGCTGCATGTTCGATTAGCAGGAGGGCCTTCTCAGACCCACAGAGTAGCTTCAGTTAAGGTAGCCATCAGATTATCACGCGCGCCAACACAGCTCGTCGACCAGCAGCTTGTCAGCACCGGCAGTCAGCAGCCTAGCACGGGAGTTTGTCTCGTCGGAGCAGAGGATGCCGCCTCTCCAGCAGAGGTCGCCACCACCCAGCACGCGCCTCCAGCCTGCTACTGCCCCCCTGCCTACCACAGCTTGCTAGCTCCTGGGACGAGAGCGTTCGACGCCATCTTACCACCCGGACGAGTGGTGGTGAGGGCGAGGCCGCCATCTTGGCTAAGTACAGTGGCACTTCGGTGACCAAGATCATATCGTACATTACACAGTGTGTCGCGGCCTACGGGCGAAGATAATGGTTGCTAACCACAGTGCATAGTGGTACCCCACAAACATTTCATGCCGGCATTAGTTAGGACTTTTGTTTGGTAAAGTGGGCCCACATTTTCATTTAATTTGAGTGTAATAACGTGTATGTTCATTCATATTAATTTCCCATCCAGTTAACCCTTCCCCTCTTGGGGGTAACGTAACGCTGCCATATATGTAAAGCCTTAGAGAGGTATTATTATTGGTACTAGCCCAGACGTGGGTAATGAGTCAGTTACATTGGAGTCTGCAATATCTGGGTCTATTATCTTTGGGTCTGCAATATCTGAGTCTATATTATTTGGGTGTACAATATCAGTTGTCTGTAAGGTAGTGAGTTACAACTCGAATAATAGGAGAACTACATTTCATTTGACCCATTGCTATTGAATATTTGTAACTGACCAGTCCTTAAATAACACTAAAGGATATAGATGGGAGTCTTGTGTGCGTGTCAATTCCTGAGCCTTAACACTAACCCTTTTGGTGCGGGTAACGTTAATACATTTAACCCTTTCCTACCCACCTTCCCCTTTCAGCTATTAAGGTCTCTAGTGTCACTGAGGGATGGTACTGCTTGCGGGAGGAACGAATCTACTTATTCATATATCAGTCACTGGGTGTGGGAGGGTTAACGGAGGTATTGGGGAAAGTGAGAGCGAGTTGGGGAGTACTGCTGACCGCCCCGGAGAGGCGAGGAAGACCAGAGTACCAGACCAGGTTGGTAAATCCCGGGCCCCATCCACTCTCACTGCCGGCCTCCAGTTTGACGCTCCAGGCCCAAAGACGAGGGTGCAGTCAGACGGAGCTCTACTGTGTCCCGCTACCCAGTGGCTGTGCCCACCCGTTCCCACGAACATCTACATATCCCAATGGTCTGAGATCAGTCTGACTGGTTGATATGTAGTCCAATGGTCTGAGATCAGTCTGACTGGTTGATAACTATGTATTCCAAATAATGGTCTGAGGTCAGTCTGACCGGTTAATAACTATGTATTCAAATGGTCTGAGGTCAGTCTGACCGGTTAATAACTATGTATTCCAATGGTCTGAGGTCAGTCTGACCGGTTAATAACTATGTATTCCAATGGTCTGAGATCTGTCTGACCGGTTAATAACTATGTATTCCAATGGTCTGACATCAGTCTGACCTGTGAATAAATGGACAAAGCGAGTTCTGGCAGGACACTCTTAAGTCATCTGTGGAGCTGTGACAGCTTAGCTGGCGCTCCATCATCCACCTTACGCCGATTGGTCAAATTTAAAAACTGTACGCTGATGCTGTCCAAAGTGTTGCTGCTACTGTACCTGCAACCTGCGTTGGTTCTCCTCTATTGTCTGCAACTACTCAAGTCCTTGTACTCTGTAAATTGTATTCCCTGTGGAGGGGGATTTGTTCACAGTGCTCCCTGCTGTTCAGTTCCAGGATGCTGTTATCTTTTGTGTAAGTTGTTATGCTTTAACCTCTTTAACCTCAGCAGGGAGCAGCTCTAAGAGCAGAACTGTACCGAGCAAGACCAACTGTATTAAAGTTTCCATTTATTCTGCATCGTAATAAATGGTTAAAACGAATGACGTGAGTGATTCCTGATGGAACTCTACATATTCCACTGGTCTGAGAACAATCTGACTGGTGAATATGAATACCTCTATTGCATTGGTCTGGGAACTGTCTGACTGGTGAATAACTATGTATTCCACTGGTCTGAGAATGGTTACTTAGCGGTCCAAATGTCAGGGTGTTAACCCTTTTCACTACCAAATGGTTAACCCTTTCACTGCGAAAATACAGAAGGTCAACCCTTCCACTGCCACATGGCAAAGGGTTAACCATTTCACTGCCACACTACAGTAGGTTGTGGTAGTGAAAGGGTTAATAACGTTGTCATCACATCACTAAACATGACCTTTGAGCTCTAATCAAACACCGTTTGCTGGTTCTAACTCCTGTTTACTTGTTTCGCCCCCAAAAAATGTGCCCCGGCTTCCCATCCCCTGGTTTTTACTCGTCCATCCTCAGCCTCACCCACCCGGCCTACGGATATTTATTGAGATAATATCTCCCGCTCTCCGCTTTCATTGAAACATATAGGCCGGCGGAGGATACCCACTTGATATTCTTTGTGGAGTGTAGAATCAAGAATCAAGAGTTTTATTTGTCACATACATACTGCATCGATTGTGCAATAATACAAAAGTTCCTGAGAAACTGGTTCCTATGTACACTACTATATAATATACAATTTACAATGTTAACTCCATTTTTATACTCATTCCGGGCCAACAGCACCCTCTGCTGATGGCCCTTCCGTCCCAACGCTATATCCAATGGAGAATAGGACTTATTTGCGAGTGCATGAAACATATCAAATATAATAGCAATAGATCTAAATAACACAGTGATCGTCAATGAGTTGCTTCCAGTCAACATGTACGAAACGGATTGTTTTTTCATTTGTACATTTCCGTTTTATACAAGATACAAGATACAAGAGTTTTATTTGTCACGGCATACAGGTATACAGTGAAATGCAGGGGGTCTCGCCCGCAACGATGTGCATAATACAAGTAATAATATAATATAAGAGTCCAACCAATAGAGCGACATAGTGCAATAAACAAGTAAACAAAGTAGGCATATCGGTATCTGTACATGAGCTATTTACAGAGCATGCCACAGGTCCTGTGGCAGTGCAGTACACTGTTAGCTACGGATGAGGCATTGGGTCTTTATGTACACTGCTATACAATGCTATATTATACAATCTCAAGCTATACTATTCTTAAGTGATCTTTTCTTCTGTAAAGTGTCCGTAGTGTGAGCGTGTGCAGTATGAGTGTGTGTGTGCTCATGTTAAAGTGGCTGCTAGTGTGTGAGCGTGTACAGTGTGTGTGTTGTGTGTGTGCTCATGTGTGCTTCTGCGTGGAGAGTTCAGTGTTCAAAGCTCTGATGGCCTGTGGGAAGAAGCTGAGCCTAAGTCTCTCTGTCCTCGTTGCTGGTGCTCGCAGGCATTTGCCTGACCGCAGCAGCATGAACAGGCTGTTGTTGGGGTGGTGAGGGTCTTTCATTATCCTGCAGGCACCTCTTGTTGTATAGGACCTGCAGGGTTGGTAGTGCAATACCCGTGGTACGCTCGGCTGAGCGCACCACTCTCTGTAGGGCCTTCTTGTCCTGTGCCGTCCTGTTGCCATACCAGGCAGTGATGTTTCCAGTCAAGATGCTCTCTACAGCTCCGGAGTAGAAGGACTGGAGTATCTTCCCAGATACTCTGAACTGCCTTAACTGTCTCAGGTGGTAGAGGCGCTGCTTCGCCTTTTTTACGACTGAGTCTATGTGTGTTGTCCATGTCAGGTCCTCTGAGATGTGGACCCCCAGGTACTTGAAGCTGCTCACCCTGTCCACTGTAGCCCCGTTTATCCTCAGTGGTGTGTGTGTCTCCTGCTGTCTCCTCCTAAAATCCACGATCAGCTCCTTGGTTTTACCAATGTTCAGGAGCAGGCTGTTGTCCTGGCACCAGCGTTCCAGTACCTCAACCTCCTCCCGGTAGGCTTTCTCGTCGTTGTCCGAGATCAGCCCCACCACCACCGTGTCGTCCGCAAACTTCACTATGGAGTTGGAGCTGAACTTGGCCACACAGCCGTGTGTGTAAAGTGAGTACAGCAGGGGGCTCAGAACACAGCCCTGGGGGGACCCGATGCTCAGGGTAATGGTGTTGGAGGTCTGAGCCCCCACCCTGACCGCCTGGGGTCTTTCACTCAGAAAGTCCAGTATCCAGGCGCTCAGAGCGGAGCTCAGACCCAGCTCGATCAGTTTGTCCACCAGTCTGGTGGGGACTATGGTGTTGTAGTCAATGAACAACAGTATCACATAGCCCCCCTTCTGGCGGTCAAGGTGAGAGAGGGTGCTGTGCAGTACTTGGGAGACCACATCAGCGGCACGGTGGTGTAGTGGTTAACACTGTCGCATCACAGCAAGAATGTCCAAGGTTCGATTCCCGCTTGGGGACCAGGTTTCCATGATGCCAGGTACCCAGGTGGGGTATCTCCCAGGCCTTTCTGTGTGGAGTTTGCGTGTTCTCCCCGTGCTCGCAAGGGTTTCCCCCCCGATAAGATAAACCCAATGGAAAAACATGCACAACAACAGATCGCTAACACTGTGGTGTCCTTGACGAAGACGGACAGGAGCACTTGGATTGGTCCCCGGGGCGCGGCTCATGTTGACGCCCTATCTGCTCCCGGCTGCCCATGGGGGGAAGGACGACGCGATGGGTCAAGCGCAGACACTCAATCGCATCAGCGACTGAGGAAAGACAATACATGTGTGTGTGTGTGTGTGTATCCCGGTGTGTGTGTGCCGCTCCAATTGCATGTCCAGTTCGTTGCATGCCGAATAAAGACCCCCCTAAAGAGGTCCTGCATTATTATTATTATTATTAAAAATCGTCAGTGGACCTGTTTGGCCTGTATGCAAATTGCATAGGGTCCATATCACTGGGGAGGGAGGCACAAATGTGATCCTTGACCAGCCTCTCGAAACATTTCATGGCCACAGAGGTGAGTGCCACCGGTCTGTAGTCATTGAGACATGTTGGGGAGGGTTTCTTCGGTACAGGGATGATGGTAGACATCTTGAAGCAGGCAGGGACCACTGACTCCGCCAGGGATTGATTAAATATGGCGGTGAACACAGGGGCTAGCTGATTGGCACAGGACTTAAGTATGCGTCCTGTTATACCATCTGGGCCAGCAACTTTTCTGGTGTTCACCTGCATAAATGCTCTTCTCACACTGTGTTCCGTCAATGAGAGAGCTTCCCCGCCCCCCCCGCGGTTGCCCCTCCCCCCCCCCCCCCCCTCCACAACAGCCGGCGCGCCAGTGACATCACTAGCCGTTGAGCTAGCGGCGCCACTGTCTGCACCAAACCGAGCGTAGAAAGAGTTGAGTTTGTCCATGAGAGAGGCGTCGTCGCTCCCCATTGAGGGGGCGCTGACTTTGCCATAAGCCTCTTGTGTCGTTTTGTGCCATTTGTGTCTCCAGTTTATCAGCATATGTCCGTTATACCGTTTTGAATACGAGTATATTTTTGGAGATTTCTAGTAATTCCAGAGAAAGACACGATAGTATATGTGTCCTCATGTACGAAGAGAAACGGGGTCTGAAAAATCGCTTTTCCGTACTTCGGTCGGCGCGAACCTCACACACACACACACGCTCCGATGGCGGTGATAGGAACATCTGATTACCCCAAGATTCGTAACATAAAGGCCTTGCAAACGACGAGAGGGCTCTACCTGGAATAGGTAAAGGTTCTAGCAGGATGGTGTCAAGAGAACAGCCTCTCCCTGAACGTCAGCAAAACAAAAGAGGTGATTGTGGACTTTAGGAGGTCGGGGGTCAGGGACTACAGCCCCCGCAGCATCGACGGGGCACCGGTTGAGAGAGTGAACAGTTTTAAGTACCTCGGAGTCCACATATCTGTGGACTTGACATGGACCACACACATTGACAGTGTTATCAAGAAGGCACGACAACGCCTCTACTTCCTTAGGCGATTAAGGAAGTTCAACGTGAATCAGAAGATCCTCAAGAACTTCTACTCATGCACAATAGAGAGCATCCTGACTGGAAATATCACCTCCTGGTTTGGGAATAGCACTGCACAAGACCGTAGCAGACTACAGAGAGTGACACGTTCAGCCGAACGCACAATTGGAGGTGAGCTCCCCACTCTCCAAGACATTTACAACAAGCGGTGCATGGGTAAGGCTAAGAGAATAATCAAAGACTTCAGCCACCCAAACAGCCAACTGCCTCTTCGAACTGCTGCGGTCAGGCAAGCGATACCGGAGTCTCATGGCAAGCACAGAGAGACTCAGAAGGAGCTTCTATCCCCAGGCCATCAAGATGCTGAATGAACAATGAACAAACAAAACACCAGACCCGACTGTTCAGGTATAATAAGGTCTGTTGTTGTATAATGTGTCGCTCTGTTTAGCTGGGGGTGTTGTTTCCCCCCCGGGAGATATGGGAGGACGAACCGGGCGTTAGGTTGTTGTGAAGCGAGCGTATTAGAAGGTAGCTGTGTTGTGCATAACAAGGGAAAGTATTAACCTGTAAAACCCATATTGAGCTGGAATTAAACCACCATATACAAATACAACCTCTCCTCATTCTGCCTGACATTACTGCATGACTGATCGCTACAATACGTTCACTACCACCGATTGGACAAGTATTGTTATGCACCTGCTGAGACAGAATGTATTCTCACGGAAGACGCTAACTGTTCTGTTCTCAACCATAATTTTCTTTGGACAATAAAACTTACAAACTACATCAGCTGCAGCCTGGACGCGTGAATATTAAAGGCAACCAACTTGTGTTCAGCTTTTCTCTGATTGGCCGCGCCCCCACGCGCAGGCAAGCGCAGTCGTCCCACGTCCCAAATTAAATCCAAGGAGCGCGCGCGAGCGGCAGCGCGGGCAACCAACTTGTGGCTGCTGTTCCAACGCACTTGTGTTGGGCTGTGGTAGCAGTGGAGCGCTATGAAATGCGCTGAACTAGAAAGCGTAACGTTATTATGTTTCGCGTTTTTAACAACCAACTACCAGATTCACTCGTGTATAAACAAAGCCCATACAGTTATGAAATGCGCTGAACTAGAAAGCGTAACGTTATTATGTTTCGCATTCCATTGATTAACGCCATTACCTGCTGTGCTGTAGGAAGCAGAGGTACAGTAAGTTACAGTAGGTGTAGGTTACATGTTTAATCAAAGCCCATACAATTTTTTAGATGAATGATTGTGGATATAATATAGAAAACACATCATTATGATATTGTCAGAGGGAGAGGCATGACTTCGCGACAGCCATATTAGACACTCACTGTACATCAGTGTGGAACTGTAACGTTATATGTTATTTCGCCCGTGGAGGCTGCTGAGCCTGAAGCGCCAGCGGGGCGACGCGGTGGTTTATCCCCGGCTTTCGTGCGCCGCCGCCGGCTTGATACAGCTTCAGCAGCAGCAGCGGCGGTGCTCTGTTGTAGGAAGCCCTTCAATGACAGCGGCGCGCTCTCATATTTTGCGAATGCATAAACTATATCTTAAATTATGGCTGTGTCTAATATGGCTGTCGCTTATCAATGACTTCGCGACAGCCATATTAGACACATCGCCATAATTTAAGATATAGTTTATGCATTCGCAAATATGAGAGCTCTGTCATTGAAGTGGGTGGTGGCAGCATTACTAACAGTAGCGATTTTTATTGTTTTGTCATGACCAAACATAATCCCAACATAGATAGGAGGTATACTGTATGTCAAATGTCGGTCATGTGGTGGAAGAGTTTAGTACAGTCACACAACAGAACACCGCTGTAGTACAGTCACACAACAGAACACCGCTGGTTCGACCAGCGCTTCTGCCGCACCGCAAGGGCGTGTGCTAGTGGATTGATTGATTGGCCGGTTGCCTTTAATATTCACGCAGCCTGGACATTAAACTCTGTCAACATCCACAACTTCTTTTGTTACCCGAGTATAAAAACATCAAGTAGGTGCATCGTGGCGCATTGTCAATTTATTAGTTAATGATAAGCGGCCACTAAACTTTCTCCAACTAATGTTATTTATTTAAATTGTTCCGGTTAATAATAATTAACATAAGTAGCATGGTAATAATACATAGGTTATTGATCAATGAATGTATTGATAAATTAATGGTGTACAAATTATACACCTTTAGAAGTACACCTTTGCCGTCGCCTCAGAAAATAGGATTGAGGCGATATTTAGCCAGGCGACAGAAGTTGCTGCGCGATCGTTGCTAGAAAATCTCCTGCCATGTGGGTTGTCTCATTCATAACAATGGAAGCGATACAATTCTGTCGGTCGCCTCGCTTAAAAAGTCGGTCGCCTGGCAAAAATCGCCCACCGTGTGCGGCTCACTTTACTCCCAAATTTGAAATGTATGCGTTTTTTTACTTTTCTTTTTAGATAGTCCTGAGCCGGCCCGAAAACAGCTCTGGGATCCCACAGAGCATATCACTGTAGTCAGGAAAATGATATATATCATGTCTACAATGTACTACAGATCTACTTTTATATTCAGTATATAGTATATATTCAGATTCAAATTATTTATTGCCTATATTTATTGTAACATACAATACAGTATAACTCATCTGCATTTATTTTTCTCATAATCTTATATTCAGAGTTAATTATAATGTTTACACTGTTTATTTGTCTCATATTCTTATATTCACAAACTCACTAAAACCTCACAAACACCAGCAACTGAGCATTCTCAGTGGACTCATCCACAGCTATGGAAATGCATTGTGCATTTTTTTTTATTCTATCACAAAGCTGTTTAATCAAATCATCACCCAGTATTTCAGTTATTCTGGTTGCTGTGATCTGAGGGGGATTTGCTTTTGTTTGCCTTCAAACATGGTCTCCATCACTTCAGTCATACATTATTTTATTTTATACAACGGCATGCAAATTTCTCGATTCTGATTGGCTGAAACAGTCATTTTACACGTCTTTATTGGCAACAATCCACGCTGCTGGCCCAGGACCCGCCCACAACCGACCCACATCACATCACTCCGCCGGATCACAAGAAGGTGGCCAATAATATTTACAAATGGATATGTTAATGGCGACTAAACGACTAAATATGAAGCGATTCTGTCAAGGGGAATGTGTTAGCCCTTTAAACAATGTTGGATGATGTAATTGATGGGTCTTGAGGCAATCTAGAACAAAAGAAAAATCGCGGTTTGATTGATAGATTAATTGATTGATTTAAATTTCTACTTCCTTCTTGCTACTGACTGCAGCGTTCTCTCTCACTGTCCGACGCTGGCGTACCCACAAACACACACACACACATACACACACACACACACACACACACACACACACACACACACACACATACACACACACACGCACACACACACTGTGACACACACACACACACACACACACGCACACACACACACACACACTCCTGTCTGCAACAGTGGGGGAGTCAGACTGAGAGAGAAGCAGCGCTGTTTTAAGTGAGCATGGTCTATTGAATTGATTGATTGGTTGATTGCTAATTTTATTACTGTACCCCTGGTTTCCAACTGGTTAAGTTTAGGCTAAAAGAAATAAATAAAAAAATAGGGCGAAGAAAAGTTTTTTTCCTATGCATTCCCTTAACAATTGTGTGTATTGAGCCGTACTGTATTGTACCCATTCTGCATCTGGTAATAAAATTTTCAATCAATCATTCCAATAATACACAGTTGGATGTGTTAGTTGGTTGGATGCACTTCAAGCTGCTTCCACATGAGGCAACTTCTCTCAATCATTCCAATAATACACAGTTGGATGTGTTAGTTTGGTTGGATGCACTTCAAGCTGCTTCCACATGGAGTTGTGGGAACTACTTTTTCTGGCGGATGGTTTTTTCAATAAATCTTCGATTAATGTGTGTTTATTGTATAGAAATAAGGTTGGATGAATCTGGCAGTTGTATAAAAGCTTTACACCACGTGCAGTCGTGATTTGTGACCAATAAACCATGCCTAGGGGGGTCTAACGACCCTCGGCTGCGCCTCGGGCCTAACAACCACCCCTAGGCATGGTTTATTGGTCACAAACCACTCCTGCGTGTGATGTAATGCTTAAATGTATGCATCAGAGAATGGCTTCTTGTGTTTAGCCAACACCCATGCCACTGAGTGAAGACTTGGTTGCTTTTTCTCATTGTGACATAGCTTTAACAATAATTCTGCTTGCAGCTTGATATGATGATTTCATTCCATTTATTTTTGTGGTTCTTAGCACTGCATTTTGAGGAAAGGCTGCATCAAAATAACTGTGTTTTGTTTCGTAGTGTGACTTGTCATACAGACCTTGTAAGTCTAAAAGCTAAATTACTAAATGTAAATGTATTTTAAGGAAAATGGGGGACCCTGATATAAACAAGACAAATCAAGTTTTAGATTTTATTATCATTTAAAATAACACAAGACAAATAGGCATGATAGAATAGACATGCTAAAGTCAATGGGTCTCATTCCCGAACAAATTTACGACAACAAATTTCGTCTTAGCCAGATTTCGGCCCATTTAAGACATATTAGGGCTGGGAGCGGGAGTCCCCAAATTTTCCTGAGATCAGATTTGATCGTGGCTGGGAGCACTCTTAAATCTGCTCTCAGCCACGATCAAATCTCATGATTGATTGACTAATTGAACATTTTATTAACTTGACAGACTGTGTTCTCATAGTGATTCCTTCATGTTAACGCTACAGGCCTCCTTGGAATTAATTACTTAATCATAATTAAAATAAATATGACAATATTTGTACGATAAGAAATTACGCATTTGATGTCGGAAAAAATAAATAATATGGATTAATCCGATCACAGGGCAGCTGCTTAACCATATCTGAACCAGCTATTTTGGACAAATGTATAATTACTTTAATTACTCAGATATTCAAACACAATTATGCAATTATTGTGAAATGATTGAAAATAATAATTATTTAATGCCTTCTGTGGAATTTGCATTTCTTATTTGTTACACATCTGTTTTAATGATTAATTATATACATTTGAAAGAATGCAGGTCAACATGCAATGTATCCCATTGATTGGTATACAATGGGACAGACATTTGATTGATTGATTGATTGATTGATTGATTGATTGATTGATTGATTGAAAACTTTATTAACAGATTGCAGAATGGGTACAGTACAGTACAGCTCAATTACATACAATTGTTAAGGGGATGCAGACCAGAGAAATACTTTTGTCTTGTTTACATCAGGGTCCCCCATTTTCAATTCATCATAACATATATGACACACATGACATACAGATAGACAGTACTGCTACATCTATACATTTATGACATACCAGATTTGCAAATACAGTACTGTTTGTGATACAAAAAGAGTCCAGAAAAGAGAGTATATACATTTGACATAGAATCTGTTGGAGGAGGTTGGGTAGGATGGGTGGGGGACACTGTACAATCAAAACTGTACATTGGAATATTGACAAAACCATACTTGGTCATTTACTGTACATTGGAGGGGGTTGATAATGGGATACATTGCATGTTGACCTGCATTCTTTCAAATGTATACAGTATAATTAATCATTAAAACAGATGTGTAACAAATAAGAAATACAAATTCCACAGAAGGCATTAAATAATTATTATTTTCAATCATTTCACAATAATTGCATAATTGTGTTTGAATATCTGAGTAATTAAAGTAATTATACATTTGTCCAAAATAGCTGGTTCAGATATGGTTAAGCAGCTGCCCTGTGATCAGATGAATCCATATTATTTATTTTAATTATGATTAAGTAATTAATTCCAAGGAAGCCTGTAGCGTTGACGTGAAGGAATCACTATGAGAACACAGTCTGTCAAGTTATAATGAAATTTTAAATTAGTCAATCAATCATGAGATTTGATCGTGGCTGAGAGCAGATTTAAGAGTGCTCCTCGAAAAAAAGGAAAACGGACCAAATAACGTATATATACGTGATTAGCGTTCAACGCATGGCGAGCAAACATGTATATATACGTGGATGGCGCAGATTGAGTTAAAAGGTTGTTTCCCCATCATATATAATTGTGCATAACACCTCACTGGCAGCTTTAGCTGTTTCTGCCTCAAGGACATAAATATAGGCAATAAAATAGACCACCCCAACACTTCCGGGATTCTGAAATCATGGGAAAGAGAGCAGGGGGAGAAAATGAATGAATGTGGATGAGAGCCTTGACATTAAGTGGTTGTAGCTATGGCTGTGGGGGTGCTGGAGACATGATCCAATATACTTTTATACGCCTGAGTCTCCTGAACACAGAGCGACAAATCCCAAGTCGATTGCCCACGGAGTCTAGGTTCATCAATTTGTGAATGCATAGTTCAGGAGTAGGTGCGAAAAAGCGACTATAGCTCGGCAGAGAACAGAATTGGGACAGAATAAGTCTAATCCCTGATATTGACAATGCATGGTCCCTCTTTAATGACTCATTTAGCAAAATAGTCAACAAACATGCCCATATGAAGAGAATGAGGATCAAAAACAGATGCAGCCCATGGTTCGACCACAACCTAGCAGAACAACTTCACCTCAAAAACTCCATCTGGCGTAAAGCTCGTCAGTCAAAATCTCATGAAGACTGGTTATCCTTTCGACAAATAAGAAATAAATGCACCCAGGCTATCCGCAAAACCAAGACTGGTTACTTTCAAGAGCAGTTTAGACTCAGTAGCTCAAACCCAAGCAGGTTTTGGAAAACAGTTAAAGAGATGGAGAACAAACCCTCATCCTCCCAGCTGCCCACCTCCCTAGTAACTGGGGATATGGTAATTACTGGAAATGAGCGTGTGGCAGAGGCCTTTAATAATCACTTTATTAAAGCTGGGAGCCTGTTTGAGTCCATGGCACCCCCTGCCCCACCATCCAACCCCTTGCCCCTCAGCCCTACAGTGCCACCTGCCTCACCATCCAACCTTCGTGGCCCTAATCCAGCCACGCATCACAGTTTTGCACTGCAGGAATTTACTGAGAAGGACGTTTTAGAAGTACTCAGCAAACTCGACCCCAAGAAACCTCCTGGCCTTGACGGGTTAGACCCCTTTTTCTACAGAACTGCAGCCCCCATCATTGCTGAACCTATTTCCCATCTATGTAACCTATCCCTGCATACAGCAGAACTGCCCTCTGCTTGGAAAGCAGCCTTGGTACGGCCCCTGTTCAAAGGAGGAAACAATACCGACCCCAACTGCTACCGCCCAATTTCAATTTTACCCTGTATAGCAAAAGTGCTAGAGAGACTAGTCTGCAAACAACTCACAAGCTTTCTAGAAACCTACAACATACTTTCGGAAAACCAATCTGGCTTCCGCTCAGGGCATGGATGTGAGACTGCTACAATGAAAGTCCTCAATGATGTCCTCAATGCCCTTGACTCCAAACTCTACTGTGCTGCTGCCTTTATAGATCTGGCCAAGGCCTTTGACACTGTGGATCATGAACAGCTTTTGGAGCGGCTGAGAGACATTAGTGTCACTAATCACAGTGTAGCATGGTTCGAGAACTACCTCTCTCATCGCACTCAGTCAATAAAAACCGACAACCTATTAACCCAGTCCCTATCCATCTCTAAGGGGGTCCCCCAAGGCTCCTTACTAGCTCCAATCCTCTTCTCCATCTATATAAACAACATAGGCCAGTTCGCTGGAAACTCCCTAATTCACCTCTATGCTGATGACACAGTCCTGTACACCTCTGGTCCCTCCCCGGATGCTGTCCTGAAAACTCTCCAGGAGAGCTTTCTAAAAATCCAAGCTGGTTTCTCCGCCCTTTGCCTGGTCCTAAACACCAGCAAGACCAAAGTTATGTGGTTCGGCCACAAGGGTACCTCCCAGACTGGCACCATTGTAGCCGCCGATGGCAAAAAGCTTGAACTGGTCACCTCTTATAAATACCTGGGAGTGTGGATCGACACCAAACTCTCCTTCTCTGAACACCTAACTAAACTGCAGGCCAAAGTCAAAGCAAGGCTTAGCTTTCTGTATAGGAACCGTTCCTCCTTCACTAGATCTGCTAAACTCACCCTGGTCCAGATGACTGTCCTGCCGCTATTATATTTTAGCAATGTAATCTACCGCTTGGCCCGTAAAGGTGATCTAGAGCGCTTAGATATCCTATATCACTCCGCCATTCGCTTCGCTACCAATGCCCCCTACAGGACCCACCACTGCGAGCTATACTCCCTAGTAAACTGGCCCTCCCTGGAGATTAGACGCAACATCCACTGGCTGGCCTTTGTATATAAAACACTTCTAGGCCGTAATCCCCCTTACCTTACTCGCCTAGTCCACCCTCGTCCACTCCCAAATTACCACACCCGGTCAGCCACACATATCCTGGTAAACGCCCCCCATGCCAACTCCTCACAAGGCCGTTCCTCCTTTCAGTACGCAGCAGCTGATAGCTGGAACACACTACAAAAAACCTTAAATATGGAAACGTTTATTTCAATTCGATTGTTTAAGGAAACTTTAACAAACTCCCTAGAGCACTCATGTAGATGTTTCTCCATGTGCTAACACCATGCTGCCACTATTGTTCTGTTGTCCGCCAGTTGTTGTTCAGTTCAGTTGTTGCTCTGTATGTATGTCCTGCCTTTTTAATAATGTTCCTTTGTGTTTTATTTTTATTTATTTGATTTTATCCCCCATCCCCTTTCCCCTAGGGGGCTTTTTACCCCCAAATAGGCCGTTATTGAAAATAAGAACTTGTTCTTAATTAACCTGCCTATTCAAATAAAGGTTTGATGATGATGATGAGAGAAAGTGCCAATCGACTTGGAATTAGTCTCTCCGTGTTCAAGAGACTCAGGCATATACAAGTCTATTGGATCATGTCTCCAGCACCCCCACGGCCGTATACAACCACTTAATGTCAAGGCTCTCATCCACAGTCATTCATCATTCATTTTCTCCCCCCCCGCTCTCTCCTCCATGAGCTCAATGTAACGCGGAAGTGCAGTGGTCTATTATGTCTGAATATAAAAATATGAGAAAAAGCCTGAGTTCACTACCACAACACACAGTCTGAGTTCACAACACAACACACAGCCTGACTCCACAACACAGCCTGAGTTCACTACCACAACACAACACACAGCCTGAGTTCACTACCACAACACAACACACAGCCAGAGTTCACTACCACACCACAACACACAGCCTGAGTTCACTACACAACACACAGCCTGAGCAGTTCACTACCACAACACACAGCCTGAGTTCACCACAACAACACACAGCTTGAGTTCACTACCATAACACACAGCCGACATCAAATGTTCTGTTCTTTTGTCTCTTCTACTTCTGTCCATTCCTGCCTCTGTCACTCAAGAGGTGTCTTTGCCTCTTGACAGGGCCGTCATTTCAAATAAGACTGTGCTGGAGACATGATCCAATAGACTTTTATACGCCTGAGTCTCCTGAACACGGAGAGACAAATCCCAAGTCGATTGCCCACGGAGTCTAAGTTCATCAATCTGTGCATGCGTAGTTCAGGAGTAGGTGCAAAAAAGCGACTATAGCTCGGCCGAGAAAGTGCTGATCGACTTGGAATTGGTATCTCCGTGTTCAAGAGACTCCGGCATATAAAAGTCTATTGGATCATGTCTCCAGCACCCCCATGGCCGTAGCTACAACCACTTAATGTCAAGGCTGTCTGGGTGTGTTCTGGGTGCAGTCTGGGTGTGTTCTGGGCGCAGTCTGGGTGTGTTCTGGGTGCAGTCTGGGTGTGTTCTGGGTGTATTCTCTGTGTATTCTGGGTGTGTTCTGGGTGTGTTCTGGGTATGTTCTGGGTGCAGTCTGGGTATGTTCTGGGTGTGTTCTGGGTGCAGTCTGGGTGTGTTCTGGGTGTGTTCTTGGTGCAGTCTGGGTGTGTTCTGGGTGTGTTCTGGGTGTATTCTCTGTGTATTATGGGTGTGTTCTGGATGTGTTCTGGGTGTGTTCTGGGTGCAGTCTGGGTGTGTTCTGGGTGTGTTCTGGATGTGTTCTGGGTGCAGTCTGGGTGTGTTCTGGGTGTAGTCTGGGTGTGTTCTGGGTATGTTCTGGGTGTGTTCTGGGTGTGTTCTGGGTGCAATCCGGGTGTGTTCTGGGTTTGTTCTGGGTGTGTTCTGGGTGTGTTCTGGGGGAGCGTCTCGCTCCGCTTCTCCTGGTGCTGCAGCACTCGTGACACTCAGTCAGGGGGGGAGAGGGTGACCTCAGTCAGGAGGACAGTGGGTGACCTCAGTCATGGGGGGAGGGGGTGACATCAGTCAGGGGGGGAGAGGGTGACCTCAGTCAGGAGGACAGTGGGTGACCTCAGTCATGGGGGGAGGGGGTGACCTCAGTCAGGACAGTGGGTGACCTCAGTCAGGACAGTGGGTGACCTCAGTCAGGAGGACAGTGGGTGACCTCAGTCAGGACAGTGGGTGACCTCAGTCAGGGGGGGAGAGGGTGACCTCAGTCAGGGGGACAGTGGGTGACCTCAGTCAGGGGGGGAGAGGGTGACCTCAGTCAGGAGGACAGTGGGTGACCTCAGTCAGGGGGACAGTGGGTGACCTCAGTCAGGGGGACAGTGGGTGACCTCAGTCAGGGGGACAGTGGGTGACCTCAGTCAGGAGGACAGTGGGTGACCTCAGTCAGGAGGACAGTGGGTGACCTCAGTCAGGGGGACAGTGGGTGACCTCAGTCAGGACAGTGGGTGACCTCAGTCAGGAGGACAGTGGGTGACCTCAGTCAGGGGGACAGTGGGTGACCTCAGTCAGGACAGTGGGTGACACTGAGTCAGGATGACAGTGGGTTACCTCAGTCATGGGGGGGAGAGGGGGGGGGCTTTTCAAGGGCTCCCCGGTGGCAACTCTGTGATATTTGAGGTCATGACTAAAGAACGGGGTGTGTCTCCGCTGCCCCATGTCTCCGCTGAAGGGATCGGGACGTCTGTCTCTGCTGCCTCGAGGACATAAGAGACACGATTCAGGCTCACGGCTAACCGTCCCGCTGGGCCCGGTTACTGTGTTTATGGACTGATTAGTCATGATCAGAGTCACGTGAGGGTTATTTAAAGAGTCACAGTCGTATGTTGTTAAATTTGGTGCTCTCATATCATTATGATATCCACGGGGTGCCTCGCAGCAACATGGTTGCTGGGTTCAAACCCCAGCAGGGGTTCTTTCTGTGTGGAGTTTGCCATGTTCTACCCGTGTTCGCGTGGGTTTCCTCCAGGGTACTCCGGTTTCCTCCCACACCATAAAAGACATGCATGCTAGTTACCGAGGTACTGGCATTACAACTGGAGTCGGTCCCCGGGCGCCGCGCCGCGGGGCTACCCACTGCTCCTGAATACGGAGGACGGGTCAAACGCGGAGGACGAATTTCCTCAAGGGGATTAATAAAGGTTCAACTTAAGAGGTTAAGATACTGTAGGATATCCTTTTATTGATCCTCTTCAGGAAATCTGGTCTGTCATAGCAGTGTGGGAGAGGGGGGTTGAGAGGTACAGGTATGGGCAGGGAAATTGTAGAAAGACATACATATAGACAATACAATAAAATATAGACAATAAAATACAACAATATATAACTTATAAGTACTGACTGCAGAGGTGACCAGGCAGAGGTGGATGAAGAGGATGGTTATAGGCAGTAACCAGGTGATTTATGTTACTGATGTGATGGAGAATTATGTACAGTGGAGGTAAAACATATGTACAAGATTGAAATATACAAAACTCTTCCAAAGAACAAAACGTAGTTAACTGAAACAACAAAACCAGGCTATGCCCACAGCTTAGCCCTACATGTCGCCAGTTGCTGGTCACATGACATTCCTACTTATGCTACACAATGACCAAATAAACATTTCTATATGCCGGTGGGTTGTAGTATCTGGGTTCCCACAGACATTGCGAAATTAAATTCAAGGTCTTTCAAGTACTTATCCAAGTACTATTTTTGTTTTTTATCCGATATTTATGGCTTAAAACCAATTTCCGACAATTAGTTACACTTTAAATAAAAAAAATGTATTTCTTGATTCAACATTTTTTTATCATGGATGAACAAAACTTAATGCGAATGGTTGATTTGAATTTCAATGACTTTTTAAGCACCTTGTTAAAAAATTTGCTGTTTTGGAATTCCAGACCTTGACTTTTTTTGAAAAAAATCAAGCACTTTAAGCACTTCAAGGACCCTTTAATATGTAATATAAATGTGTCAGTGGACATAAACCTCTTAACTCTAGAGAACCCTGTGAAATTGTATTATATATGGTGATTAACTCATTGGGTGCCATACCCGAGTATAGTCAGGTTTCGCCAGCCATGCAATGAGCGCCATAACCGAGTATACTCGGGTTTTGATCCTTTGATATTTTTCCTTTGATCCCCGTTCTATACACTCAGCCGGAGCTCCCTAGGTCTCCCTGGCTCATCTACCTACGTTGGAATTGCAATGATGATCGAATCGAACCAGGTGGCCTACCTTTTGAACTGGAAACTGGGGATATCACTTGTCTTGTGATCCACTCCGACCGTTTCCGCCTAGGAGTGGATCACAACATAGCAATCGGTGGAAGATTTGGTGCCTCGAGCTATTATTTCCCGTATGGTAGCCATGCCCAATATACACAAGTAATTGCGATAGCCATGGGATCGACTGGGATTTATTCATTTTGGCGTACTTTCTGACTGAGGTAAGGTCTATCTTAGCCTCTTCCACCCGGAGCCTATTTTCTGAAAATCTGCCTAAAATACACAAGTAAAAGGAATATTGCTCCACTTCTACAAGGTTAATTTGCATATTCTTGGTATCTAGGGACATCTATGGACCTCAGCGAATGTATTCCCAGTGTCAGAAATATTGTGTAGGCTTGCTTAAATTGTGATGAAACAAAGGAGAATATGAATTATGATTTTTCTTTGGATCTTTGACAGTGAATAACACCATGCTAATAATGACCAAACATTCAAAACTGCCACTGATCTCGTACCTTCAGTATCTTCTTGAGATCATGTGTACAAAAAATCTAAGGAAATGAATAAAGGGAAGATGATTAAACAGAAGGTTCTGTAGATACAGTACTGAATTCTCCCATCCGGACAAATGCAATTTGAAATATTTTTATAGAATATAGAATAGCTTATAAATTACCTTATTATAGCCAATTCGCACATTTATATATATATACATATATTATCTTTCAAATGCCCAAGTTTAATTTGGATTTAGTATCACCAGGCGTGCATAAGAACAGATAATGAAATCTACTGAATCGAGAACCTCATCCTTCACTCTGTCATCTTTCTCTCCCATTACAGAAGCCGAGACCCTGACACTGGTAACGTCGAACCGTCCGACTACATGCCAGCTGGACCGGCTAGACTCCCCACTCCTCCAGACCATAGCACCGGACATCCTCCCATTCCTAACTGCAACCATCAACTCCTCACTCAACTCGGGGGTGGTCCCCACCTCCCTAAAACAAGCCAGAGTCACGCGCCTCATAAAAAAACCAACCCTGAACCCCACCGTCATAGGCAACTATCGTCCTGTCTCTCTTCTCTCCTTCCTTTCTAAAACACTTGAACGTGCTGTATCCAACCAACTTACTGCTTATCTCTTACAGAATGACCTCCTAGACCCTAATCAGTCTGGCTTCCGGACTGGCCACTCCACAGAAACGGCCCTCATTGCGGTCACAGAGGCACTTCACTTAGCAAAGCGAAAGGCCTCTCCTCTGTCCTGATTCTTCTAGATCTATCTGCAGCCTTCGACACAGTCAACCATCAGATCCTCCTCGCGGCCCTCGCAGGAATGGGAGTGGCTGGATCTGCGCTGACATGGCTGACATCATACCTCAATGACCGCTCCTACCAAGTGTCATGGAGAGGGACTCTGTCGGCCACCCGCCCCCTGCGGACGGGTGTCCCCCAGGGCTCGGTCCTAGGACCCCTTCGCTTCTCCCTCTACACTAAATCACTGGGTAACATTATCACGTCTCATGGCTTCTCATATCATTGTTATGCCGATGATACTCAACTCTTCCTCTCCTTCCCTCCCTCAGATATCCACGTCTCTGAGCGGATCTCGGCCTGTCTGTCCAATTTCTCCGCCTGGATGACGACCAACCACCTCAAACTGAACCTAAGCAAAACAGAATTGCTCCACCTGCCGGCCAAATCCTCCCCCCTGACTGACCTCTCCATCACAGTCGAGAATGCAGTTGTGACCATGTTCCCGACCGCCAAGAACCTTGGTGTTGTTCTCGACGACCAGTTGAACTTCTCTGCTCACATCGCAGCGACAACCAGAACCTGCCGATTCCTCCTGAGCAACGTCAGAAGGATCCACCCCTTCCTGACAAAAGAAGCCACCCAACTCCTCGTCCCATCAACAGTCATCTCCCGCCTCGACTACTGCAACGCACTGCTAGCTGGCCTCCCGGCCACTGCCACCAAGCCTCTTCAACTCATTCAGAACGCAGCGGCCCGCCTGATCTCAAACCTACCGAAGTCGGCCCATGTCACCCCACTTCTTAGGGACCTGAGCTGGCTCCCCATTCCTGCACATATCCGCTTCAAGGCCCTCGACCTAGCATACCGTGCGGCAAAGGGAACCGCTCCCGCCTACCTCCGGTCAATGGTCTCTAACTACACACCCTCAAGACCCCTACGCTCTGCATCTTCTGGCCGCCTTAGACCTACTCCTATCCAAGCTCCGGGAGGGTCATCAAAGAGAAGCCGCCTATTCTCAGTCCTTGCCCCACAATGGTGGAATGAACTACCCACCCCAGTTAGGACAGCCGAATCCCGTCCAATCTTTCGCCGTCGACTAAAGACGCACTTCTTCAACCATTATCTGAAATAAAATTTAAAAAGATATATATATATATATATTCTAACCCTAACTAACCTTACTGTCATGCACTTGTCCTAATAAACTAACCTACACTGTAACACGCAACACTTTGATGAATATTGTTACTCAGCTGATAGAGTTGTATCCTTCCTGATGACCTGTCGTACAGAACTTGTAAGTCGCTTTGGATAAAAGCGTCAGCTAAATGACTAAATGTAAATGTAATGTAAATGTACTGTAATCTACTGTACTTTTTTATTTTCATCACGGTGCAACCGTTTTGAAACTAATTTCAGATCTAATTGTTGCTGCATGCTAGGGCTGTCTTAAATACTTCAAAGCTTCGTTCGATGGGCATGGGCTTAGAATATGAAAATAAAATTTGAATAATAAAAATAAAATAAAAATGTATTTTCTTTTGCTAAATCAACTCTGCCTCTCTTTGTTAATTACAACAAGCAATGCTGTTTGTTATTTAAGATGATGTCGGACTCGGCACTGACAGATTTGTGTTCATTGTGCTGCTTTTATAAAGCCTCAAATGAAAATCATCAAAGCAAAGTGTTTAGTTTGTCTAAGATTTTAAAAGGTTTAAACTTTACAGCACTGACAAAGTTTTTTTATTTTATTTATTATTTTATATAATTTTGTATCTCAATGCTTCGAATTAAAATCGAATCTCGGCCCCGAAGCTTCGAATTCCAATATTTTTTCCGAAGGTCAGCCCTACTGCATGGTAACAATAGGGAAGAGAAACTAACTGCGTTTCAATATTTGTCAATAAGATAAGATAAGATATTCCTTTATTGATCCCCTTGGGGAAATTCAGGCATCATAGCAGCATGGGGGAAGGGGGGGTAGGCCTACAGGTAGTAAAAACAACACAAGCAGTGTAGACAAATAGGTCAATATAATTTACTATCTAACTAACTGAAATATATATTCACAGTATTCACAGTGTCACATAAGGTGCAGTATGCATAAGGTAGTGTTATAATTTACTATCTAACTAACTGAAATATATATTCACAGTATTCACAGTGTCACATAAGGTGCAGTATGCATAAGGTAGTGTTATAATTTACTATCTAACTAACTGAAATATACATTATTCACAGTATCACAGTATCCACATAAGGTGCAGTATGCCTAAGGTAGTGTTCTCAGACTTACGACAAAAAGGGCTTTCTCTTAGGGCCATTTGAGACCTTTTCGGGCCAATTTTGGGATTCACCAACCGTCCTAATAAAACATATATAATTAATATTATATTATAATATATTGTCTATATTTATGTCTTGCCCAAAAAGGTCTCAAATGGCCCTAAGAGAAAGCCCTTTTTGTTGCAAGTCCGTTGGGTCCCATTCCCGAAAATTTTCCAAAGAGTTATTTTGGAAGACTTATCGTGGAACGACTGAGACAGAATCAATGACAAGTTCACTCTGAGTCCCGAACGTGCTGGTAATGTCTTAAGTGGCTGAAACGGTCGCACAAATGATATGATCTGATATCTGCTTGGAGAATGGCATTTGCATACAAAATAACGCCTCCAGAGCTCCTTATAAGGCAAAGTAATGATGCAGCTGTGTGGAAATGGATGCGGAAGCGCTTTGCGAGTCTTGCGATCCATCGAAATGAGATTAGATTAATGTATTGTCATCATATATAGTACAGCTCATGGTACACGTGCCGCACCGTGCGCACAGACACACACACACACGTGCGTGCACGCGCAGTATACTGTAGCCTATGAATGAATGCAGTATAGGCTTATTATTCCATGAATGCCTACGGCGTAATGAATTAACGCAGTATAGGCTTATTATTCCATTAATGCCTACGGCGTAATGAATGAACGCAGTAGGCCTATAGGCTTATTATTGTTAGGGATTGGTTTGGCAGAGGACCCAAACGCAAACAGAGACGAGGGAGAGGTAGATGTAGATTGTCAAATATGAGCACTGCTCCTTTAATTCGAGACACTTGGAGCCAGGGGTGAAGGACAAGAACAAAACTCAGCAAGGCTGGCAAGAAATTGAATGC
The DNA here is from genome assembly GCF_963971535.1 of Notolepis coatsorum. Taxonomy (NCBI): domain Eukaryota; kingdom Metazoa; phylum Chordata; class Actinopteri; order Aulopiformes; family Paralepididae; genus Notolepis; species Notolepis coatsorum. The sequence continues at coordinate 153,998,992 of NC_140166.1, read as the reverse complement.
AAAACCTAACTACAAAATAAACACTAACCAAAAAACTTAACTGTAAATGCAAAAACAAGAAAAGTAACAAAACAAACACTAACACTTGGGAACACTTACTATGAGGCAAAAACCGGATCACGGGAGACAGGGTGAGACAGAGAGCAAAGCAACATCAAACAGCAAACAGGAATGTCAAACAATGAACCGACGCTGGAGGGTAGGGAACACACACCAGAAATAGTGGGACCAATTAACACGAGAGACAGCAAGGCAATTAGCAAAACGAGAAACACATGGGGACAGAAAACAGACTGAACACACAAGGCTAAAACACATTGGACAACACTAAAGCCAAGAATAAACATCTAACAAAAGCACGGGAGCACACAGGGTAACAGACAGAGCGGAAGGGTTAACACTAAGGGGAGAAAACACATGAATATAGATAACGTGATGAAGTGCAAATGAAGGAGGAGTAGTGACAACAAAGATCCAGCAGGGGCTGGTACAGAATGAGGGGCTGGGAAACGTCTGTGCAAAGGTGGGGGCTGTTCAGGAGTAGTGGAAAGTCTGTGCAAGGGTGGGGGCTGTTGAGGAGGATGGAAAGGGGAGAAAGGTCCAGGGACAGGTGGACCCTTACAATTATTCCATTAATGACTTGTTGCATTAGGATTTAGTAGATACTATGCTCTGCCCTACGTACAGTATAGGTACAGTCTGTACTTATACTGTACGTAGGGCAGAGGCAGAGCATATATAGTATCTACTAAATCCTAATGAAACACGTAACTAGAATATATTAAGCCTATACTGTTCATTAGACATGTAGGCCATACTGGCGCACACAAGACTTGCTATGGAATATTAATGCAGTCTATTGCCATGCGATTAGCTTTAGTTCTTATTTATTTATTTATCCACTGTAATTTCAGTGTTGGTGTATAGGCTATATAGTGTATTTCAATATAAGTTTAATTGATTAATGATATATTCGAAGGAATGCAGGTTTATAGCTATATCAACCCCCTCCAATGTACAGTAAATTACCAAGTATGGTTTTGTCAATATTCCAATGTACAGTTTTGCTTGTACAGTGTCCCTCACCCACTCCTCCTAACCCCCCCCCCCCCCACCCCACCCAACCACCTCCAACAGTTTCTACGTCAAGTGTATATACTCTCTTTTCTGGACTCTTTTTGTATCACAAACAGTACTGTATTTGCAAATCTGGTATGTCATAAATGTATAGATGTAGCAGTACTGTCTATCTGTATGTTGTGTGTGTCATATATGTTATGATGAATTGGAAATGGGGGACCCTGATGTAAACTAGACGAAAGTCTTTCTCTGGTCTGCATCCCCTTAACAATTGTATGTAATTGAGCTGTACTGTAATTGTACCCATTCTGCAATCTGTTAATAAAGTTTGCAATCAATCAATCAAACAAAGGTCTGTCCCATTGTATACCAATCAATGGGATATATTGACCTGCATTCTTTCAAATGTATATAATTAATCATTAAAACAGATGTGTAACAAATAAGAAATACAAATTCCACAGAAGGCATTAAATAATTATTATTTTCAATCATTTCACAATAATTGCATAATTGTGTTTGAATATCTGAATAATTAAAGTAATTATACATTTGTCCAAAATAGCTGGTTCAGATATGGTTAAGCAGCTGCCCTGTGATCAGATTAATCCATATTATTTATTTTTCCGACATCAAATGCGTAATTTCTTATCGTACAAATATTGTCATATTTATTTTAATTATGATTAAGTAATTAATTCCAAGGAGGCCTGTAGCGTTAACATGAAGGAATCACTATGAGAACACAGTCTGTCAAGTTAATAAAATTTCAATTAGTCAATCAATCATAAGAGTGCTCCTCAGCACTCTTAAATCTGCTCTCAACCACGATCAAATCTGATCTCAGGAAAATGTGGGGACTCGTGCTACCAGCCCTAATATGTCTTAAATGGGCAGAAATTTGCCTAAGAGGAAATTTTTGGTCGTAAATTCGTTCGGGAATGAGACCCATTGTCCTCCTTGGGTTCCTATTAGTTCTACGTCAATGTCTGGCAGCAGTCGCTGCCCACTGTTGTGGAGCCTGATGGCCGCTGGTATGAAGGACTGTCCGAGGTGGTTAGTTGAGTGTCGGGGGGGTATGAGTCTGTGGCTGAACGTGCTTCTCATCTTGACTAGCTCGTCTCCAGGATGGCAGCCAGCTTCCTTCTCATCCCCCTCTCTGCCATCACCTCTAGTCTAAGTAGCTCGACTCCCACCATGGAGCTAGCCTTCCTCACCAGCTTGTTACGTTACGTTTTGTGGTATATTATCCCGAATAATACGAGTTATTAAAGAAATTCATACAGAACTATGAACCTTGAACCCCATAGATCCCTTCAGGAAGTGTAGTTTTGAAAAATGCCAACGCTGATCGACAGCTAGCGATGTCTATTACAAAATTGCAGCAAAAAAACTACAATTCCCATGATTCAAGGTTTTCCAAAAAAGTCGCCTCTCGCGGAATAGAACAGACATTTCGAAAAGGAAAATCTATCTAATAACACTTTAACCTATTCCTAAACTAACGTATATTTGATGATAATATACATTATAAATGCTGTTGTGACATGGTTTTTTTTTTTTATCCACTTTTTCTCCCATTTTTCTATTTTTCTCCCATCCCAATTTTTCATATCGTCCAATTCAACCCTCCCCTGTCTTCGAACGTTGTTTCTTGCGTCCCACAAGCCGGCTGCAATGTGGACTAAGTCATACATAGGAGTCCCCTACGATACTCGAGGTAACAGCCGTCGCATCTTTTAACTTGCGCGGCTCGATCTTTCAGCGTCGGGGGTCTGGGCTTTGGAGGGGCCCCGCCCCCGTCGCTTCTTGATTCTACTGCGCAGGCGCACCAACCAACCTTTTTTGTGAGGAATCCCGTCCAGTGAAAACGAGAGTTGTTCTTCCTTCAAGGATTTTGAAGTTGTGAAGTTTCCTGCCTCAGTGGGGGGTACTTATATGCAAATATCCTGGCCAATGGCATTGCAAGACTAAACAATAGGATCCAATGATGATGTTTAGGTGAAAAAAGAACAGGAAAACAAATTATTTATACCCTTTTTTTTTATCAAATACAAATGTTACACATGTGCAACTGTGGGTCTTGCAGAGTCAAGTTAGATTACACCATGGTATTATTTAAGTACATAATTGGTACCATGGTGATACGTGACATTTAGCACAGCAGTAACACGGTAAATCATTTATACAATGGCCGGTAGCATGGTAAAACTAAAATGTCAAACTACTGTGATACTTTATTGTAAGGTGGTGAAATCCTTGTTTAGACTAGTAACGCGATTATGTTAAATAAAAAATTCCATCTCATAGAGCATATTCTTTACACAGCGGTGGATTGGTTCGATGTCTCCCTGTGCAGTTCTGTGAGAGTCTGGTCTGCTTCTACATTTACTGTACATTTAGTCATTTAGCTGATGCTAAAGCGACTTACTGTACACGTTCTGTACGACAAGTCATCAGGAAGGGCACAACTCTATCAGCTGAGTAACAATGTTCATCAAAGTGTTGAGTGCTACAGTGTAGGTTAGTTTATTAGGACAAGTGCATGACAGTAAGGTTAGATATTTATTTATAAAAAAAAATTCAGATAATGGTTGAAGAAGTGCGTCTTTAGTCGATGGCGAAAGATTGGACGGGTTTCCGCTGTCCTAACTGGGGTGTGTAGTTCATTCCACAATTGTGGGGCAGGGACTGAGAAAAGGCGGCTTCTCCTTGATGACCCTCCCGGAGCTCGGATAGGTGTGGGTCTGAGACAGCCAGAAGATGCAGAACGTAGGGGTCTTGAGGGTGTGTAGTTAGAGACCATTGACCGGAGGTAAGCGGGAGCGGTTCCCTTTGTGTAGTGCTTCTGCTTTATGTTCTCCTTTAATCGTTCAAGCTCGTTTAGTCTCTCCCAAACTCAGTGAGAATGCACTTCACAACTCACCACACACACCACAATCATCAGCGGTTCCCAATATGACCCCCCTCCCCCTCCGCTCCACCTGAAATAAACGTATATCGCTTTAATAGCGACACTTAAAACATAACGCGCATGCATGAATCTGAAGCGGCACCGAACGCCACGGAGCGGGATGATGTGAAGGTGAGAATAATATTATTCTGGATCCTCGGAGGAAAAAAACGCTCCCACGGAAATTTTATGCGTTCAGACAAGGTGCCCCCCAAGTCTCCACAGCTGCTGCCCGGCTACCGGAGTAAGTAACCGCGCCGGAGTTCGAGGTGGACACGTCGGCGTGGATTGTTTTTAACGGGTGCGGGTTGTTTTTAATGCGAGTTCGCTTTCTCTGCCAGCGGGGGGGTAAGTGAGACAAATTTTGTGGCGATAAAAGCAAATTAATGGAGTACAGGCATCAGGAAGTGATTCCACGGGAAAGTGGCATTAGCATTGAGAGAATGTAATTGGGGGAAAAGGGGTCTATAAAAAAAGTGATTTGCTCGGCCAAAATGCAAATGCACCTCTCACTCAACTCCGCTGCCGCGGCCCGAGCGCCTGTGACATTCCGACTGCATTAGAAGAGAGAGGGGGGGGGGGGGGGGGCGGTTAGGTGGTCGAGCGGAGATTGCGTTCGTCACCAGCCCCGGAGCTGTGAGCTTGGTTCGCCTGTTCGAATCCAGCTCACAGCTCCGGGGTTGTCACCAGCTTGGCTGGCCGTCTGCACTGATACAATTGGCTGTATCAGAGGGTGGGAGAAGCTGGCGGGGTGGGTCCGGGTCGTTGTAAACAGCGACTCCTACAGTTCGGTCGGGGCGCCTGCTAAGCGCGGATTGGACGTGAGGGGGATAGTGTGGTCCTCCCACACGCTACGCCCTCTCAATGAGAATCCGCGCTGCCAGGTGAAAAGAAGCGGTGATTGGCTGGACGTGTGTCGGAGGAAGCACGTGGTAGCCTCCACTCTCCCAAATGATCTGACTGTGGGGGGTAAAGCGCAGCGACCAGGAAGGGACTGGGAATTGGCATACGACTAACATTGGGATGGGAGAAAATCGGAGGAAAATGGAGGGGGAAAAAGACCAATAAAAAAAAAAAAAAAAAGAAGAGAGAGGGGGGAGGGGGCTCACACCGCCCTCCAAAAGCATGTACACGGGATGCATTTTGCGAGATTAGAACCGCTCGATTCATCTTTCACTTTGGAAGTGGTTTCAGACGCAGAGTCTCCAAAGGTGCAGCGGGAGAGGATTGGCACGTGTGTATGGGTGTTTTTTTTTATATGGTTTTCAGTGTTGCTTCCAGGCTTTCCTCGCGCCTTCATTAAGGGAGTTGCCGATTCTCGAGTCTTAAGTGATGCCAGACCCCCGATCGCTTAGTGGACCTGAGGTCTGGAGACGTTCCACTTCTACGACGGGTTGTATATCAAACCGGGCCAACGGGCAGCATTTTGATTGGCTGTGAATCATGTCCCCTGCTGCTTACAGTACTGCTTTTGTGTGTGTGCATCCAATCTTATTTAAAATATGTAAATCGACCACAGGAAATAGGTACATAGTGTACGTTATAGCCATACGTTAAAACAAACCATCACCATAGTATTGTTTGTATCAGAGTGGGTGGGTGGATTAGTCTAGTCAAGAGCACTCACCCACAACCAAAACCATTGTTGGTTCGACTCCTGGTCGCACTGTTCGTTTTGGGCTTTTGTCGATACGAAATGTAAATATATGACTCATACAATAAGTAGATATATTACTTATGGGTTATGGCTATAACATAATGTACATTATGTACCCTTAAATCTTTTCTGATGAGACCGCACTGGTGTGCGCGCGCGCGCGCGCGTGCGTGTGTGTGTGTGTGTGTGTGTGACTGTAACATGGTAATGTTTTTCAAGGGCTTACTGCCTCTTCTTCTTAGCCATGGGACTTGGTGACCTTGTCGTTCCTCTGAAGCCACGCTGCTGATTTCTCCCCTTTCCATTGAATTAAAATGTCTTTATTTCTCACCAATTCAGCAAAACAGTAAAAAATCTAAACATTGACCATGACAGAAAGTGTATATAAAGGTACTGAGTAGAGGCAAGAGACCCAGATGGTGTTATGGATAGTGTTGTCTGAGGACCCAATTGCGGAACAGAACGAGGAGAGAACAGGCAGACGAGTGGAACGAGACGTGGAGCCAGGGGTGAAGTGTAAACATTTTCTTTACTTCAAAAAGGGTAGCAACCAAAACAAAGAATCTCATAAACGAGAGCAGGCACAAAAACAAACAGAGGAACCACAGCAGAGCTGGTAGGGGAATGCACAACTAATCTACAAAATAAACACTAATAAAACGAGACTGTAAAAACGAAAACAAAGATGATAATACAAACTGAAAAACTAGACTTACTGAAATAGGGAGACAAGGAACGAATGACAGCGCAAGGACAAGGGTAACAGCAAGGACAGGATACTCAGGAAACATCAAGACAGGGATCTCAAAACAATGAACTCCAACAATGAACCGACACTGGAGGGTAGGGAACACACAGCATATATAGAGGCTAATCAAGACATGGGACACAGGAGGGCTAATTACCAACGAGGCACACATGGGGAGAGAACACAAGACCAAACACTTCACCAAACAAACACTTCACCAAACAAACACTTCCAAACACTTCACCAAATAAACACTTCACCAAACAAACACTATACAAGGAACTAATAAAACAATTAACAAGGGAACAAGATTAAGATAACACAAGGTTAAAACTAGAGCTGGGCCGTTAACGGCGTTAACGTGCTGCGTTATCGCGAGACTAGTATCGTGCGATAATATAATTGACGCCGTTAATCTTTTTGTCAACGTTGGGTCTGTATTGTCCTTAAATACTTGCCGTAGTTCCCAGCTGTGGTACCAGGAAGTGATTGCACTACCGGAGCTGTAGTCAGAATAATGTGTTAAACTAAAGTAGTGGTCCGGTAATCATTGTTATACAGGTGAGGTTAAGAAGTCCTCAGGATATAACACAATTCGGCGATGAGGACGTCTGAATCTGCGCAATGCAAGAAAGAAGAAGTCCGTTGAGAGCTTTGTTTCCATTTATTAACGTTAGCTTAGCGAGTTAGCATGTTAGCTCACGTTACTCAGGCGGCACTTGAAAACATCTACAAGAGGAGGAAATCCACTTTACACACTAAAGGAAGGATCGACTGGACTATCGTGAGTGTTTACAACAGAAATGGCTTGGGTTATTAGAAATATTGGACCGTTTGATGACAATCTGGAGCAATATGAAATGAAAATGGGAGACCCTGATGTTAGCATGTTAGCTCACGTCACTCGGGCGGCACTTGAAAACATCTACAAGAGGAGGAAATCCACTTTACACACTAAAGGAAGGATCGACTGGACTATCGTGAGTGTTTACAGCAGAAATGGCTTGGGTTATTGGAAATATTGGACCGTTTGATGACAATGTAGCCCCTTTCGTGACTGTGATGCACGGAGTGAATCCACATTCACTTGCTCCTCAATAGGAAACTAACCTAGATTTACCATGAAGGACTGGTTCTGGCTGAACCGTTTGTTATACAAGAATCACAGAGACGTTTTAAAGGTGCTCACAGTTGCACAAGGGTTTCGGACAGAGATACGGGATGGTTTGAAAGCTCTGCGTTGCTAATAAACATTTTAAATAATTTTTATAAACTGCTCAAAACGGCATTATTTCCGCCGTTGGGTGATCACAGCGCATGCGCACCATCCCTTATCTCTGTCCGAAATCCTCGTGCAACTGTGAGTACCTTTGTAATTTCTCTGTGATTCTTGTATAATGAACGGTTCGGCCAGAACCAGTCCTTCATGGTAAATCTAGGTTGGTTTCCTATTGAGGAGCAAGTGACTGTGGATTCACTCAGTGCATCACAGTCATGAAAGGGGCTAATGACAATGTGGAGCAAATAAATGAAAATGGGGGACCCTGATGTAAACAAGACAAACGTCTTTCTCTGGTCTGCATCCCCTTAACAATTGTATGTATTGAGCCGTACTGTATTGTACCCATTCTGCAATCTGTTAAATAACGTTTTCATTCATTCATTCATTCATTCATTCATTCATTCATGGAACTGTTACACTGAGCTTGCACTGAATTTGTTGAGAAACCTGCTTCTGCAGCAGTCTGTGTGTGAGCAACCAGTCAGCAGCATTGTGAATTTAGAGATTCACTAAAAGACACATTGAGAGACAGGTTTGTCTGTGGATTAAGAAATGAAGGTTCACAGAAGAAACTACTGACAGAGAGTGATTTGACACTGGAGAGAGCTGTGAATGAATGAATGAATGAACTTTATTTAACAGATTGCAGAATGGGTACAATACAGTACGGCTTAATACATACAATTGTTAAGGGGATGCAGACCTGAGAAAGACGTTTGTCTTGTTTCCATCAGGGTCCCCCATTTTCAATTCATATAGACATTTATGACATACACAACATACATGACATTTATGGCATAGGGACATATAGGTATTTAGTACTGATTCATTTGTGACATAAGCGGTATTCAAATATACAGTACTGTTACCCCTAGATCCTGACAGAGTATATACATATGATGTCAATATCAGTGTAACAATGTTAATGGCATCAAAGGAAGGGCACAGAAAATTACGATAAATCTGGTTTTAAAAGAAACACTGGAAATTACAAAAAGAAGAGACATGTTCATGCTGTTGAACAAGGAGATAGAACAGCTAGTGACTCCTCAGATGAAGAGGAGAGGATAAATCTCCTCCTCTGGTCATTATTTGGGTAGAATACACCTATTTTGAACACCTTCGGCAGACTTTTTTTTTTTTTTTCAGCCATTTTAATCTAGATTAATCTAGATTAATTCCAGGATTGCAGGTAGATTAATCTAGATTAAAAAAATGTATCTATGCCCAGCTCTAGTTAAAACACATGGGAGACAACAAAAAAGCCAAGAGTAAAAGTCTGTCCAAAGGTGGGGCCTGTTGAGGAGTAGAGGAGAAAAGTCTGTGCAAGGGTGGGGGCTGTTGAGGAGAGGAGACAGGGGAAAAAGGTCCAGGGACAGGCGGACCCTCACAGATGGGCCTATACGGGAGGTAAATTTTTTTTTATTCCGGGGCAATGAAATGTTCCGTTTCGTCCTCTTCATCACTCGTACTATCGTTTGAGGCCATCTTCTTTTTTTTCTATCCACTTTTTCTCCTCTTTTTCTATTTTTCTCCCACCCCAATTTCGCTGTGCCAATTCTCCCCTCCCCTGTCTTGAACGTTGCTCGCATATGCCGCCCCACTGGCCGGTTGTAGGGAGGATAGAAGCTTTGCATCACATGTCCCCTCCGATACACAAGGAGGCAGCCTGTCACATCTTTTCACCTGCCAGCGCAGACTCTCATTTGGCGAGGTGTAACGTGTGGGAAGCTCACACTACCCCTGCCATTTCCTGTCTCTGCTGTGCAGGCGTCCCCCAACCGACCTGTAGGAGTTGCTGTCCACAACGTCCAGATTACCACCCATCGACTTCCACCCGCTAACTCTGCCAATTGAGCCAGTATGACGGCCAGCCAAGCCGGAGGCAACGCTGACAGGCGGATTCGAACCTGGTGTCTCTTCCATTGGTGACAAGCGCAATGTCCACTGCGCCACCCAGCCGCCCGTTTGAGGCCATCTTCTGTAGTTTGTCACTCTGACTGTCTATTCTTCTTTATTTTTTTTATCTACTTTTGTCTCCCCATTTTCTATTTTTCTTCCTTCCCCAATTTCGTATTGTCCAATTCTACCCTCCCCTGTCTCGAACGCTGTTCGGCCATGCCTCCCACAAGCCGGCTGCAATGTGGACGAAGCCTTGCATCACGTGTCCCCTCCGGTACTCGAGGAGGCAGCCGTTGCATCTTTTCACCTGCACAGCGCGATCTAGCCGCACCGACTGTCTATTCTTCTGATAGCAGGTGTTTAATCAAAGATCCCCGCTTTCTAGTCTTGCACAAGGACCAATCAGCATGGGTATGGGCGGTTTAATTTTCCATTGATGGGGATTTGATTCGCTGTCTTTAAATAAAGTGCGGCCGCAGGATTAATAACGTTAATGTTAGTTCGGCCAGAGAAACAAATAATACTAATTAAAATAGTTGGACCTGCGAGATTTGTACTTTGTACTTTGTAGGTCTGCATTTTAAATGTACATTTTTTTTTATTATTATTTGTTTATGTAATTGAGTAAAAGTACAAGTATACAAACCTAATAATACTTGAATAAAGTACAAATCCCCCAAAATAGTAAAAGTATTGTAACGAAGTACAATTACTCAAGTACTTTACACCCCTGTTTAGAACCCATCGTGTCCATGGAGTGTACTGGCGGTTGTATATTAGGTCGTCTTGGGCTACAGAGACATGAAATATGACTCATGGCGTGGGTTGTTTTGACTTGGCTTCCCAACGCAGCTTGACACATTTAGCACTGGCCTCTGGTAACATTAGCAATAGTTCTAAAACATTTCCAAAAGAACGTCATCATGCAGCAGCTCCAGCTGCCTCCAAGTCTTCTTGGGGTTTGAAACCGACGTGTGAAAAATAGCTATTTCTGCTCTGGGCTTTTCGATGAGCTGTCAAGTGCGGGTGGGAAGGCGTTGCTCAGTTCTTGGCTTCTCGCCGTGCTTAAGGACGCCCATTCCTCTGATCTCTCTTCGTTAAAGAACCAAGAAAGAAAGAATGATATCTAAAAAAAAAATTAAATAAATTAACTACAGTAAAAATACGCTATAACCCAATTTCTTTAAAAGAAAAAAGACGTTTCCTCTTGTTCCTCCTCTCTTATCCGCCTCTCTTTGAAGATCACAACTTGCCCCCTTGCCCAGCCTACTTATGCACGCCAGAAAATAAGTATATTTGTGTCCATTTCTTTCTTTCCAATTGCCTGTGCTGTGATGGGGTAGGAGTGAGAGCAGCGCTATCCTCTCGGGGGGAGAGGGGGAAGGGGAAGGGGGGAAGGCAATGCTCATTAGAAAAATTGCTCGGACACTCGCAGAGGTTGCCAACCTCAATCTTTGATGCAGTGGCTCATTTTGAGTGTCTCCTCTGGAGTCACAGCGCACACCCACCAGAGGCCTGCCCACCTTACCCAGGCAATTACCAGGGCCTTCCTCAGTCTGCACCTGCCCACTACGCACCTCTCTGTGTGTCTCCAGTTCGACTCCAGGGCAGTCCGCAATCAAACCTGACACCCCGGTTCAGCTGACCTTCAGAGACTCTGTGGTGGTGGTGCTGTTCTAGTATCGAGGTACAGGTAAAAATGGTAAATGGTGCATTTACTGTATATAACAGCCTTTATCCAAAGCGCTTTACAATGCAACCATGGCAACCATGCAAAGTTCCGACCTGCTCATCGGAAGCAATTCAGGGTTAAGTGTCTTGCTCAAGGACACTGGTCTTCGACGCGGTGCCCAGGAGGAGATGGAATCAAACCGGGAACCTCTGCATTACCAGACGACTGCTCTACCTAATGTTACCGGTAGCTTCCATTCATCATTATTGAGCTCGCTCTTTGCTATGGAAATTATACGTCTTCTCTGTGTTCGCAGGTTTCAGCGGAGGGTTTCGATAGAGAAGGCGACGGCTTCTTCAAAGTAACATTTCAAAAGATCATGGGTTAGTCGTGTGTCAATGGACCCGCGTGCAGCGAGAGAGGAGCAAGGGTTGCTCGAGCAAATTAAAAGTTCCTTTTGAAGATGCACTACAGAGATAATTCCCTTCTCTCACGACAGCTCTCCTTTGAGCTCAAACATTTTTCTTTTTTTTGTATCTCACTGCACAACAGCCACCCCTGCTCCAAAGGTCTAATTAGTCTAACCCGGGTCAGGGTCACAGCCACCCCTGCTCCAAAGGTCTAATTAGTCTGCCCCGGGACAGGTGTGGCTGCTTAGACCAGCTGTGACCTCACCACATATCCTTTGTATATACTTTATAATTCAACATAAAGACGATATTGCCATCTCCGTTATTATACTGCCAACTGATACCAGATGAAACATATTCAAACAATTCCCCACTGCTGTAACCCCCACCAACACCACCGTAAAAGAGGAATGTAAGTACTTTCCTGCAAACGTGACAATCGGATAACAATGATAGATAGCAAAACAACAGTCACCATCAGTAGAATCTGTACCAAGAAGACTTCCTGGCATTACAGCGTGAGAGATAGAAATAGTTCCTCTCTTTGGGTTCCTGTCAAGCTAGTTTGTTGCGTATTTAAAGAGAAAATAACCCTTTGTTTTGTAAAATGATGTTCCACCACAGAACAGACACAGCGGGAGGCTGCCGACTCCTAGCAGCGTATGTCTGTCAACTTCTTTGTCTTGGCTTTTAAAATCTTCTCTGATTATAGTATGAATGCCTTGTGCATTGTTGTTAGGCTCACTCCATAACAATTGAAAATCTGCAATTTTATTTTAATGTCCTCCTTGAACTTGTGTTAAATACTGATGAGACTAAATATATGGCATGTGCATTAATGCTATATGGTGGGAATCGCCAGAGACCTCACGATACGATACTATCGCAATACTTGCGTCACGATACGATAGTATCGCAATCAGGGCCGCCTGGGAGAAATGCGAGGCCCTGTGCGAAATTTAAACGCGAGCCCCCCCCCCCCCCCCCCCCCCCCCAAAAGGTAAACAAAAAAATATATATAATTTTTTATTTTTATTTTTTTCATACAGTCAACATATTCTTAAATAATAGCGCTGCCCGAGGCTGGGCATGATACAGTCAACATATAGCAAGAGAGAGAGCGAGAGAGAGCTCCCGTTCTACAGTCAATATACAGTGTACAGAGAGAGAGAGAGAGAGAGAGAGAGAGAGAGAGAGAGACACATTGGAAATAAATGCTATTTGGCCCTAAACAGAGAGTACACAGTGGCAGAATACCTGAGCACTGTGACTGAAGATCCTTGACTAGGTACAGACTCAGCGAGCACAGCCTAGCCATCGAGAAAGGCCGCCATAGGCAGACTGTGTGTGTTAGAAAGAGAGAGAGAGAGAGAGAGAGCATGTGTGTTTGTGTGTTAGAGAGAGAGAGCATGTCTGTGTGTCGTGTGTGTGTGTGTTAGAGAGAGAGCATGTATGAGAGGGAGATAAGCAAAAATGAGCCCCTAAAGGATATTCAACTTTTAATGGAAGAACAAAACAGAAGGAAAAGATAACTTCACAAAGGCAACATGAATATACATAGATCCAAAAGGACAAAGATCAACACTTAAATCCAAAGAGAAGAGGGTCTATACCAGAGAAAACAAAGTAGCAAGGAGCCAAGGGCCGACATCAGCTAAATAGGCTAACTGCAAATAGAGTAGCCAGGTATTGACACCAGGCCACACACAGCTTTGGCCAACGCTACCCAAGCTACACAAACGACCAAGACAATTCACACACAGCACATGTCGTATCTCCAAATGTTGTGAAGTAACATATGTTTTGCCTGTGTGGTATAATATGTCCTCATGTAAATACACCCCCCCCCCCCTCTCTGTGGAATAAGACATTCCCCTCCCCTTTCTCCCCAAACCTGTACCCCCCCCCATTTGACCTATCAAATGGGACCACACACCCCCCTTGTTGAACTATAAAGGGCTCCTCCCGACCACAATCGAGGTCTTCTCACCTGGGTCAATTCAGCTGATCACCTGGGGGAAGCCCTCAGCCATTCTCTCTATGTAATCTATCTGTTTGGTTAATAAACCTTGTTATTATCCAAGCCTCGGTTGACTGAGAACATTCTTCATCAGGATATCCACAAATATCCCACAATTGGCGTCTACGAACTTGTGACAGACTTTTTGCGTCCTCCCGGCGTGCTGTATCGTTTCAGCTATACAGAGAAAAGTGAGTATAATAGATGGTCGACCAAAAATGTATGGCAAGGAATTAAAACCTTCCCGCTTTTCTCTGTGCCAGGTGAACATTACAGAATGTTGTCAAATATTGAGATCATGGCTGAGTAAGAATAATGTGCATTAATATATCTGATCTGTATTGAGAATCGTTACCAGGGCGCGCGTGCACCTGGGTCCTTATCAGGCGGTTCTGAGAGGATGGGTTATATGTGCTATTCCCAAAAGTTTAGGCACAAAGGTTGAAGTGCTATTCTAGGTCGAGTCGGAGCCGACCAAAAGCTAAGGCACACAATAAAGGTTGTCGGATTGCTAACCCAAGTCTAATTCAGGCTGAAATATAGGCAACAAAAGGAGATACGTGAGCTTATTAGAGTGATATCATTGGAAAACGCTACTCTCTTAGAAACTATTCTATGATTCTTTTGGCAAAGAGGCGGGAAGTTAGGACCGAGAAGCTGTTATAATCTAATTAGATTTAACAGAGTAACGATATATATTCATAGATGCAACCTTAAACTAAGCTCACAACCTCTTCCATTCCTGAAAACGATATATTTGGATTGAATTAATCAATTAATCATACAGAGAGCGGGAAGGAGACCGGCGATGCCTCGGCAGTACGTGAATGTACATTTAACGGGACATTAGTCGCAGGTCGAAGGGACCGAGACTATGATTAAAAGGTATATATAATCTAATATATCGCTGGTAAATTTCGAAGTCAGGTTCGGTCGTTATGACTTTAATAACGATGTGTAGTTATATCAAGGGATAAATGCCTTGTCGCAGCAGATGCTGGCCGACTAAACGAGCAGCGATCCAATACAGTCAGATATACAGACACGTTAACTTATATGTATTAATGTTTGTTTGTCTGTTTAAAGTCTCGTTTGTATGTGCACAGTATATAACCCGCCGCGGTGCTGTATTGAGTAAAGAAACCGACGGATAGCGCGACGAGCATATGGAGACGAGTTACCGTTATACAGAGAATAACATTGAGGTGCAACTCACGGGACAAACTAGGATAGTAATTTCCGGAATCAACAAAACCGGCCCACGGGAACGACCATTTGGGGAAGTATAGTTTTATCGTTTCAGTTTGTTTACGTTTCACATATGCACAGGCGCGTTCATTCGGTAACAAAACGCTGGTTTAGGAATTCCAGGCTATTGAGAGCTTGTGGGAAAAATACTGTATGAATTGCAAAGCGTTATTTCCGAGGCGAATGAGAATGCACGAACGTCGCTTGGAGCGATGACGTCACGCTATGCGCGCCGTGAAGTTATGATTTTATATGAAACTATCCATACATAGGCGAACGTAAAATGTTATGTGCCCAAGGCCGAGGGTGCGTGAAATCCACGTGTAGTATACGTTTTATTTGTATATGTATGTGCGCGCTGCTATTGGAAAATGTTGAGTTGCGGTGGCGAGATGCAGAAGAGTGTTTCCAGGGTTGCATTATCCCAGACCACCGGAGAAACGAACCGAACATTGCATTGACGACACGTAACGTGCTACAGCCTCTGGAACCACTATTCGATTATAATATACGACGTCAACACAACAGCTTTCCCCGGTGAGTATGAAAATCATAAATATAGATGCTTTGATTGATTGATTGAAAACTTTATTAACAGATTGCAGAATCGGTACAATACAGTACAGCTCAATACACACAATTGTTAAGGGGATGCAGACCAGAGAGAGACTTTCGTCTTGTTTACATCAGGGTCCCCCATTTTCAATTCATCAGGACATATTATGACATACATGACATACAGATAGTCAGTACTGCTACATCTATACATTTATGACATACCAGAATTGCAAATTCAGTACTGTTTGTGATACAAAAGGAGTCAAGAAAAGGGAGTAACTGTACATACACAACTATCATCTCAGTTACAGTAAATTACAACTATCTCAGATCACTTGAGTGTTTATGTTGCTTTAATTTACACATTATAAGTCACATAAAGTTAATTACAATGTCTGTTTCAGAATTATAATACATCTGTGGGCATACCGATCATACTGACCAATACGGGGAGCTAAACAAACACTCCCGGTTTCCGGTATATGGCAGTACAGGAATTGTAGTCCACATAAACAGCGTTAGATTAGACTTTATACGCTTTTAATGTTGAAAACTTGGGCACAAACAACATAGATTATGTTTAAAAGTAAGATGTTTAGGTTATATTCACTTGAGTTAATGTGTTTATCTAAAGAACCAATGAAAGATAACTAGCCCTTTCCATGGTAAGACATTTTTAAACATGATTCAAAATGTGTGGTTCCACATTCATATGATGCTTGTGTACATATGCGATATGATTGATAAATGATAACACTATCATTACATCCTAGGACGGGATGGATGAGAAATAGCTGATGTTTTGTTAAGCTCACAGACAATCAACAAAGAACCCACTCAAATGGTCTTAGGAGTGGAAAATTAACATGTGTTTTTATTTTCAGTCAGGCTCTGAGGCGAGATGCAGAGACCTACACCCAAAATTGTATCACAAAAGATTGAAACTCCAACAATTTGCATGTCAACCGAAGATGGTGTGGAGCTGAGAGACAATCGATTGACCATTTAAAACAAATCTGCATCCAAACACCCACATGTAAATTTCTTTTACAGGAACGCCAACGATAACAGACGATATTCAGAGTGGGCACTTGGGAGACAAAGCAATGCAAATGCCTGCACTCGTGACCACAGACTTGGTGAACTCACCTGGCGGTGGATGGCAACAGAGAACCACTTAGTTAACATGAATCAGACACTAGTGATGAATTTGCAGTCATGAAAGGCACCATATTTCCCATACTAACAAAATAACATAACTTGCATAATATCCCCTCCTTCTATTTTCTGCTTTATAACCAATAACATTCATAACTATTCTTTTAACAAACTAATACATTTCCATGACTGCAAATATCAAACCGCCAAGAGGTACACAATGATTATCAACTACATTGATCATTTAGCTGACACTTTTATCCAAAAGCGACTCACAGGGTCTGTATGACAGGACAACAAAAAGGGCACAACTCTATCAGCTGAGTAACAATGGTCATCAGAGTGTTGAGTGCTACAGTGTAGGTTAGTTTATTAGGACAAATGCATCACAGTAAGGTTAGCTAGGGTTAGAATTATTTGTATCAGTTGAAAGCAGGATAATCATTTACACAATGATTATCAAAATGCACAAGGTATATTAGAGGTAATTAAATTAATACTACTTAAGAGTAGACGAGAAAATGAATGATTGTTTTTCATGCAAAATTAACTGGCTACCTAGATTTTATGTTTTTTCCCCATGCTAAATTATGACGAGCCACACTGAGACGTGAATAACGCCAGAGAAGGCGTGGCGAGGTAAGTATCCTGAGATACACCCAACGCATCCTGAGGTAAGATCAAATTAAATTTGACATCACAGATTATAAAGATAAAAAATAAATGTTTCTGATTCCATGCAAAGATCGGATCCAAATGATATCAAATGCACGATGGTATTACACAATGAAATGAATTAACCCTAAATGATTTTCCTCTGTAGCAGAAATGCGTTGAATCATTTATGTGAGGAGTTTTCTAAGGCAGTTTTTATCATCCTCAGATCACAAATTGGTGAGAGGACAGGACGAGTGAGACGACACATGACCTGAACCACGAACGACAGCATAGAATCACCAGGGACGCCGCCAAGGAGCTGCGGACACAACCAGAGATGACGACAACAACCGTGGGAGAACCACCAGCCCACACAACACAGACGTCCCCAAAGGAAGGGGAGCAGAGACAGAAAGGACGACATGCAGCCCCACCCCGGCACTGCAGACCACGGCAGACCAAACCCATCACCTGCAGATGGGAACCAAAGCCCCGACCATCAAGATGGATTCCCATGACAAGATTGTCATCCGTGTGAGAGAGAGCGTCCTACAGACAGGCCACTACACCAGCAAACCCTCGCCCCTCTGGTACCGCGATGACGGGGAGCGGGGGACCAACCACCACACAGCACGTTCAAGACCACCCTACCGCCATGCCTCAAGGCCTGATAAAGGTCAAGCGTGAGCACAGTGGCAGACATGTGATGGTGGTGGAGAACAACATAGGCTCCAGGAAAAGAGTCTGCAAGGCCACTATAGTTGACTGCTACCGGTGACCCTTGACAAGGTACACAGGGAGTGGACGACAACCTCCTATAGGCCCCCTCTGAATGATGGAGGAGTGAATGTTCCCGACTGCATCGTCAAGAAGAGACATCATCAGAGCCCTGTGTACCAAGAGATATCTGAACACACATTGTCCACATTATTATGTATTTATTAAAATTTTACTGTGTTACTGTATTACATCACATTTGAATTACTTAGGTTACAAAATTGTATTGTCAGACAAGAAAGAATCAGTTGGTTTATTCTCTCATGGAAGAGGACATGTAACGTTGTTGTTTTGCACCTGTATGGTGAACAGTTGATAGTATATGCACTAGAATTACATACAGAAGCGATGCATAAGACGTTTTATCTCCTCATTTATAGAGAAGAAATGGAGAAAATTGCCTGATTCTAAGTAAAGACCAACAAAACTGAGGCAATCACAGATGAAAGTGACACTCAAACTCAGGTTAAATACAACTGGATCCTAAGTAATTTCATCAAGAATCATTATAAAATGTGCATATATATATATATATTTTTTTTTGAACAGTTTCCCATAATCAATCATGTTAGTTTTATTAACCACCAGTGTTGTGAAGGGCCAGATTAAACCGAATATATATATTTATTTATATATATATATTTAATTGTATTTGTATATTCTCTAATATTCCCTGATATCCCTTGTATATTCCTTGTACAATATGCATTGAATATCCATTCTAGCCTACTGAACATCCCATAATAGTCTCCATTCTACTATTGGTCGAGACCTTGGTGCCAGGCTGCCATACCCCCCAGACCCAGTTCAAACGTACCGCTCAACATGTACGAACAAGTCCTAGTTCCGCGTAGGAATCTGGCTACCGCACCACTAATGGGACTATTTGTTCATAGTGCGTATATATACTGCGCTACTAAAGTAGGACTTCCTTTTCAGTCCAGTTTCTTACCCTCCAATAGAGTGACAGACGTAAAGCCTCCCCGCGACGCCACGTGTGGGAGTAAGGTCAAGTTCGGCCTACCATCGGTATTGAGACATCGTGTATATTAATATTTGAATAGTCATATTTGGCACTATATCGTCGAGTTGGACGTAGTCTATTAAGCTAATAATAGTCTGTTAATATATAGTGCTTCGTGCGGTGAGAATACTACCGTAGTCAGCACCCCATCGTTTCGGGCAGAAAACTGGCTGCTTATCCAGGATGATCGACCCCATGTGAGATTGCACCCGAGGAGCCCCAGAGCCGACGAGCGAGTGGACCTGTATACCGGATTATTCTACCGACGACAGCCCGCCTTCCCAGGCACGGATTATGCTTTGTATACGTTGATTATTCCATGGATAAAGACCCCCGACACTGCCATGTGTTGGAACCCCCCCCCTGGAGAGGACGCAAGGTGAGGAGACGCTCTGCAAGACGAGGTCGCTTCACGTCTCTCCTCCGTGGACCGGAGGACGCCGGCCCACAAAGAGTCCATCTGCTTTCATCTGCGGTCCAAGGATCGCCGGCGCATTGAACGGCACTACAGTGGGTTCACCTGGGATACCCTTGGCCGGATGAGGCAGCCGGACTCTACCCCCCCCCTTCCTACTCCTGTCGGCTTACAAGCGACCGGATTAACCCCCCCTAGTGTATCCAGTCTATAATCATTAAAGTATCATTGCTGTTATTCCTTAACTATTCCAGGTCGTATATGTACCACCTGCGCCTTCAGAGATTGGACATTCTCTATTGATATACCGACGAATACTCTTGCCATAAAAGTGCATACTAATTCCCATTCATAAATGTGATTGATTTGATTAAGTGCTTGCTCTACACACCATCGCTGTGTAGAAATAAAGACCTATTTCTAATTCGTACATTTGTGTTGGATCCGTTTCATCTACGTGACAGTGTTCATCATAATATATTTATGCCGAGTACTGGGTGGCCGAATATTAAGTACAAAGGTAGTGGTAGTAAGTATCATATCTAGTAATACAGTCAGGGAATTGTACCCCTCAGTTACAATTGGTCCTTCGAGCCGGATGGTAATTAGTGTAATATTAATATAGTGTTATTAATATTGAAATGGCCTATGATGAACACTCCACGAAACGATCCTCCTAACCAACGCCCGCAGCGTGAACGACGGCTCCCTCAGTACTTAGAGGCTTACGCTGTCAGTCAACAACCTAGTCTTCTACTAACAGTAAACGCGGTAAAACTAGAAAGTAAAAGTATGTCTAACCCCAACGCCCAGACTACCCCGACCATAGAGGCCCCTACGGGTTCTAATGTAACTGACCAAGTTCACGGTGGGGACCAGTGGGAACCAGACATGACTTCACACCCCGCCAGTACTGAAGAAGTAGTCCCCGATGAGTCCCGGGAGGAATACAACGCTACCGAGACAGAACTCGGCACGGAAGAAGACGGGGAGAGCACCGTGGAGATAGAGCTCCAAGGCTCCGCAAGGAGTACCCCGAGGGAAGGCTCCCCTATACAACCGCCTTCTCCCAGCGAGGCAGAGAGGACCCTACAGCAGGCCTTCCTCATCAGCCTGAACGCCGCTGCTGAACGCGACCGACTGCAGATCCAGCAGCGGAGCGAAGAAGAGCATATACGTCTAGAAATAAGACGCATTCAGAGGGAAGAGAATGTGGCCCGAGACCGAGCAGACAGCCAGCGAGCAGCTGCTGGTGCTCTACGGGACGCAGAGCGCGACAGACAGCAAGCGCAACTAATAGAACAGCTGATCAGACGGACAACACCCTCTCCCTCCGCCAGAGGCTCCAGGAACTCGTCTAGACACACCTCCAGGGCGGCATCCCCTAGCCGAGTAAACAACCCTGAACTTGACCAACAGACGAGGTCTATACCCCCCACAGACCACCTCCCCCCACCGGTCCAAGCGAGACCTAGCAACCGGGAAGGAGCAGCATATCCTGTGGAGAGGCTAAACCAGAGACTACAAGCACTGGATGACCTAACTGAAGACGAAGAGGAAGAGGAGGAGAACCACGCCCGACGACAGCACAGTACTCTACCGGACCAGGAGGTCCGGTACAGCCCAAGCTATACTCCCGCGGAGCTGCGCTACAGACCCCCGACTCTATACCCGGGTGAGCACGACGCACGACCCGCACCGAGGAACAGCACCTGGACAAGCGGGCCATGGTACACTGCCGGTACCAGCCCATACCAAGGAGCGGGAGGAGACTCGCCTAGGAGGCCTCTCCCCCAACGCTCGCCGATGTATCCACAGTCAGCGTCATACATTGGCACGCCTATGGTACCCGACTTCACCCAAGAGAACCGGGCCCAGTATACAGAACTCCGCATGTGTCTGGAGACCATGTTGGTGGATGTATTGGATGAACGCCATAAATACGCCATCCTACTGAAGCACTTAAAGGTACCCCGCGCACATAATATAGCGCTCGCCTACGCGACTTCCACCGCCCCATACACAGCAGCGCTGGTAGCATTGGACCAGAGGTATGGGCGCATATGGGATTACGTGATCCAGGAGATCCGACACATCGACCGCTTACCCCCAGCAATAGACAATCGAGCACTGGACGACCTGTCCATCAGAGTGCAGTCCCTGGTAGGGATGTTGGGAGCGCAGAGAGAGAAGGGGAGGCATGAACTTTACGCCAACTCAAATGTGGAAAGGATCTTGGAGAAGCTGCCGCCCGCTCGACAGGAGCGTTTTAGGCGGCAGAGAGACCACCGAGACCCGAATGGCCCCGAACCGAACCTCCTCGATCTAGCAGACTTCCTGGCGAGAGAAGTCAGCAGCCTACGGCTAGATACATTCGGACGGAGCACCCCTGGCTCCAGAGAAGGAACCAGACGACTAAATGATGGAAGAAGATCGGTGACTGTGATGCACCAATCGGAGTCAGTACCGAGCAGCAGGAGCCACAGTACCCCCTCCAGAACGGAGAAGTGGAAGATAGTGTGCCCCTACTGTGAGAAAGAACACTGGCTAGCGCAATGTGACTCCTTCCCCAAGCTGAACGCGGAGGAAGCAAGTCAATGGATAAAGTCCAACAAGCGCTGTTTTCGCTGTGCGCGCTCACACATGGCAGCCGAATGCCGCTTAAAGAAAAGGTGCACCAAGTGCGATGGAGCCCATCTGGACATACTTCACGACAGTAACAGACGGCGCCCTTCACCCGCACCATCCAGCAGCAAAGCGAGCGTCATGTACATCGATCCCGCCAGCAGCAGTGGAGCCCGAGTACTCCTAAAAGTAGTGCGTGTGACACTAAGCTACCAGAATAAAGTCCTGGACACTTACGCCGTCCTCGATGACGGGTCAGAGAAGACCCTTCTGCTCGCCTCCGCTGCGGCCCAGCTAGGGCTGCGGGGAAGCGAAACCCAAATGACAATTCGGACAATAAGACGAGATTTGAAGACGATAAAGGGCGAGAATGTCTCATTCTCTATCGCAGCAAGCGGCCAGCCTGAGCGACGGTACCAGATTACAGACGCTTTCACCAGCCAAGAAATAGGACTGTCGCGGTACACATACCCCGTTGCCAAGCTGATGGAGAAATATGCACATCTGCGCAAGTTACCGATCCCGCTCATAGACAATGCTATGCCGACCCTGTTGATAGGCTCCGACCATGCAGACCTCATTGTCCCGATAGACCGGGTTCATACCGGACCCCGAGGCTGTCCTGCAGCAGTCGAGACCCGTTTGGGATGGACTCTCCAAGGCCCGCTCGCCAAATCTCTCAACCGAAGTACAGCCACTAGATGTCTCCACTCCCGAGTCACGGAGGGAGAAACCGCACTCCTGCAACACGTAGAGCGGCAATGGACCTTGGAACAAATGCCCTTTAAGAACGGAAGGAAAGACATTCGCTCTAAAGATGACATTTACGCCATTCACCTCCTCGAGACAGGGACCAAGAGAGTCCCGGTCAACGGCGTGTTGAGATACGCCACGCCACTCCTGCGGCGAGAAGGAATGCCTACTTTCCACGCCAAGACAGACGCCACAGAACGGTACCTGCTGAACACGGAGCGGCGCTTAGCCAAGAACCCCGCCCAAGAGAGTGTATACCGCGCTGAGATTGAGAAGCTCATCACAGCGGGACACGTCACAAAGATGGACATTAAAGAGGCTGACCAGACCACTGAATCGTGGTACGTGCCTCACCACAAGGTCCATCACAACGGTAAAGACCGCATAGTATTTAACTGCAGCTACCAGATCGGATCCCAAAATCTGAATAAAGAGTTACTGCCCGGTCCCACACTCGGCCCCTCCCTACTCGGCGTTCTACTCCGCTTCCGCCAGGAAAAGGTGGCCATCAGCGGGGACATTAAAGGAATGTTCCTGCAGGTGAGATTAGTAGAGGAGGACAAGCCCCTGTTACGGTTCCTATGGAGAGAGAAGCCAGGAGATGAGCACCCAGCCATCTACCAATGGGAAGTCCTCCCCTTCGGAACGACGTGCAGCCCCTGCTGTGCTACATTTGCACTACAGAAACATGTAGCAGAGGACCCAGCAGCGGACGAAGAGGTCCGACACAGCGTAAAGAACAGCTTCTACGTAGACAACTGTCTACAAAGCCTTTCAACCCAGGAAGAAGCCGAGGCTCTCCTGATTAAACTCCGCGCCTCATTGATCAAAGGCGGCTTTGATCTCAGGCAGTGGGCCAGCAGCGATCCGCAAGTACTGCGCAGCCTCTCCTCCGAGGACAAGGCAGCCAGCAGCGAGACCTGGATGGCTACAATCCCGGGAGAAGCCCAGGAGATGACCCTGGGATTGGTGTGGCGATTCAAAACAGATTCGCTTCACTACAGACACAAGCCCCTGACTACGGAGCAGGGAAGGCCGGCGGCGGCGCCGACCACCAGACGGAGTGTGTACACAACACTCGCCCGACAATATGACCCGCTAGGATGTATTCTACCGTACACCACCAGGGCAAAAATGATTGTACGAGCATTGTGGGACAAGGACCAGGGCTGGGACGACCCCATTCCCGCACACCTTGCATCCACCTGGAGAGAGTGGGAGATGGAGCTCCACTCACTCCCAGGCGTTAATATGCGCCGAAGCTACTTCCCACCCACGGTGAGGCCAGAGACATGTAAAATGGACTTACACGTCTTCAGTGACGCCTCAGAGGTCGCATACGGATCAGTAGCCTACTTGCGGGCCCAAGAAAAGGGGGGAGAGATCTACACAGCATTTGTCCTCGCCCGCTCGAGAATAGCCCCACGCAAGCAACAATCTATCCCACGTCTAGAGCTCTGCGCAGCCCTAGCCGGAGCGCACCTAGCCACGCTCATCCAACGTGAGCTCACCATACCGGTGTCTAGAACAATCCTGTGGTCAGATTCCACGACAGTACTCGCCTGGATCCAATCGGACTCATGCAAGTACAAAGTCTTCGTGGGAGTCAGAGTCACCGAGATTCAAGACTTAACCGAAGAGTTAACCGGAGAAACAGAGTGGCGCTACGTTGATACAAAACAGAACCCAGCTGACGTCATCACCCGGGGGATGCCCCTGGATGACCTCACCCGTCGCAATGTCTACAGTGACGGCCCAGCATTCCTAAAGCTCCCGGAAGGAGAGTGGCCCACGCCTATCCCGAGGGAAGCCAGTCAGGAGGAGGCTGAGAATAAGAAGCCTGTGTTCTGTGGATTGAGCACTGTTATCTCCGCAGACCCCAACACACTCCTGATGGGGCGGCTAGATCCCGCGTTACCCCAGACAATGTACCGGCCTGAAGAAGCGAACGGCCGACGAATGTGGAGGTACAGCCAAGTATTAGCCGACAAGTTTTGGAGCAGTTTCCTACTACACTACCTACCGTCTCTACAGACCCGCCAGAAGTGGGTAAAGGAGAGAGACAATTTGACAGAAGGAACAGTCGTCATGATTATTGATCAATCACTGCCCAGAGCTATGTGGCCGGCCGGCCGCGTAAGCAAAGTGATCACCGGTGCCGACGGCAAGGTCCGAGCAGCTGAAGTGCTTGTCCAGGGTCGCACTTACACCCGTCCCGTGGCGAGGCTCATAGAACTGCCCCGACTCCCAGACACAATCGATGATGACCATGACCCTATAACCCTATGACTTTGTGAAGTTGACTGACCCCTACAGCAAACCCTTATGTGTAAATAGACAACGCGATTAATCTGTCTCTGCTTAACTGATTAGGTCTGGGACCAATCAGGGGGTGGCTGTTGTGAAGGGCCAGATTAAACCGAATATATATATTTATTTATATATATATATTTAATTGTATTTGTATATTCTCTAATATTCCCTGATATCCCTTGTATATTCCTTGTACAATATGCATTGAATATCCATTCTAGCCTACTGAACATCCCATAATAGTCTCCATTCTACTATTGGTCGAGACCTTGGTGCCAGGCTGCCATACCCCCCAGACCCAGTTCAAACGTACCGCTCAACATGTACGAACAAGTCCTAGTTCCGCGTAGGAATCTGGCTACCGCACCACTAATGGGACTATTTGTTCATAGTGCGTATATATACTGCGCTACTAAAGTAGGACTTCCTTTTCAGTCCAGTTTCTTACCCTCCAATAGAGTGACAGACGTAAAGCCTCCCCGCGACGCCACGTGTGGGAGTAAGGCCAAGTTCGGCCTACCATCGGTATTGAGACATCGTGTATATTAATATTTGAATAGTCATATTTGGCACTATATCGTCGAGTTGGACGTAGTCTATTAAGCTAATAATAGTCTGTTAATATATAGTGCTTCGTGCGGTGAGAATACTACCGTAGTCAGCACCCCATCGTTTCGGGCAGAAAACTGGCTGCTTATCCAGGATGATCGACCCCATGTGAGATTGCACCCGAGGAGCCCCAGAGCCGACGAGCGAGTGGACCTGTATACCGGATTAATCTACCGACGACAGCCCGCCTTCCCAGGCACGGATTATGCTTTGTATACGTTGATTATTCCATGGATAAAGACCCCCGACACTGCCGTGTGTTGGAACCCCCCCCCCTGGAGAGGACGCAAGGTGAGGAGACGCTCTGCAAGACGAGGTCGCTTCACGTCTCTCCTCCGTGGACCGGAGGACGCCGGCCCACAAAGAGTCCATCTGCTTTCATCTGCGGTCCAAGGATCGCCGGCGCATTGAACGGCACTACAGTGGGTTCACCTGGGATACCCTTGGCCGGATGAGGCAGCCGGACTCTACCCCCCCCCCCTTCCTACTCCTGTCGGCTTACAAGCGACCGGATTAACCCCCCCTAGTGTATCCAGTCTATAATCATTAAAGTATCATTGCTGTTATTCCTTAACTATTCCAGGTCGTATATGTACCACCTGCGCCTTCAGAGATTGGACATTCTCTATTGATATACCGACGAATACTCTTGCCATAAAAGTGCATACTAATTCCCATTCATAAATGTGATTGATTTGATTAAGTGCTTGCTCTACACACCATCGCTGTGTAGAAATAAAGACCTATTTCTAATTCGTACATTTGTGTTGGATCCGTTTCATCTACGTGACAGTGTTCATCATAATATATTTATGCCGAGTACTGGGTGGCCGAATATTAAGTACAAAGGTAGTGGTAGTAAGTATCATATCTAGTAATACAGTCAGGGAATTGTACCCCTCAGTTACAACCAGGTTAACGGTTGTTAAAATGTTTTTGTACACATTAGCCTTATGTGTAAATCCTATTCCTAATAATTATGCACACAATTTTGTTTTTTCACCCTGTGCACTCTGACCACACAGAGACAATGCATGTATTTAATTGGTTTATTACGATGCCTGTATGTACAACCATCACATTAGCTCCCCTGAGTCACGACATGAATGACTGAAGGTATGCCAAGATATTTGCACAGCGATAGCTTCTAATGATTATGTTAATTGTTGTTTGATATCAGAGTTGAGGACCACTCATTGATACAGGTATTTTGAGCGATTAATAAAAGAAAAGGGTGATATCTATTCCCACATCTCTGATATCAAAATAACACAGACCGCAGTCCAGTCGATCATGTCATGAATCATAGATGTAAATAATTCTATTTTAAACTGTTATGCCAACCAACATCACATCGGCCAAAATTTTCATTATTTTAATTGTTTTCTATTTTCACTTTTACCTGTTCCAAACAATCCTGGTATATTATACATTAATCTCACCCACATTATAAGAAAGAAAAGTGAGTATTGTGGTATAATATGTCCTCATGTAAATACACCCCCCCCCCCCCTCTCTGTGGAATAATACATTCCCCTCCCCTTTCTCCCCAAACCTGTACCCCCCCCCATTTGACCTATCAAATGGGACCACACACCCCCCTTGTTGAACTATAAAGGGCTCCTCCCGACCACAATCGAGGTCTTCTCACCTGGGTCAATTCAGCTGATCACCTGGGGGAAGCCCTCAGCCATTCTCTCTTTGTAATCTATCTGTTTGGTTAATAAACCTTGTTATTATCCAAGCCTTGGTTGACTGAGAACATTCTTCATCAGGATATCCACAAATATCCCACACCTGGAAAAAAACATTGTTATTAACAAAACATTCGGGAGGGGAAGGAAGGAAGAGTGGGGTAATGTCCAATGGACATCTTACCTGCACCAAGGAACGCAGGGCGAAAGGCCGCAACACAGGTCTCCACATTGACGAAAGGCCTCTCGCTGGCGGGACAAAAAGAAGCTATGGCCGGCAGGCCACGTGAGCGGATCGGCGCGGCCGAGAAATCCGCTCTTCGCTCTTTAAAGCTTGGTCCGCTCCGCTAATCGCGCATGTTGACCCCGCCCCCAAGTCGCTCTCCGCTCCCTCACCGCTCACATTGAATCGAGCGCTCCCCGCTCCCCGCGCCAGATCGCTCGGCTTTTTTTTATTTTTTTTTGGAGCATGGTGTAAATTTGCTCAAACTACAACAGTCTACACCCCCTGGGCCCCTTAACAATTGTTTGTATTGAGCAGCATTGTAATTGTACCCATTCTGCAATGTTAAATAACGTTGTTTATCCATTCACTAGCTCTATTAAGCGATGATAGTTAGCCAAGCCACAATGCTATGGTCGCTGCCATTAACGTTAGCATGTAAGCTAACGACAACAACAATGGCGTCGATACTTTTCTAACAGGAGTGAGTGAAGGAGGAGGAGTGAAGCCTGAACAGGATATCACAGGTTCACCCTTCTCAATTCTCATTGGTTGAAAATGGCCTTCATGTTTGTACATCGCCATCTGTTGCTTTGGCATTGTACTACATGTATATTATTACATCAGTGTTAAACCACTGTGTGAGCGTCCCGGAGTGGATTGGAGCGGAGGAGAACTCTCGCTCCGGACGTCGCGCCGACCCATTTTAAAACCCACTCCTCGCTCACGTCAAAACCGCCCGCTCCGCTCCCCGCGCCGCTCACGCTCCGATCCGCTCACATGGCCTGATGGCCGGAGCCTTGTCATGGTGCAGGCCCGACTACATCTTCTGTCAAAGATGATGTCGTATTCAGAGTGCCAGAACCCCCTGCTATTCTCACGGCTAATGTCAATGGTCGTAGCACAAGCTAACAGCTAACTCTAGGCTAACTGATAGCATCAAACAAACGTTCCCAGCCGAGCGCAGCCGGCAGCTAACGTCGTAGCTAACAGCTAACTGGCTAACAGTTAGCTCAACCCGGCTATCGCTAACCATTAGCTAACGCAGAAGCAAGCTATGCGGCTACCACTGAAAAACTGTACAACGTGAGAAAAGCAATACAGGCCAACACTTCAGACAGCCGCTGTGTTTTCCTCTTCTCATACGAAGAGAGAAGGGAAAAAGAAGGCAATACACGTCCCACTACAGAGTGGTGTTTACCATAGCGGTGCCGGCAACAAGTCCAGGCCACACACCGTTAGCTACTAGTACTACAATAGCTAGTCGGCCCGGTTGGCTCCCGAGAGAGAGAGAGAGAGAGAGAGAGAGAGAGAGAGATATCCACGGCGGGAATAGAATAGAGTGCATTAAAAACTCACCAAACGTCCAAGAGGATGGAGACAACCGCGTGGAGTTGACGAAGTTCATCTGCCGAACGACCATCCTCTTCATCTTGGCATAACAATGCTGCACGCGCTGTCTCTAGGTTAGCTAACGCTAGTTAGCCTTTAGCTAAGCTAGCTACTAGCCGACATCATCATGGCTATATCCCGACTGAACCACACGTTAGCACTCAATATTATAACGTAGCTAAAGCTAACTAGCTGTCCCTGTCTTTAGCCGGGATGGCTAGCCTGACTGAACTGTCTAACATGCAACAACTTTCATTTTCAGTCCATCTGCCGAACGATGTCCTCTTCATCTTGGCTGGCATAACCTCCAATGCTGCACGCGCGAAATAGTCAGACGCTAGTGATGGGTCAGTCATGAGTGACTCGTTCATAAGAGCCGATTCATTGCCGTGAGCGTGAGTCGAATCGCTCACGTCTGGCAATGAGTCGGTTCACGCCCCCCCCCCCCCCCCCCCCGGCACGCACACAGACACACACGATGAACTCAACAGACGCTACCTTACCTGTAACCCCTCCCCTCATTGAAACCAATTCTGCTGCCTGCAGAGCATCAGAGCTGCCTGCAGAGCCTCAGAGCCAGGAACAAGTCAGACACATTCTACAAACGTGTCTAATGTGAAATATATAAGCATATAAGCAAAACTAGATTTTAGGTCTGTGATGAAAAAGGGCCTCGCGGGAAGGGGGGCCTCGCAAAAAAATAAAAAGAAAATAAAAAGAATAATAAATAATTTTTTTTTTTTTTTTTTTTTTTTTGCGAGGCCCCCCTTCCCGCGAGGCCCTGTGCGACTGCTCGCACACCCCCTGAGGCGGCCCTGATCGCAATACTAAATATATCGCGATACGCTGAGTATTGCGGACATTTAAAAAAAAAAAAAAAAAAATTTATCACATTTAATTTATTACCTTTTTTCAACTGCAAAGTAAAACTTTGTCAACATGTTTTATCTAATAAAATAAAGTTCAGTCTGTTCATCTCAAATTTGTATTGCAGAACATGGTATTTTCTCAAGCAGACAGATGTAAACACTGTAATCTGTTTTGCATGTACCTGACAAACTGAACTGTTTGTATTACAGTCATATTCCAACTTAACATTTTTTTTAATGAATAATTATATATCGATACTTGGCGTACCTGTATCGATACAGTATCGCCACGCAAAGTATTGCGATACTGTTATGTAGTACATATGTAGTATTTTGTATGTAGGTAGAGGTGTAGTAATAAGACTCAGGAAGCAGGTTACTCTTTTAGCCGTTTAGTTAAGCAGGTTAAGGTACGAGCATGGTACAGCATGTTCTCTCATCATCAAGCAACGTGTACTCTTCTTCTCACTTCCTGTAGGCATAACATGGCATTGTATCAACTATGCCCCATAGTGGAGACTCTTGGGAAGTACAGCTTTCACATGCATTACAGAACATCTCCCCTCTCTGTGAAACGAATGTTACTTGCTACTCAGCATTATGCAAATTTTTAACTTTTGCTTTTTCACTTTCATAAGTAAACTGAACCAACAGTCAGTATCATAAAACGGGTAACTCAAGGTAATCATTAAACAAAGGGAGCACAGGTTATTCAATCATTATCAAGATATAATTATATATGCTCAACCAATTTTACTCTTAGTTCTCACTCAGTGTGCAACAAAGTCCTGATGCCAACTAGGTTTGTTTCTTGCCCGCGACTGTGCTGGAGTGTGACCGCTGAGCGTTGTCAGGGCAGGGCGGATCCCTAAGTCCTGCTCATCTGGAGTGTTCGAAGTGTGAGCCAGACGGGATGCGTTCCATTTCTTTCCATCACAGAGCAGAAAGGTGCTTTTGCCAATCTTCTTTTTCACTGTCATTGGTGCACTGTATCTCGAGTGTGCTTTGGGGACGTGATGTGGTGTTCTTAACCTGACTCTCTCCCCCTCCCGAAAAACATGTGCACGAGCGCCACGATTAGCATCTCTGTAGCGCTTCATTTTGGCTTGCTTGTTTTGGACCGTTTCTCTCACAGTCTTGTCCTGTGCACTCACAGTAGGCTGCAAGGGCAGTACGTCCAGTTTGGTGAGCATTTTACGACCGTAAAGCAGTTCATGTGGTGAAGCGCCAGTGGTGGTATCACTTCAGGGCAGGTAGAGCAAGCAGCCGACCGGGCACTGAGTGTAGCAGTGATGTGTGCTACTATCTCGGGCCCCACATCCATAGCAGAGTCAGTAGAAGCAGTAATAGTAGCAGCAGTAGTAGCAGCAGTAGTAGTAGCAGCAGCAGTAGTAGCAGTAGTAGTAGTAGTATCAGTAGTAGCAGTAGTATCCGCAGCAGCAGTAGTAGCAGTAGTAGTAGTAGTAGTAGTAGTAGTAGTAGTAGTAGTAGTAGTAGTAGTAGTAGTAGTAGTAGTAGTAGTAGTAGTAGTAGTAGTAGTAGTATCCGCAGCAGCAGTAGTAGTATCAGTAGAGACGGCGTCCCTGACCGTGAAAGGCAAGCAGCGTAGCTTCTGGTGGACTGGCTTAACAGTAGGGTACATTTTTACACAATGCACAAAGCCTTTTGCACAGAAGACAAATGCAGTAGGAGCTGTGACAGTAGTAGCCATCACAGGGGCAGGTGTAGAAGGCGTAGGAGCGGAGGAGGGGAGGACAGTAGTTCCACTAATGCAGAGGTGGATTTCAGTCAACAGGTCCATTCCCAGTAGGGGAGTTCCTTTATCCACAACGTAAAATGTAGCAGGGACCGTGACATTGTCTCTCCTCACCTGAGCTTGTAGGCAACCCATGACAGGTATGCTAGCATTGGTGTACGACACCAGCCGAACAGTAGGTGCAGATAGGATAGTTTCACTGAAGTATTTCTCATAAGTAGACAGTGGCATTATGGATACTGTGGTATAATATGTCCTCATGTAAATATGTTCCCCTTACCTGTGCCCCCCCCCCTCTCTGTGGAATCACCCCCCTCCCCTGTGTCCCCAAACCTGTACCCCCTCCCCCCCATCTGACCTATCAAATGGGACCACATCCCCCCCCTTGTTAACTATATAGGTCTCCTCCCGAGATCTATCCGGGCTTCTTACCTGGGTAATTAAGCTGATCACCTGGGGGGAAACCCTCAGCCATTCTCTCTATGTATTCTATCTGTTTGGTTAATAAACCCTTGTTATTATCCAAGCCTCGGTTGACTGAGGCATTCTTCATCAGGATATCTACAAATATCCCACAATTGGCGTCTACGAACTTGTGACGGACTTTTTGCGTCCTCCCGGCGTGCTGTATCGTTTCAACTATACAGAGAAAAGTGAGTATAATAGGATGGTCGACCAAAAATGTATGGAAAGGAATTAAAACCTTCCCGCTTTTCTCTGTGCCAGGTGAACATTACAGAATGTTGTCAAATATTGAGATCATGGCTGAGTAAGAATAATGTGCATTAATATATCTGATCTGTATTGAGAATCGTACCGGGGAAACGCGTGTACCTGGGTCCTTATCTGGACAGATGTTCTGAAAGGATGGGTTGTCTGTGCTATTCCCGGATTTGGCTGTTGCCAAACCGAAAGTTAGGGCACAAAATAAGGTTGTTGGTTTGCTAACCCAAGTCTAGCTGATGCAGGCTAAAATATAGGCAACAAGGCAAGAAACGTGGGCTTATTATGATGTGATATCCTTGGAAAACGCTACTCTATTGGAACCTATTAATTACCAGAGTAGCGTCATAATATTCATTGTTTCAACCTCAAACTAAGCCCACAATCTCTTCCACTCCTTGTCTCGGGAGTACGTGAATGTACATTTAACGAGTCGCAGGTCGAAGGGACCGTGAGTGTGATTAAAAGGTATATATAATCTAATATATCGCTGGTAAATTTCGAAGTCAGGTTCGGTCGTTATGACTTTAATAACGATGTGTAGTTAAATCAAGGGATAAATGCCTTGTCGCAACAGATGTTGGCCGACTAAACGTACAGCGATCCAATACAGTCAGATATTCACACACGTTAAACTTATATGTATTATTGTTTGTTTGTCTGTTTAAGTCTCGTTCGTATGTGCACAAGTATTATATGACCCGTCGCGTTGCTTTATTGAGTCAAGAACCGGCTGCGGATAGCGCGACGAGCATTGAGAGACGAGTTACCGTTATACAAAGAATAACATTGAAGTGCAGTTCACGGGGACAAACTAGGATAGTAATTTCCGGAACCGGCCCACGGGAACAACCATTTGGGGAAGTATAGTTTTATCGTTTCAGTTTGTTTACGTTTCACATATGCACAGGCGCGTTCATTCGGTAACAAAACGCTGGTATAGGAATTCCAGGCTATTGAGAGCTCGTGGGAAAAATACTGTATGAATTGCAAAGCGTTATTTCCGAGGCGAATGAGAACACACGAACGTCGCATGGAGCAATGACGTGACGCTATGCGCGCCGTTAAGTTATGATTTTATATTAAACTATCCATAGGCAAACGTAAAGTTTAATATGCCCAAGGCCGAAGGTATATGAAATCCACGTGTAGTATATGTTTTATTTGTATATGTATGTGCGCGCTGCTATTGGAAAGTGTTGAGTTGCGGGGGCGAGATGCAGAAGAGTGTTTCCAGGATTGCATTATCCCAGACCACCGGAGAAACGAACCGAACATTGCATTAACGACACGTAACGTGCTACAGCCTCAGGAACCAACGTCAACACAAACAGCTTTCCCCGGTGAGTATGAAAATCATTAATATAGATGCTTTGATTGATTGATTGAAAACTTTATTAACAGATTGCAGAATAGGTACAATACAGCACAGCTCAACACACAATTGTTAAGGGGATGCAGACCAGAGAGAGACTTTAGTCTTGTTTACATCAGGGTCCCCCATTTTCAATACCAGATTTGTTTACATCAGGGTCCCCCATTTTCAATTTATCAGGACATATTATGACATACATGACATACAGATAGTCAGTACTGCTACATCTGTACATTTATGACATACCAGATTTGGAAATTCAGTACTGTTTGTGATGCAAAAGGAGTCAAGAAAAGGGAGTCATTTGACGTAGAAACTGTACATATACACAACTATCATCTCAGTTACAGCAAAGTACAAACTTGGGCACAAACAACATAGATCATGTTTAAAAGTAAGATGTTTAGGTTATATTCACTTGAGTTAATGTGTTTATCTAAAGAACCAATGAAAGATAACTAGCCCTTTCCATTGTAAGACATTTTAAACATGATTCAAAATGTGTGGTTCCACATTCATATGATGCTTGTGTACATATGCGATATGATTGATAAATGATAACACTATCATTACATCCTAGAATGGGATGGATGAGAAATAGCTGATGTTTTGTTAAGCTCACAGACAATCAAGGAGAACCCACTCAGATGGTCTTAGAAAAGAGTGGAAAATTAACATGTGTTTGTATTTACAGATCTGGCTCTGAGGCGAGATGCAAAACAGTGCATGACTACACCCAAATTGTATCACAAAAGACAGAAAATCCAACAATTTGCATGTCAACCGAGAGACAATCGATTGACCATTTGGAACAAATCTACATCCAAAACACCCACATGTAAATTTCTTCAGAGTGGGCACTTGGGAGACAAAGCAATGCAAATGCCTGCACTCGTGACCACAAACTTGGTGGACTCACCTAGCGGTGGATGGCAAAAGAGAGCCACTTAATTAACATGAATTAGACACAGGTGATGAATTTGCAGTTATGAAAGGCTACCATATTTCCCATACTAACAAAATAACTAACCAGTTGTTTTCATCTCTCTCTTTTCAAGAAGGCACACAAATTAGAGATATGATGTCTGAATAACACCAAACAAAGTAGAAGTGCCTGAGATGAAAGATCAATGATGAAAACAATTTAACATACTATACCCTCCTTCTATTCTCTGCTTAACCACTAACTCCTTGCAAATTTCAAGTACTTTCCATGACTGCAAATTATCAACCACCAAAATTGAAGCATAATTATCTAAATGTACAAGATATCAACAAGTTGATCATTTAGCTGACACTGTATGACAGGACATCAAAAAGGGCACAACTCTATCAGCTGAGTAACAATGTTCATCAAAGTGTTGAGTGCCACAGTGTAGGTTAGTTTTATTAGTGTTGAGTGCTACAGTGTAGGTTAGTTTATTAGGACAAATGCATGACAGTAAGGTTAGTTAGGGTTAGATGACAAAACGAATGATTGTTTTTCATGCAAAATTAACTGACTACCTAGATTTTATGTTTTTTCCCCATGCTAAATTATGACGAGCCACACTGAGACGTGAATAACGCCAGAGAAGTCGTGGCGAGGTAAGTATCCTGAGGCACACCCAACGCATCCTGAGGTAAGATCAACTTCAATTTAACACCACAGACTATTTTATCTGATTCAAGACTTTGGCCATTCATTTACTAATTTTATTTAAAGCCTAATGCTGTAAGATCTAGTTAGATACAAGATCTGATAAGATTGTAGTGAATGTGACCTTCTTGACACAAGGAATCACTGCTAATGCAATTGGCTTGCATTTCCTATTTTCAATTAAGTGATTTTATTTACAATAAATTGAATTAACCCTAAATGATTTTCCTCTGTATCAGAAAGGTGTTGAATCATTTATGTGAGGAGTTTTCTAAGGCAGTTTTTATCATCCTCAGATCACGAATTGGTGAGAGGACAGGACGAGGAACACAACCCAGCGACCTGAGCGACCCACGACAGCATACTACCACCAGAGACGCCGCCAAGGAGCTGCGGACACAACCAGAACGACGACAGCAAACGTGGGAGAACCGCCATCCAACCCAGCCCACAGACATCCCCAAGAAAGTGGAGCAGGGGACCACGAAGGAGACTGACCAAGGAGACACTGACGAAGAGGAGATCAACCTTTGACGGCCTCCACCCCGGCACTGCAGACCACGGCAGACCAAACCCATCACCTGCAGATGGGAACCAAAGCCCCGACCATCAAGGTGGATTCCCATGACAAGATTGTCATCCGTGTGAGAGAGAGCGTCCTACTGACTAGCCACTACACCGGCGGGCCCTCGCCCTCCATCAAGTGGTACCGCAATGACGAGGAGAGGACAGCGAAACCAGCACAACACATTCAAAAACGCCCGCCCCCTCGCCCCTCTAGTACCGCGATGACGAGGAACGGGGGGGACCAACCACCACACAGCACGTTCAAGAACGCCCTGACCACCATGTCTCTAGGCCTGATAGGGGCCAAGCGTGAGCACAGTGGCAGACATGTGATGGTGGTGGAGAACAACACAGGTTCTAGGAAAAGAGTCTGCAAGACCACTATAGTTGACTGCTACAGGTGACCCTTGACAGGGAATGAACGGCGACCAGTGAATGTTCCCGACTGCATCGTCAAGAAGAGACATCATCAGAGACCTGTGAACCAAGAGACTTCTGAACACAGTGTCCACATTGTTATGTATTTATTTAATTTTTATGTGTTACTGTTTGGCCCTGCCACACGACCGACAGAGAACACCTTGTCAACAACGACGCAACATCATTCAGATTAATACCTTCACAAGCAGGAAACTTTTCACACAATTGTATGTATCTGCAAAACGATGAACTAGGGATGTGATGAAAAGAAATCAATGAGAAAGCATTAACAATGGTTAGTAATAATGAGCTAAAATGTATTGCTGAAGGAAGAAGTGACCACATGATCACATTACATCACATCTGAATTACATATGTCTATACCGAACACTGTGACCTCATTTTCTTCTTCTAAATTCATGCTATATTATGTTATTATGTTATTTGATACTATCTTGTCTAGCACAGTCTCTGGAGCGTAACAGTAAGAAGCATTTTGTATGAAAGTATTCTGTACTTCTGTATGACAACTATTAAAGAACTTGAACTTGAACTTGAACTTAGGTTACAAAATTGTATTGTCAGACAAGAAAGAATCAGTTGTTTTATTCTCTCATAGAAGAAGACATGTAACGTTGTTTTGCACCTGTATGGTGAACCATTGATAGTATATGCACTAGAATTACATACATAAGCGATGCATAAGACGTTTTATCTCCTCATTTATAGAGAAGAAATGGAGAAAATTGCCTGATTCTAAGTAAAGACCAACAAAACTGAGGCAATCACAGATGAAAGTGACACTCAAACTCAGGGTAAATACAACTGGATCCTAAGTAATTTCATCAAGAATCATCATAAAATGTGCAAACATATATATATATAATTGTGAACAGTTTCCCATAATCAATCATGTTAGTTTTATTAACCACCAGGTTAACGGTTGTTAAAATGTTTTTGTACACTTTAGCCACTAAGTTAATGCTTATGTGTAAATCCTATTCCTAATAATTATGCACATGATTTTGTGTTTTCACCCTGTGCACTCTGTCCACACAGAGACAGTGCATGTATTTTATTGGTTTATTAAGATGCCTGTATGCACAACGATCACATTAGCTCCCCTGAGTCACGACATGAACGACTGAAGGTATGCCAAGATATTTGCACAGCTATAGCTTCTAATGATTATGTTAATTGTTGTTTGATATCAGAGTTGAGGACCACTCATTGATATAGGTATTTTGAGCGATTAATAAAAGAAAAGGGTGATATCTATTCCCACATCTCTGATATCAAAATAACACAGACCGCAGTCCAGTCGATCATGTCATGAATCATGTATATAAATAATACTAGTTTAAAATTATTAGGCCAACCAACAGAACACATTGGCCAATATTTTCATTATTTTAATTATTTTCTATTTTTTTCATTATCTGATAACCGATGGATTACATCGGTCCCCACTTTTACCTGTTCCAAACAATCCTGGTATATTATACATTAATCTCACACACATTATAAGAAAGAAAAGTGAGTATTGTGGTATAATATGTCCTCATGTAAATATGTTCCCCTTACCTGTGCCCCCCCCCCTCTCTGTGGAATCACCCCCCTCCCCTGTGTCCCCAAACCTGTACCCCCTCCCCCCCATCTGACCTATCAAATGGGACCACATCCCCCCCCTTGTTAACTATATAGGTCTCCTCCCGAGATCTATCCGGGCTTCTTACCTGGGTAATTAAGCTGATCACCTGGGGGGAAACCCTCAGCCATTCTCTCTATGTATTCTATCTGTTTGGTTAATAAACCCTTGTTATTATCCAAGCCTCGGTTGACTGAGACATTCTTCATCAGGATATCTACAAATATCCCACAATACTGTTGAACCTGTGTCCACAACCAGTCTCAATTATTGAGCCTGGGTAGTAGTTGTGTGTACATGCACATTGCATACAATCATTTCCACTGTACTCACCGACTGTGTTTTAGCACGGCAGACACGAGCAAAATGTCCTGTTTTCTGGCATAATTTGCAAGTCACTTTAACTGCTGGACATTGTGAAGAGTTCGCCAGGTGGTTCCCCGAACCACATCGGTAGCAAGAGCGAGTGGAAGCAGAATCAGTAGCATCAGCAGGTTCAGCTGGACGGTAGCGCTGCCAGTCCCGTTTCTTGAAAGTATTCTGAGACCGCGGCATCATGGCCTGTACTGGAGCCGCACGCTCGGTACTCATAGCTTTAGCGTGGAGTACAGCCGCTTCAAACTGCGTAGCTATATTGATAGCGTTGTCCAGCGTCAAACCTGGTTCAAGCAGTAGACGTTCCCGTATCCGTGGGCTAGCTACATGTTCAATCAACTGATCCCGGAGATTTTCCATAGTTTTATTATCAAAGTCACATGTGGTAGCTAGGTCACGTAAAGCAACAACGTATTGTGCAATGCTTTCATGCGGTGCTTGTGCACGCTTTCTGAACGTGTGTCGATCGACTACTACGTTGATTCTTGGAGTAAAATGTGCATTCAACACTGCCACCGCGTCAGCCACGGAATCATCTGTATTTGGCAATGTGTAGAAAATCCGCTGACCCTCGGTACCAAGGCAATATAGAAGGGTAGCTCTCTTCCGAACTTCGGACCAACCGTTTCCAGTCGCATTTATTACCAGCATGTAATTCTCGAACATCTGGTGCCAAGTCTTAAACGGCATGGTAGGTTCTCCAGGGCAGGTTAAGAACGACGTCGGAGAAGCTATGTAGATTAGCCATTTCTCCTGCAGTAAAAACGTCTGTTAAAAAATTCCCCGGTTCAACGTCCTCGTCGCCAATTGTTATGTAGTACGTACGTAGTATTTTGTATGTAGGTAGAGGTGTAGTAATAAGACTCAGGAAGCAGGTTACTCTTTTAGCCTTTTAGTTAAGCAGGTTAAGGTATGAGCATGGTACAGCATGTTCTCTCATCATCAAGCAACGTGTACTCTTCTTCTCACTTCCTGTAGGCATAACATGGCATTGTATCAACTACGCCCCATAGTGGAGACTCTTGGGAAGTACAGCTTTCACATGCATTACAGAACACAACAGATACTACTACGTAGTACCATACACATATATATATTTATTCTCGCCTCATATACATATATCCACACCTCTCTGTACTTACCTGCACATAGTGTGAATGAACTACCCACCCCAGTTAGGACAGCCGAAACCTGTCCAATCTTTTGCGGTCGACTAAAGACGCACTTCTTCAACCATTATCTGAAATAAAAAATAATAATAATAATAAAAAAGACCTAACCCTAACTAACCTTACTGTCATGCACTTGTCCTAATAAACTAACCTACACTGTAACACGCAACACTTTGATGAACATTGTTACTCAGCTGATAGAGTTGTACCCTTCCTGATGACTTGTTGTACAGAACTTGTAAGTCGCTAATTTAGCGTCAGCTAAATTATTAAATGTAAATGTAAATATAAACATAGTCATATTACTATATCTATATCTGTACATCCTATTCTTACTACTTACACTGCTGGCCAGTATGACTACTACCATACTGTCCATATACCAGTATCACTGTACATATTATACTAACTACACTCTGTACATACATCTGAATAGCACTATACTCTGTGACCAATTTACATTACTTCACTCTTAGACCTCAATGTAGGAGTTTATCAAACCTGCTCTCTGGACTAGATTACACTACATCTTCCTCAATGTAGGAGTTTATCAAACCTGCTCTCTGGACTAGATTACACTTCATGTTCCTCAATGTAGGAGTTTATCAAACCTGCTCTCTGGACTGGATTATACTACATGTCCCTCAATGTAGGAGTTTATCAAACCTGCTCTCTGGACTGGATTACACTACATGTTCCAAACTCGGAAAGATTGCTTTTAGATGCTGTGCTCCGGACTCGTGGAATAACCTACAAAGCACTTTGAATATCGACTCCCTGATAACATTGAGACATAAAAAGAAAAAGTATAATAACAATCTGAATGTTTTTCTGAAAATGTGTCATTTGTATTTATTTATTTCTGCCTATTATTATTATTATTATTATTATTATTGTTATTATTATTATTATTATTATTATTATTATTATTATTATTATTATTATTATTATTATTATTATTATTATTATTATTATTATTATTATTATTATTATTATTATTATTATTATTATTATTAGTCAAATCAATTAGTAGTAGTATTATTATTGAAAATGAGTATCCACCCTCAATAATAATCTTCTGAGAATCTAAATAAAGTAAATGATGATGATGATGGTTCTAATGGTTGTTTTTATTTTGGCCCAGGAAGGGTGTTGTCCTCCTCTCTGGGTGCGTGGCATGCTGTGTTGTATGTCAGTGAGCAGCATGTTTGACACCAGGCTGGCAGTTGCTCCTGCAGGAGACTTCTCCCATTATACCAGGGTTCTTTCTCTCTCTCCTCCACCCTCTCTCTCCCCCTTCCCTCCCTCTCTTTTTCTCTCTCACTCATCCTCCTCTCTCCCTCTATCTCTCTCTCCCTCCCTCTCTCTCTCTCGCCCCTTCTTTAATATATGTCCTGACTCGCGGGCACTTCCTCATTATTCCCATCGTGATACCTGCCAGTGTTAATGAGGACGGGGACCGGAGCTATCGTTTGGATTAATGTGTGCACTGCAAGCAGGTAAGTCTGGGAATAGAGTGGGCTCACAGTTCATTACTGTGGATATATGACATTTTAGGGCTGCGAGACGCCAGGCTAATGATGCACCATGGTAAACACTGGAGACTGCCAGGCGCCGCGCCTGAGGACGCCTCTCTAATAGCGGGGAGAGAGAGGGGGGGGGGGGGGGCGTCAACAGTAGGACAGGTCCACTTCTTCTACCGTGGTTTGGTCGGCTTGTAGCGTTTTTCTTTCTTCACATGGCGAGTCCTCCTTACTCGTTAATTGATGAAGTACACGGTTTTGAAGTGCATTAAACGGACACAGAGACGTGAGACATGTAAGAGATGTAAGATGATGTGACAACGTGCCGGTAGTCATCTAGGCCACTGTTTCTCAACGTGGGGCCCGGGGAGCTCCTGGAGGGGGTTTCACTATTTTATTCACTAGAAGTTAATAAGCCCAATGAGTGGGTGACTATTCTGGTCATAGGCTTCACTCTCTCTCTCTGGTGTCTCCTCAAGAACAGTATAAACAATTGATTAATCAACCATCTGAGACAATGATTTATTGATTGGGGGTATGCTGCCTAATGAGGGGCCAATTTAGGGGTCCTCCACATGGTAAACGGACTGCATTTACATATCGCTTTTATCCGAAGCGCTTTACAACTTATGCCTCTATACATTCACCCACCAGGTGAGGTTCCGACCTGCTCGTCTGGAGCAGTTAGGGGTTAAGTGTCTTGCTCGAGTACTCGACCATAGGTGATAGTATTAAACTGAGGGACTCAGCCCTAGCCAAGTTTAACCGTACTCACGTCACGATCAGGCTGATTTTGATCACTTCAAAAGGCTCAGGAACCAGACTCAGGAAAATATCAGGATAGCTAAGAGAGAATACTTTGCAGATACCATCTAGGATAACAGCAATGACCCAACTAAACTGTGGAAAGCCCTCAAGCAGCTAGGCTGTGGGGGCGATGCCAACCGAAGGACTACTGAGTCCAACATAGGCCTGTCCACAGACAAGGGAATGGAGTTTGATAAAAAGAATGTAGCCACAATCAATCTAATCTTCACCAAACATTTTTACGTCGGTAGCAGGTAAGCTTGTCTCCAACCGACCTCCCAAGACAGAACAGTTTGGTGAAGACTTTATCTCCAACTACTATAGCCAGCGAGGGGTCAAGTTCAAGTTCAAGTTCAAGTTGTTTAATAGTTGTCATACAGAAGTACAGAATACTTTCATACAAAATGCTTCTTACTGTTACGCTCCAGAGACTGTGCTAGACAAGATAGTATCAAATAACATAATAACATAATATAGCATGAATTTAGAAGAAGAAAAATGAGGTCACAGTGTTCGGTATAGACATATGTACAATGTTCTGAGTTACCATATAATATACAATACACAATACTATGCAGTGTACTAATGTACAGTACTATCTAGTGCAAAGCAGAAATGGGATGAGGTACAATTTTAGGTACAATTTACAGTAAGGTGTACGAGTTGTAGTGCAATCCTTCATCCATAAATATAAAGTGTGGGGAGTGGGTGCTACAGTGTGTTTGTTTAAAGTGGGTGTGTGCTATAAAGTGTGTGGAGTGGGTGCTACAGTGTGTTTGTTTAAAGTGAGTGTGTGCGTGTGGATGTGTGTGCTATGTGCGTTTGGTGGTTGTTGTTGTGTAGTGTTCATTCATTGTTCGTTTAGCAGCCTGATGGCCTGGGGATAGAAGCTTCTTCTGAGTCTTTCTGTGCTCGCCTTGAGACTCCGGTATCGCTTGCCTGACCGCAGCAGTTCAAAGAGGCAGTTGTTCGGGTGACTGGAGTCTTTAATGATTCTCTTAGCCTTGCCCTCGCAACGCTTGTAGTAAATGTTCTGGAGGGTGGGGAGCCCCCCTCCAATTGTGCGTTCGGCTGAACGTGTCACTCTTTGTAGTCTGCTTCGGTCTTGTGCAGTGCTATTCCCAAACCAGGAGGTGATGTTGCCGGTCAAGATGCTCTCTATTGTACATGAGTAGAAGTTCTTAAGGATCTTCTGGCTGACTTGGAACTTCCTTAGGCGCCTGA
This sequence comes from Notolepis coatsorum, assembly GCF_963971535.1. Taxonomy (NCBI): domain Eukaryota; kingdom Metazoa; phylum Chordata; class Actinopteri; order Aulopiformes; family Paralepididae; genus Notolepis; species Notolepis coatsorum. The sequence continues at coordinate 153,955,724 of NC_140166.1, read as the reverse complement.
GGAAGTAGAGGCGTTGTCGTGCCTTCTTCACAACACTGTCAATGTGTGTGGTCCATGTCAAGTCCTCGGATATGTAGGCTCCGAGGTACTTAAAGCTGTTGACTCTCTCAACCGGTGCCCCGTCGATGCTGTCAAGGTCTCCTCACCGTCTCCAAAACCAGACTCCAAACTACGGGTTACAGAGCCTTCTCTGTTGCTGGGCCTCATCTGTGGGAATGCTCTCCCTCACAGTGTCAGAGCTGCTGACGGTATATCTTGAGTGTTTTTAGTCTTTACACATCAGTCATTTCATGCATGCTTGCCTGTCTTTAACCTGTTAACACACTTCGCATCAATTTGCGCTCGTCTACTGGCTCCGGGCTGCGTCTCTCCCGATCATTCAATATATTGTTGGAAAGTTGAATTTGCCACCTTTCGAATGTCACCTCATCCGATGAGCGTCATTTGACAAGCTGTTCGGACGAGTGACCACGACCAGTTTGGCCGGGTCCTGAACTGACCAGACACCACTGATGGCGAAAATGATTGACTACCGCTGTAGCCAAGGAGCGTCAATGAGAAAGGGGCAGAAGAAGACCAATAAGTTATTTATTTTGAATTCTGAATGTATGGCAGCGGACGGCCATTTTGGATAATCACGGTGAAGTATTGCTGCACAGACAAAAACCTTTGTAAAACACAAATATTCCATGGTATTTTTATAAACATTGGACCTGTATGACTATAAGACTTTAGGCTATGGAATCGTGGTTTTCCAGCTCCTACCTCTCAGCTGGAACCCAAAAACAGGCATCTGGCAACAAGTCCTTTTGTACCTCCCTAATCCCTTCACCTCTCTCCCTGCCACTCTTGACACCACAATGTGTCTCATACCTAAATCCACAATCTGCTCCTCCAGAACATATTCAACCCACCCACGGCAGTTTGCTAGCAACTCGGCTAATCTCTCATACCCTCCTACAGCCACTAATACACCTGTCACAGTACGGGGAGGCTTATGGATTTGCCAATCAGCAGTCAAGAAAGCTGACTTCATTACTGCCTACGCCCATAGTCAAAATCTGCAGCTCCTGGCTCTAACTGAGACCTGGATAACCCCCAATAACTCATCAACACCTGCAGCATTATCTACAAACTATAACTTGACTCACACACCTCGACCTTCGAGACGGGGTGGAGGCACTGGCCTCATGACATCTCCTTCATGGGTTACAAACTTAACACCACTCCCAGAACTGTCACTCTCCTCTCTCGAATATCATGCAGTATCTGTCTCTAATCCTTTCAATCCCACCATTGTTACACTCTATCGCCCTCCAGGTCCCATTGATCACTTCACAGATGAGCTGGATATGCTTCTAAGCTCCTTACCGGAAGATGGTACCCCTCTCCTTCTATTGGGCGACTTCAACCTGCCTGACTCATCTCAGTCGGTCCCAGTGGTCTCCATCCTACAACAATTTGACCTGACTCCCACTGCCATGCCTCCCACCCACAAAGCAGGCAACTCCTTGGATCTCATATTTTCCCATAACTCCAGCATCATTAACACCACAGTAACTCCCCTACATGTATCTGACCATTCCTTCATATCCTTCTCACAAACTCTCATGCTTAACCGAAAGGTCTTCACCCCAACTCAAACCGTCTCACTCAGATGCAACCTGCCCTCCCTATCCCCCTCCACCCTCTCCTCTGACATACTATCCACTCTACCTTTGAGTGACACCTTCTCTGCTCTCCCCACAGAGATGGCAACCTCCACCCTCCTCTCAGCCCTTGCAACCTCCTTCGACAAGCTCTGTCCCCTTGTTGAGAAACCTGCCCGCTGTTCCCCACCCAGTCCATGGCTGACAGATGCAGTGAGAGAACAAAGACAGGTCCTGAGAGCGGCTGAGAGGAAGTATAGAAAGTCACGCCTCACTGCTGACATCGACACATATCACAACCTCTTGTTAACATTCTCCAAAACCATTACTAATGCCAAAGCTTCTTTCTTTCACCATAGGATCGAGGCCTCTGCCAAGAATCTTCACAAACTGCATGCTACCATGTCCTCCCTCCTCACTCCCCCCCCCACCCCCTCCTCCCTCATCTTTCTCTGCTGAAGACTTTGCGATCTTCTTTGAGGAAAAAGTGGAGAACATCTGCAGCTCCTTCTCCCAACCCCCACCCATTCCAAACGCTGAATCGAGAACCTCATCCTTCACTCTGTCATCTTTCTCTCCCATTACAGAAGCTGAGACCCTGAAACTGGTAACGTCGAACCGTCCGACTACATGCCAGCTGGACCAGCAACCCCCCCCACTCCTCCAGAACATAGCACCGGACATCCTCCCATTCCTAACTGAAACCATCAACTCCTCACTCAACTCGGGGGTGGTCCCCACCTCCCTAAAACAAGCCAGAGTCACGCCCCTCATAAAAAAACCAACCCTGAACCCCACTGTCATAGGCAACTATCGTCCTGTCTCTCTTCTCTCCTTCCTTTCTAAAACACTTGAACGTGCTGTATCCAACCAACTTACTGCTTATCTCTTACAGAATGACCTCCTAGACCCTAATCAGTCTGGCTTCCGGACTGGCCACTCCACAGAAACGGCCCTCATTGCGGTCACAGAGGCACTTCACTTAGCAAAAGCGAAAGACCTCTCCTCTGTCCTGATTCTCCTAGATCTATCTGCAGCCTTCGACACAGTCAACCATCAGATCCTCCTCGCGGCCCTTGCAGGAATGGGAGTGGCTGGATCTGCGATGACATGGCTGACATCATACCTCAATGACCGCTCCTACCAAGTGTCATGGAGAGGGACCCTGTCGGCCACCCGCCCCCTGCGGACGTATCCGCTTCAAGGCCCTCGACCTAGCATACCGTGCGGCAAAGGGAACCGTTCCCGCCTACCTCCGGTCAATGGTCTCTAACTACACACCCTCAAGAACCCTACGCTCTGCATCTTCTGGCCGCCTCAGACCTACTCCTATCCAAGCTCCGGGAGGGTCATCAAAGAGAAGCCGCCTATTCTCAGTCCTTGCCCCACAATGGTGGAATGAACTACCCACCCCAGTTAGGACAGCCGAATCCCGTCCAATCTTTTGCCGTCGACTAAAGATGCCCTTCTTCAACCATTATCTGAAATAATGAAAAAAAATTATAGAAAAAATAAATATTCTAACCTTAACTAACCTTACTGTCATGCACTTAACTTAATAAACTAACCTACACTGTAACACGCAACACTCTGATGAACATTGTTACTCAGCTGATAGAGTTGTACCCTTCCTGATGACTTGTCATACAGAACTTGTAAGTCGCTTTGGATAGAAGTGTCAGCTAAATAACTAAATGTAAATGTAAATGTAAGTCAACACAAAAGTAAGGAGCACATATTTGATTTCAGTGTGTTCAAACCTCTTTTTCTCTATTACATTAGCACTCAAAGTGATTGCTGACCAGACGCATGCATGTGCTATAAGTAGAAAGTATAATAAATCGCTAATTACTTTGGGTATGCAATCGACAGGCGTTTTATGCAAAATGTGCCAGCTTGTTAACCCGCCTCCAATGGAGAAAGCGTTGACGGCATCTAAATCCCTGTTCAGCCTGTTGCCAGGCGATTTCCTCCCATTCTGGCAGTTTACGGCGGAGGGACCAAATGTTTGCATAGGTTTGTCCCTATGCCCTATCCTGGTAAATCAACGGAAGTATCACTCTGCAAGGCGTCACAGGGAGTATATAAAACCTCCCAGAACAATCTTTGTGTCTTTTGCCGAAATCCCCAGCGGTCATGCAACAAAATCCTCCCCAGCAAATGAGGTCCTGCGTGCAGTTTGAAACGACGGTGTAAGTACAGTTTATAGGCAATTGTTGGCCATATTATAGTATTTGTTCAGTTTACGACAGTCTATAGTGTTTGTGAGAGGTTTTTCCAGATATTTGGGTAATATTTTCCTCTCGAAAAGCTTGTTTGTAAAGTAGCGTTGTGAATCGTAAAATCAAAATCCTCCCCAGCAAATGAGGTCCTGCGCGCAGTTTGAAACGACGGTGTAAGTACTGTTTATAGGCATTTGTTCAGTTTCAGTCTAGTGTTTGTGAGAGGTTTTTCCAGAGGTGTTGGTAATATTTTCCACTGTAAAGTAGCGATGTGAACTGTAAAATCAACCAGGAAATCAATGTTTGCTTGAGCTCACGCGGCACAGCGACGCTGTTTGCAGACGCACAATTGACGTATTTATTTAGCTAATGCAATGTTTTCAAATAGCCACATTGATGTATTTAGTTTATTCATTACTGGGTCATATTCTATATATAATATATTTCATTTTATTGGCCCAGAACGGACAATGAGTGTGGCTGGGTCGCTGCGGCACGCCTGCCCCAGAGATGAACCTTTCAGCCGGCAGGCCTGTAGCTGAACTAGCTCCCATGCTAGCGCTGGCTAACAACAAGCTAGCCAAAGACCCAGAGATTGAGACCAACGCCCTCCCATGTGAGATGCGTGCAGAGAGGCCAAGGGCATAGATGAAGACAAGGCTCTAGGAAGAGAACGGGGTAAGTTTGAATAAACATTTTAACACACATTATTTTATGAATAATTTGTAATGTGTAAAATTATTTTAAGAAAATCATTAGATTTAGTTTCTTTTGAACAATAGATGCTATTCTATATTGCCAACAAGATTGTCTACATTCCATACAATCTAATGTTTCTGTTCCCAAGTAAGGAAAGTGCTTGAAAATGTATTTGTATCTTCAAGTTAAATTTCAACAAGTTCAAGTGGAACTACATAATAACAATAATATTGATGATAATCATACACATATTTGATATCATTGGAAAGCCCTAGTTGTTAGCTTCAAAATGGTACCAAATATGAAATACCCAGTAACTAATAATCTATCACAAACCGATCAACCGAAGTACATGTTCAGTTATTTTCTAAATGGGCCTGCAGTAGTAGGAAGCTATACACCTTGCCATGTATGTGTGTGTATGTATATATATATATACATAGTCACAGACGGGTCAATTGTGACAAAAAGGGAGTCCACACATGAAAGCAAATTAACTGAATAATTTATTTTAACCTATATAACAACCACACAATCAATCAAATAAACAATGAATATGTATGGATAAGAATCAGTGATGAATGCAGTGTATGGATGAGTGAATGGTGAAGTGTGGTGTAAGTAGGAAAAAGATAACTCAATGGGTGATGGATAACCTGGTGAGAGGAGATGGAGAAGAGAGAGAGAAGGTTAACCACAGACATGTTTATAGACAGGCAGCTCACAATTCCCAGGTGAGTCTAATTGAGCTGACGGGCCACCCATTCTGGCATGCTCCCTAGAGAGGCAGCAGACTCACCAATAAGCAGGCAGAGTGGGGGCCGTCACAATAATAGAATCATGATTCTTATGTGAATCGATTGTTTTGCACACCCCTCGTTTAGTTCAGGCCCATTGTTTCAATTGCATTTTTTTATATTCATTTTTATTACCCACAATATTGATTTAGCCATACAAGGATGGAATTGTTAGGATAGGCCAGGGGTTGGCAGAGCCCAATTGCAGAACACAGGAGGAGAGAGAATGAAGCGGTTTAGGTTGGTTTTAATTGTTACCCCCCAAGCAGACAGGTTTACAGTTGTCCGACAGGTACAAGAATGTTCGTTAGACGAGGAATGGAGGCGTCCAGGTGAGCAGAGTGCCGGAGCGGTGGTCCTGGGGCACAGAGAGAACAGGATTAGGACAAGGTAATTCAACAAGGCTTGAGTAGCAAGGCTAGGGTTAGTTGTCGTACCTAGGAAGTTAGGTTAACACTCCGACAAGGGTAGAGCAGGATCCGTGGGCTGAAGTACCATCTCGCTTACGAGGGAATCCCTCTCAGCCATGTCAATTAACCCACTGGCAGCGTGGGAATCCGGGGATCGGATGCTGCCCATATAAGGGTGTGAGAGGCTGACGGGTGAGGAAGGCTTCCGCCGTGATGGTGTGGAAGGAGGAGGGGTGAGGAAGGCTCTCGCTCGATTATAACAGGACCCCCCCCCTTCTACGGGCGCCTCCTGGCGAACCTCCAGGCTTGCCAGGGTTGGCCTGATGGAAATCCCGGACAAGGGCAGGATCCAGAATCATCTGGCGGGAGACCCAGCTGCGCTCCTCTGGGCCGTAGCCCTCCCAGTCTACTAGGTATTGGAAGCCGCGACCGCGGCGACGCACATCCAGCAGCTGCCGGACGATGTAGGCTGGATGGTCGTCGATGAGGGGAGACAGGGGACTGGAGACCACCGGCTTCATCTGGGAAACATGGAATGAGGGGTGAATGCGCATGTTGGAGGGAAGCTGGAGTCTGACGACTGAGGGGTTAATTACGGATATAATTTTATAAGGACCAACAAAACGGGGGGTGAGTTTGCGGGAAACTGACTTGAGAGGAAGGTCCCGAGACAAGAGCCAAACCATCTGACCTGGTTGATAGTTGGGGGTCGGGGTCCGGTGGCGGTCGGCAAAGTGGCGGTTTTGGTCAGCGGAGCGGAGCCAAAAACCTAGGGATGCCCTGATCGATCGGCCAGCGATGAAGGTGCACCTGCACCGAGGGAACTGAGATCTCCTCCTCCTGGGTAGGGAACAGTGGAGGCTGGTAGCCCAGAGACGACTCGAAGGGGGACTGACCTGTGGCAGCGGAGGACAAGGAGTTGTGAGCGTACTCGATCCATGGCAGGAAGGCGCTCCAGCCAGATGGGTCCCAGGTCGTGATGCAGCGGAGGGCGGACCCCAGATCCTGGTTAGCCCGCTCTGACTGGCCGTTGATCTGCGGGTGGTATCCGGAGGAGAGGCTGACCGTGGCCCCCAGAGCCCGCCAGAAGGCTTTCCAGACCTGGGAGATGAATTGAGGGCCTCTGTCGGAGACGATGTCCAACGGGATCCCGTGGAGGAGGAAGACGTGGAGCACCATCAGCTCCGCGGTCTCTGAAGCAGAGGGACGTTTGGGGAGAGCAACAAAGTGCACGGCCTTCAAAAATCTGTCGACAATGGTGAGAATGACTGTGTTACCGTGTGAGAGGGCGCAGACCGGTGACGAAGTCCAGGGCCGGCCAGGAACAGGCAGCGGACAGAGGAGCCCACCAGAAGTGCCGCTTCAGTAGGGACAGGGTACAGTCGATCCCAGGATGACAGGCGAACTGGGAGGCGTGAATCCACTGGAGCACCTGGGAGCGGACAAGGTCGGGAACAAAAAGCCGGTTAGGTGGGCCGTTACCTGGATCAGGCTGGACGCACTGAGCCTCCCGGATGACGGACTGGATCTCCCAGGTGGCGGAAGCCACCAAGCAGGAGGAGGAGAGGATGGTGTCAGGGTGTGAGGGACCCCCTTCAGGGACAAACTTCCGGGAGAGGGCGTCCGGCTTAATGTTCTTGGAGCCTGGCCTGTAGGTCAGGGTGAAATTGAACCGGCCGAAGAATAGCGCCCAGCAGGCCTGGCGGGAGTTCAGGCACTTGGCCGTCTGGACGTAGGCAAGGTTCTCATTGTCCGTCCAGACCAGGAAGGGGATCTCTGAGCCCTCCAGCCAGTGCCTCCATTCCTCCAGGGCCAGGAGCTCCAGGTTTCCAATATCATAGTTGACCTCCGCCGGGTTCAGGCGGCAAGAGAAGAAGGTGCAGGGGTGTAGTCTGCTTGACACTGGTGGGCCGGGGCCAGTCTGACACTGCCTTGATCTTCTCGGGGTCTGCCCGGATCCGGTCACCCTCTATTATGTAGCCGAGGAACCCGATGGAGGAGATGTGGAACTCACACTTCTCCGCTTTGACGAACAACTTGTTCTCCAGCAGGCGTTGGAGGACCCGGCGGACATGCTGGACGTGCTCTTCCATAGAGCGGGAAACAATCAAAATGTCATCCAAATAAACAAAAACAGAGCAGTTAAGGACATCACAGAGAACATCATTGACAAGGGCATGGAAGACAGCAGGGGCGTTGGTCAGCCCAAAAGGCATTACCTTGTACTTGAAGTGACCGAGAGGGGTCTTTTTTTGATCCACTTTTTCTCCCATTTTTCTATATTTTCTCCCATCCCAATTTCGTATCATCCAATTCAACCCTCCCCTGTCACGAACGCTGTTTCTTGCCTCCCACAAGCCGGCTGCAATGTGGACTAAGTCATACATAGCACAAGTCCCCTCCGGTACTTGAGGTAACAGCAGTCGCATCTTTTCACCTGCGCAGCTCGATCTCTCAGTGTCGAGGAGTAACGCGTGGGAGGCTCACGCTGCCCCCGACACTTCCTGATTCTACTGCGCAGGCGCACCAACCGACTTGTAGGAGTCGCTTGTTCACAACGTTCGATCCCCACCCTTCAGTTTTCCCTCCCCGTAATACGGCCAATGTGTATTACTGCGGACGACCAGCTAAACTGAAAACAATGTGGAGAGCTGGATTCGAACACGCGAATCCTAGCGTCTCCACACTGGTGGCGAGTGCCTTGCCCACTACACCACCTAGCCGCCCAAGTGACCGAGAGGGGTCTTAAAGGCTGTCTTCCATTCGTCCCCCTCCCGGACACGGACGAGGTGATAGGCGTTCCTGAGGTCCAGCTCCGTAAAAATGGTGGCACCTTGCAGGGGTTCAAAAGCAGAGTTAATTAAAGGCAGGGGGTACTTGTTCTTGATTGTGATGTTGTTGAGGCCCCAGTAGTCAATACAGGGGCGAAGGGAGCCATCTTTTTTGGAAACGAATAAGAAACCAGCGCCGACAGGAGAGGAGGAGGGGGTAATAATGCCCGAGGCCAGGGACTCGTGGACGTATTTCTCCATGGACTCCCTCTCCGGACGTGAGAGATTGAACAGGCGACTAGCGGGGAGCGGTGCTCCCGGGAGCAAGTCAATAGCACAGGTGATGGGGTGGCAAGGAGAGAGCATGCTGTTTACTAAAAACAGCCTCTAAATCATGATAAATTGGAGGGATAGCAGAAGGGTCAATGGGTTTGTTGAGAACCAGCGACCTCCAGTGGCGGCCGAGCTGACTGTAGACAGGAGACGTGGCAGTGAGGGCTCCAGCTCACGACCGCGCCGGTTGGCCAGTTTATCACGGGGTTGTGTAGCTTCAGCCAGGGCATCCCGAGAACAATAGGGTTATGGGGGAAATTAGTGACGTAGAAAAGGATAACCTCGTTATGAGTCCCTGAGAGCAGCAGGCGGAGGGGTTTGGTGTGGCAAGTTATCCGTGAGAGCAGCCTCCCATTTAGACCATGAGCATCGCAGGGAATTGGCAAAGTGTCAGTAGCGATACGGAAGCGAGACACTACCCCAGCGTCGATGAGATTTTCATCTGCGCCTGAATCAACCAGCGGGGACAGTGGAAGCGATTGGCCGTTGTAACACAGCGTGGCACTGAATTGCATATTTGGACCGGAGCTGGGAGCATAGTCTAGGCTCGAACATGTGCCCAGCATTACTGTCGAGCCCTGTCGTTTGGGCGAATCGAGCACGCAGCGAGGGAGTGACCGAGTTGACCGCAGTACAGGCATGCCCCCGTCTTGAGTCTGTGACGGCGTTCGCTGGGAGGGAGGTGAGAGCGGTCGAGCTCCATAGGCTCAGAGGGGATGTGCTCGGCGTGGGCGGCGCGCCCGGAGGGAGGAGAGCGAGATGAGTTGTGCAATGGAGGACGAGTGCCGCTAGCCTTTTCACGGTGGCGTTCGCGAAGGCGCGCGTCCAGTTATCTGGCTAAATTAATTAGCTCGTCCAGGGAAGATGGTTTATCTTTAGACGCCAATTCGTCCTTTAGGATGTCGCTGAGGCCTTGACGGAAATCCCCTCGTAACGGCATGTCATTCCACTCGGAACCCGCTGCTAGGATACGGAATTCAATTGCATATTCGCTCACGCTGCGGTTCCCCTGGCGGATTGTGAACAAGCCAGAAGAACTATCTGAGCCCGCAGGAGGGTGGTCGAAAACTTTTCGCATGTCGCCGATATATGCGGAGTACGAATTGCAGAGGGGGGACTGACTGAAGTGAAGAGCGCTTGCCCATTCTAATGTGGGACCCTTGAGCAGACCCGACAGGTAAGCGATTTTAGACTTTGGAAGGTTTGCGGCTGTTGTCCGAATACTAATTAACATTGAAAAATAAAGGCACGACACTTCGTAACGTTCTGGTGCGGGGACATGGGGCTCCCTGTGCGGGGGCGCAACAGGTGGGTCTAGCTGGGCAGAGACGTATGCATCAAAACGGTTACATTGTCTGTCTCGCTCCGCAGAGCTGAGTGTGAGAGCGCTGAGTTTGGCAGTGGTTTCGTCCAGTAACTGTGTGTGCTGGTTTACCAGAACGGCGTGTCCATTGAGGACGGTCTGGAATTCCCTTGAGAACTCTCTCCATTCTCCAGGCTCCTATGATGCTGGGTTCGACATCTGGTTGGAGTGTTCTGTTAGGATAGGAGGAGGAGAGAGAATGGAGCGGTTTAGGTTGGTTTTAATTGTTACCCCCCAAGCAGACAGGTTTACAGTTCAAGAATGTGCGACAGGTACAAGAATGTTCGTTAGATGAGGAATGGTGCGTTCCGTGTGCCGCACAGGGCGTCCAGGTGAGCGGAGTGCCGACGCGGTGGTCCTGGGGCACAGAGAGAACAGGATTAGGACAAGGTAATTCAACAAGGCTTGAGTAGCAAGGCTAGGGTTAGTTGTCATACATAGGAAGTTAGGTTAACACTCCGACGAGGGTAGAGTAGGATCTGTGGGCTGAAGTACCATCTCGCTGATGAGGGAATCCCTCTCAGCCGTGTCAATTAACCCACTGGCGGCGTTTGAATCCGGGGATCGGATGCTGCCCATATAAGGGTGTGAGAGGATGAGGGGTGAGGAAGACTTCCGCCGTGATGGTGTGGAAGGAGGAGGGGTGAGGAAGGATTATAACAGGAATAGGCTATGAGGGCACCACGGTGCAACTCCACGCCCTGTAGTTAGACCCACTCACCTGCAGTAACACATTCTATTTATAATAGCATCTTGCAAAATAATTGTTGATACTTACATTTCCATTTAGTAATTTTGCTGACGCGTTTATCCAAGGCGACTTACATGCATGGGTGTAAAAGGTACCCCGAAATTATACTTAAAGCCCAACATCCAGGTTAAACCCTACTGATCAATTATGGGTAGTTTACATCATTGGTATATAATTTCATTATTTATTTTTTTCCATTTGACACCGGAAATGCCACTCCGAAAGAGTTAAAAAGGTACATGCACGAATAACATGCAGGCGCGAATCAAAAAAGCTTATCAAACGCCGACGTCACTACAGGTGCATATTAATGAGCCGAATCTAAAAGCTTATCAGACGCTAGCACGGCCGTGACGTCACTTCAGGAAACGTATGCCTTATGCCCGTCCGGGTCATAGTACTACTCGATATATGGCGCTGGCTAACGTTAGCATTATGTCTACTGTCGTGAACCATTTGAGATCGGGGCATGTAGAGGAGTTTGGGGAACGAGTAAAATCATGTGCAGGTCCTCTTCTCAGACCTGTGTGGCAAAGCACTGCACACGCATCATGCAAGCTACACGTCGCTGCATGTTGATCAATGGTGGCACACTTGGTGCATCACAGTTAGCCTATAGCTCCGCCGTCCCTGCTACAGTCGGGACCACTACACTGACGTTAGCCTATAGCTCCGCCGTCCCTGCTACAGTCGAGACCACTACACTGACGTTAGCCTATAGCTCCGCCGTCCCTGCTACAGTCGGGACCACTACACTGACGTTAGCCTATAGCTCCGCCGTCCCTGCGGAGCTATAGTGGTTCTCTCCTCTTTGTGTGCCCCCGTTCTCGCGTGTGTCCTGCCGGGGAGCTTGTGGACGCGACAACAGCGGCGGCCGTAGCGTTAGTTAGCTCATAGCTATCGTGTACCACTAGCGTTACGGCGGGCTCGAGCACCCTACGGCTGCCGCCGTTGCCGCGTCCATGGGCTCCCCAGCAGGGTACCCGTGGGGACGGGGGTGTACAGAGAGGAGAGAACCATTTTGTGTCGGGCGTTCATGCCGGCCAGCGAGCCGGACGTCGGGATATGTTGTTAGCACAATAGCTACCAAGCTAAGCTATGTTAGCTTATAACGGTGTACACAATATGTACAACGACACAATGATTTACATTATTACAAATATGGTAACGTGGTTGTGGCTTTTACAAATAGTGGTTAGCTTTAGAGATGGATGGCTATGATCACGGAGCAATAGTGTTGTTAGGTGAAACAGATACATTTTCATTCGGCTAGTAGTAGCAAGGCTCTCAGTGCCTGCCACTAGCTGTGTGTGACTCTCAGCGCCCCCTGGTGAGCCCCCTGGTGCCCTGCACCTCTTGTGACGACATCATTTCGATTACACACGCACGTTATGAACCATTGATTAAAATATCCACGTGCGTGGTGATTGTGTTGGGCAGACAAAATGTTTGATAAAAACGCTAAAACTGGGTCAATTTCAATACTTTTTTTTCCTTCTTCATGAAAGTCACCGTTGGCCTAGTCCACATTGTTTATTGAACAAAAATACAACATGAAGGTTGGCCTTTAAGTGAAAGTATGTGTACCGTCTCAAAATCTTACTCAAGTAAAAGTCAAAGTATCTGGCTAAAAACACACATGAGTAAAAGTAAAAAAGTGTCTACATTTAAATGTGACCCAGTCTAGCAAAAATGCCTACAGGTCTCCATTTTCATTTTCCAGATTTTTCCAGATTGTGAAAGTACAGAATGTAAGCTCAAAGAATGAGGTGTCATACTTTGAAATCTGAGAATGTTTTGAATATCATATATTCATTTAAATATTGTAAAGCAGTCTGTTGTCTAGAACACTAAAGGGGAGAAAAAGGCCTTGCAAAGATTTTCACACTTGAGCTAGTTTGGGCTGGGCGTGGACAACTACCCTCACATGCAGGGCCGCCTGGGAGAAATGCGAGGCCCTGTGTGAGATTTAAACGAGCCCCTAAAAGGATATTCAACTTTTAATGGAAGAACAAAACAGAAGGAAAAGATAACTTCACAAAGGCAACATGAATATACATAGATCCAAAAGGACAAAGATCAACACGTAAATCTAAAGAGAAGAGGGTCTATACCAGAGAAAACAGCTAAACAGCATTCAGCTAAATAGGCTAGCCAGGTACTGACACCAGGCCACACACAGCTTTGGCCAACGGCCCAACGCTACCCAAGCTACACAAACGACCAAGACAATTCACACACAGCACATGTCGTATCTCCAAATGTTGTTAAGTAACATATGTTTTGCCTGGAAAAAAACATTGTTATTAACAAAACATTCGGGAGGGGAAGGAAGGAAGAGTGGGGTAATGTCATGACATCTTACCTGCACGAGGAACGCAGGGCGAAAGGCCGCAACACAGGTCTCCACGTTGACGAAAGGCCTCTCGCTGGTGGGACAAAAAGAAGCTATGGCCGGAGCCTTGTCATGGTGCAGGCCCGACTACATCTTCTGTCAAAGATGATGTCGTAGTCAGAGTGCCAGAACCCCCTGCTATTCTCACGGCTAATGTCAATGGTCGTAGCACAAGCTAACAGCTAACTCTAGGCTAACTGATAGCATCAAACTAACGTTCCCAGCCGAGCGCAGCCGGCAGCTAACGTCGTAGCTAAACAGCTAACTGGCTAACAGTTAGCTCAACCCGGCTATCGCTAACCATTAGCTAACGCAGAAGCAAGCTATGCGGCTACCACTGAAAAACTGTACAACATGAGAAAAGCAATACAGGTGCTCACACCAGGCCACACACCGTTAGCTACTAGTACTACAACAGCTAGTCGGACAGTTTGGCTCCAGAGAGAGAGAGAGAGAGATATCCACGGCGGGAATAGAACAGAGTGCATTAAAAACTCACCAAACGTCCAAGAGGATGGAGACAACCGCGTGGAGTTGACGAAGTTCATCTGCCGAACGACCATCCTCTTCATCTTGGCATAACAATGCTGCACGCGCTGTCTCTAGGTTAGCTAACGCTAGTTAGCCTTTAGCTAAGCTAGCTACTAGCCGACATCATCATGGCTATATCCCGACTGAACCACACTTAATATTATAACGTAGCTAAAGCTAACTAGCTGTCCCTGTCTTTAGCCGGGATGGCTAGCCTGACTGAACTGTCTAACATGCAACAACTTTCATCTTCAGTCCATCTGCCGAACGATGTCCTCTTCATCTTGGCTGGCATAACCTAGGCTCCAATGCTGCACGCGCGAAATAGTCAGACACTAGTGATGGGTCGGTCATGAGCGACTCGTTCATAAGAGCCGATTCATTGCCGTGAGCGTGAGTCGAATCGCTCACGTCTGGCAATGAGTCGGTTCACGCCCCCCCCCCCCCCCCCCCCCCCCCCGGGCACGCACACAGACACACACAATGAACTCAACAGACGCTACCTTACCTGGCTGTAACCCCTCCCCTCATTGAAACCAATTCTGCTGCCTGCAGAGCCTCAGAGCCAGGAACGTGTCTAATGTGAAATATATAAGCATATAAGCAAAACTAGATTTTAGGTCTGACCATTTTTATTTTTATTTTTTTTAAGAAAATTGTGTGAGGCCCCCCTTCCCGCGAGGCGCTGTGCGACCGCACTGCTCGCACACCCCCTGAGGCGGCCCTGCTCACATGAATAGCATTAACACGATTAAGTGCTGTCACAGTAATGACTAGGGGTGTAACAGTACTTGTATTTGTCCCGCGAATACGCGCACCCATGAGACGAATACGCCCCACAGCGCACACACACCCACATGCAGGCACTCGCAAGGTCCGTATGAGAATAGCGCGAGTGGCCGGGCACACCGAGCTCAGACTTCAGAGCGGCCAAAGTGCACGGAGGAGAAAGCCAGGGACATTTACATTGGAACAGCTGCAGGGTCATCATTGCAGTTTTCTTTCATTTTCTTGTGTGCCCAATAACGTTAACCAAATGAAACCAATGAAAAGAAACACAGCCGCGTCGCCGACACACATACACACGCGCCAACAAACACATCAACATTCTCCCCCGCCGGACAGCCACAGGCACAGCTCATCAAATAAAAAGAAGAACCTACTTTTCCGGACAGCAGTGGCGTCGCGTGGGTAAAATAACAGGGGATGCCAAATTATTTTTTTATAAAAAAATAAAATAAATAATAATAATGTTATTAATATATATTTTTTTTTTTTTACTTTTTTTTATTTAAGCCAAGCAGCCACCATGTACAGTATGGCTCGGCGGCCAGTCAAACCAAACAGTCACCATGTACAGTATGGCTCTGCGGCCAGTCAAACCAAGCAGTTAACATGTACAGTATGGCTCGGCGGCCACTGCCAGTCAAACCAAGCAGTCAACATGTACAGTATGGCTCAGCGGCCACTGCCAGTCAAACCAAGCAGTCAACATGTACAGTTTTTTTTTTTAGATTATATTCACTTTAATTGCCAGAAGACGCTTTACAGCGTCATTCCCAGCCATGCTCAAGTTGCCGGAGGACGCTTTACAGCGTCCTTATATCAATATTTCAAAAATCTGGAATCGGATTCATATTTCCCCTCCGCTGGCCTGAGATCCACCAGGAGGACTCACTGAGCTCTCTGGCGGTTCAGGAGCGCCATCTGGTGGCCGATCGGCGCAATCGCTTAACCGGAAGTGCTATGGAGGTTTTGCTGGTCGGCCATATTACTTCCGGGCACTCGCTATAGGTCCCGGCATTCTAGCTCGTCACAATACACAGCGATCGATTGCCAATAACTCGATAAACAACATGATTTGGACGTATATACCATTATACAAGCTGGAGATGGACCGGGTAAATCGGCATCCCATAATGAAACAATTTCTACTCTACGATGATCGCCCAACGGCGCGCGGAGACTGGGGTGAGTTTTAGCGTGTAAAATTACCGTCTTCGATACTAACTGCTATTATCAACATTTGACCCACATTAGATGATTGGTATAACGCTGCCCACGGAATTATAAGCGATCCCCCGCCCATCCGGTTATCATCAGATCATACGTAGATCATTCTAGAAGTACGTCCAATTGACATTTTTTATATCGCCCCGATTGCCATCAAACTGTATTTCATCATCAATATAATGCATTTGGGGCTATAGATCACGTTCTGGAGAAAGCTGCAGAAAGAGATGAAAACATACTTATACATTAGACCATACTTTACTATGAATATGTGAATGAAAAAGTTTAACGTTGCTACACAATGAACAATACATATAGGACTTTGAATGGGCCCTAATAATGGCAATGTAGCAATAGAATTTAAAAAGTTATAGCCCTGCAAAGAAGGGGACTTTCTCCATAGACAAATAGCGCTGGCAACCCACGGTTGATAATGAATTTAACCCATGGCAGCCAAAGTGTATAGTTATAGTAATTAGTAGTATAGTAATTGTAACTGAGGGGTACAATTCCCTGACTGTATTGAATAAGTATGGTATCATTAAACCACTACTGAGTTATGTACATTACTACTGGCCATACAGTACACATGTATATGAGATGAACACCCCCACAATAACACGGCTTCACAAGAAATACTGTTTAGAAGAATATTTATTAGAAGAGCACGAAGATTATCTTACATTACTTATCAAGATTGAGAGTTGCGCTTGTAAGGCGAAGAATGTGCATGAATAGGTCAAGAGCGTAAGTCCATGAGCATATTACGCAGGAGATAATTAATACCACCTGTATCATAAGAATTATATATGGTACACTAGTAGGTCAGCTGGAGATACTAAGGGGGTTCCCTCCGGTTGTAAGCCAGCAGGGGAGAGGATTTGTCGGTAGCAAAAGTCTGGGTCAACGAGGAATAAGGAGACTCCAGGTACAGGAGACAGTGCAATAATCCCTTGATCCGTAGACGAACAACAGCTATTCTCCGGTATGCAGTGCCGCATGGAGGAAAGCTAGCCAGCCTCAGAGTCCTAGAGGCGGGCTCGACGGGGCTCCTCACAGGGTAGATCCCACACAGCAGTGGGTGTAGACGATTCTCCGCTCCAACAGCCACAGGACCAAAGCAAATATAATCCAGCCGAAAAGGGCTCTGTAGTCGTCGGTGTAGGTTATCCAGTGTACATATCCACACGGTTCTCGTCTAGGGCTCCTCGGATGGCGGCACAAGGTTAGGCCGCCCAGCCTGGATAAGCACACTAGCTCGGTACGATGAAACGTTGGTAATGCTGGTCACTGTAGAACGGTAGCCGCACGATACACTATACATAATAGACTAATACTTAATAATAGAATAGGTCGAACTCGACGATACAGCGTTAAACTCTGACACTTCAGCTATCAATTTGCACGCGGTCTCAAGGCTCTATTTTGGGGCAAAACAGGCACACTTCACAGCACGTTGTATCGTGGTGAAGGCTTCAACTTATTGGGGTAACTAACTGCTGTATCCACCTGCAACGTATTTATACGTCTTAGCGGTGACTTTGAACTAGACATTGGGGGTATGGCCGTGGCGCCTAGGGGGGTCGCTGTCCAATAGGAGAACGAATATTTTTTTTTGATTTTTGATCCACTTTTTCTCCCATTTTTTCTATTTTTCTCCCATCCCAATTTCGTATCATCCAATTCAACCCTCCCCTGTCACGAACGCTGTTTCTTGCCTCCCACAAGCCGGCTGCAATGTGGACTAAGTCATACATAGCACAAGTCCCCTCCGGTACTTGAGGTAACAGCAGTCGCATCTTTTCACCTGCGCAGCTCGATCTCTCAGTGTCGAGGAGTAACGCGTGGGAGGCTCACGCTGCCCCCGACACTTCCTGATTCTACTGCGCAGGCGCACCAACCGACTTGTAGGAGTCGCTTGTTCACAACGTTCGATCCCCACCCTTCAGTTTTCCCTCCCCGTAA
The DNA here is from genome assembly GCF_963971535.1 of Notolepis coatsorum. NCBI lineage: Eukaryota > Metazoa > Chordata > Actinopteri > Aulopiformes > Paralepididae > Notolepis > Notolepis coatsorum. The sequence goes on along the minus strand of NC_140166.1, from coordinate 153,937,825 downwards.
TACGGCCAATGTGTATTACTGCGGACGACCAGCTAAACTGAAAACAATGTGGAGAGCTGGATTCGAACACGCGAATCCTAGCGTCTCCACACTGGTGGCGAGTGCCTTGCCCACTACACCACCTAGCCGCCCTAGGAGAACGAATATTATGGTCTGGCCTGTACTAGGTAAAGGGATATTCCGTGTATATGTACAAAGAATATACAAGGGATATCAGACGATATACAAATACTATACAATATATCTCAAGTAATAAATATATATATTCGGTTTAATCTGACCCTTTGTAACAGCCGCCTCCTAATTAGTCCGCACACATTGCATTTTTGAAGCATTTAAAGGAAAACTCCAACATTTTGTGAAATTAGCTTATTTGACATCTTCCCTGGAGTTATAAGAAGATACATACCTTTTTCGTCTCTCTGCATGCATTGGGCTTAGGGAACGCCTGGACAGTTAGCCTAGCTTAACTTCATCACTGGAAGTGGGGCAGACATCTAACCTAGTTCACTACAGTCAGGAAATATACTCCAAATACAATCAAAATACAACTCCCAAACGTTCCCGTAAACATGTTGTGACCTGTGTATTTACCATGTCTCCCAGTCACACAAGTCACACAAGTCTCCCAGTCACACAAGTCACACAAGTCTCCCAGTCACACAAGTCTCCAAGTCACACAAGTCACACAAGCCCAAGTCTCCAAGTCACACGAGTCACACAAGTCTCCAAGTCACACAAGTCTCCCAGTCACACAAGTCTCCAAGTCACATGAGTCACACAAGTCTCCAAGTCACACAAGTCTCCAAGTCACACAAGTCACACAAGTCCAAGTCTCCAAGTCACACAAGTCACACAAGTCTCCAAGTCACACAAGTCTCCAAGTCACACAAGTCACACAAGTCCAAGTCTCCAAGTCACACGAGTCACACAAGTCTCCAAGTCACACAAGTCACACAAGTCCAAGTCACACAAGTCACACGAGTCACACAAGTCTCCAAGTCACACAAGTCTCCCAGTCACACAAGCCCAAGTCTCCAAGTCACACGAGTCACACAAGTCTCCAAGTCACACAAGTCTCCAAGTCACACAAGTCAAACAAGTCCAAGTCTCCAAGCACACGAGTCACACAAGTCTCCAAGTCACACAAGTCTCCCAGTCACACAAGTCTCCAAGTCACATGAGTCACACAAGTCTCCAAGTCACACAAGTCTCCAAGTCACACAAGTCACACAAGTCCAAGTCTCCAAGTCACATGAGTCACACAAGTCTCCAAGTCACACAAGCCACACAAGTCACACAAGTCACACAAGTCCAAGTCACACAAGTCACACAAGTCTCCAAGTCACACAAGTCACACAAGTCTCCAAGTCACACAAGTCTCCAAGTCACACAAGTCACACAAGTCACACAAGTCCAAGTCACACAAGTCACACAAGTCACACAAGTCTCCAAGTCACACAAGTCACACAAGTCTCCAAGTCACACAAGTCTCCCAGTCACACGAGACTCATGTGACTGGGAGACTCGTGTGACTTGTGTGACTGGGAGACGGGGTAAACACACAGGTCACAACATGTTTACAGGAACGTTTGGGAGTTGTATTTGGAGTATATTTCCTGACTGTAGTGAACTAGGCTAGATGTCTGCCCCACTTCCAGTGATGAAGTTAAGCTAGGCTAACGGTCCAGGCGTTCCCTAAGCCCAAAGCATGCAGAGAGACGAAAAAGGTATGCATCTTCTTGTCCAACTCCAGGGAAGATGTTAAATAAGCTAATTTCACAAAATGTTTTCCTTTAAGCGTTTCAATTGGCCAGCCAAACATGTTATCTATGTACATGTAATATTGTACTAATTGTGTATTTATTAATGAGGTAAGTTATGCCCCGAAATCCGACGTTAGAGTCAGTGTGTCAATATAGTTACTGCACTTTAGCTTTGTAGGGCAGTATGGTTATGCTGTTAAATGAAGTAGTGGTATTGCAATGGCACCATCTCCGTCTGGAGAGAGAAGACATTTGCGCTTGATATAGCGAAGTTTACCTATCCCTATATCTTCTTGCAAGCCACTGACCTTGTATGTACCAATGTATGATGATTCACAGGGATACATGTAGTATGGCTGTTTGTGTCTGTACTTTCTGTAAATTATATATACCTCTTCCTCTGATTTAAGAATATTCTCTACTAATGCAAATCCATCTCCAACCTCAATACAATTGTCTCCTTTCTTTGTGGACAAAGTAAACCGATGAGTGGAGACCTTCCTGTACTGTTGTGAAGAAGTAAACTGTGGGGGGACAGGCCCATCAGTGTGACTATTACGCAAAATTGGATCATCTGTGGGACATGGGGATCCAACATGTGGAATTTCAGACAACCTTTTCACTACCTGTTGTAGAGGCTGATGTGGCTTGCGTAGAAGATGCTTAATTTGTCCAAGATAGTTCTCAAAAGGGAATCCTGAGATATTATCTAGAGCAGTGGTTCCCAACCTTTTTCCCCCCAGGGACCCCCAAACATCTCTGATGAAATTCGCGGACCCCCTCCTAATAAGATACCATAAAATACTTTTTTTTTCCATTTTAATAACAAACTGCTTATACACAGGCATATGCATCACAATTAGACCCACTATGCTTCTTTGACTTGTGCCTTCAATCAACAAATCTCATCTTGCACCATATGCATTTCAAAATGTTTGGCCAATATTCAAATGCTGTATTCATCCTCTCAAATCAGGCCCTAATGGTGAACGGTTTGCATTTATGGAACAAATCAATGCAACAAATTACACTAAATATGAGACAGGAAATTCCAATCAGTAGCAGAGAGAATCTGTCCTAGCTGGGTTTAATACCCTTTTTTTGTCATTTTAATAACAAACTGCTTATACACAGGCATATGCATCACAATTAGACCCACTATGCTTCTTTAACTTGTGCCTTCAATCAACAAATCTCATCTTGCACCATATGCATTTCAAAATGTTTGGCCAATATTCAAATCCTGTATTCATCCTCTCAAATCAGTCCCTAATGGTGAACGGTTTGCATTTATGGAACAAATCAATGCAACAAATTAAACTAAATATGAGACAGGAAATTCCAATCAGTAGCAGAGAGAATCTGTCCTAGCTGGGTTTAATACCTTTTTTTTGTCATTTTAATAACAAACTGCTTATACACAGGCATATGCATCATAATTAGACCCACTATGCTTCTTTGACTTGTGCCTTCAATCAACAAATCTAATCTTGCACCATATGTATTTCAAAATTTTGGCCAATATTCAAATCCTGTATTCATCCTCTCAAATCAGGCCCTAATGGTGAACGGTTTGCATTTATGTTGAATGAAGTAAGAATCCACTGCAGTAAAAATATCCTGGTAGTAAGGTTGACTGACATGAGAATGTCCTGCTTCAGATCCTCATTTTCAATATATTGCACATAAACGATGAGCACAGCCTCGTCTGCGACAGTTGTAGTTTCATCAAGTTGTATGGCAAATGGACCCTTTCTAAGCTTTTCTGACAGCTGCTGCTCGCAATCACTTGACATCTTATCAATTCCGTCTTTCACTACATTGTTCGAGAGTGGTACTGATTTTAGTTTATCCGCCACCTGTGGGCCGCACAGTTTCTAAACCATTTTGATGCAGGCTGGTTTGATGAGCTGCTCGCCAATATTGTGCGGTTTCTTTGCTTTTGCAATTAAAAGCGAACACTCAAAGGAGGCTTCGGTAGCCTTCTGTAAATCACTGCCACCCCTGCTCCACGCTACTCTAACATCAACAGGCTTGTTCGCCTTGAGAGACTGTTCTTTCCTCCGAAAAAAGTCTGGATCCTTCCCAACGGTTTCTGGGTGCTTAGACGCCTGATGTCTCTTCAGCTTGCTGGGCTTCAGGCTCGAGTTTGCCAACTTTTCTCCACAAATCACACACTCAGGTCGTTTGTCTGGTCCCTCAGTGAAACCCATGGTGATGTAATTTTCGCGATTGCTGTAGGTCCTAACTTTTTTTGCAGATGAGCTGCCGTCATCTCCTTTTCGTTTGTCACACATTTTCGCCTCTGGCGGCTGACTGCAGACGAGCCGAGAAAGTTAACTAGCGTGCTAGGCTAGCTACAGAAAGTGATACAGTCAACTGATTCGCGTTTTAGCGGCTACCCGGTAGCCTACTGTTAACGTTCAAAAATCATGTCTAGATGTTTATTTATTTATCTTTATTTTGTATTGTAGTGGAGAGACTATTCATGCTTCTGATGATAAAAAAAAAAAAAAAAATCAAAAAAAAAAATCAAAAAAAAAAGACCTCAAATCATCTGTGGTCTGGCGGACCCCCTGCGCCCCCTGGCGGACCCCAGGGGGTCCGCGGACCCCAGGTTGGGAATCACTGATCTAGAGTGCCAAACTTCCTGTATTCCTCAGCCAAATTAATAAGCTGGTGTACATTGTACACAATTTCACCTCTTCCATACACTGTCCCAAAGTGTTCAACAAAAGAAACCATCAACTTGTGCGCAAAGGCCAACATTTCCTCAGAAATACTAGGGGACAGCAACAAGTACATTCCAACAGAAAACAACATGAAGTTGTCATACAGCTCACTGGGGAGGGAATCCTTCAAAACAACAGGACCCCAATACAACATGAAGGATCGCAACTCAGTAGCTTTCCAGCGATCTAACTCTGACAGTTCCCTTGGTTTACGGTTAAATTCACAAGGCATGTAGGGACGTAGCTTTAGCAGTTTACCTGAAATGGATTGTACAGTTTTGGAAGGGACCCTTGTTGCCAAATTCTACCCCTTTAACCATATATTAAGCAGTTTCCTTGTAACTCCGAGACAACAGAGATGCATGTAATCAGTTGGAAACATAGAAACCATCTTAACTAAACCTGTTAAAGGGCTCGTCCCATTGTGATGTGCCTCATCAACCATGTCTGAGAAACTGGAGTCTGTCCTAAGTCTGACTTTTGTTTCAGGATATGTCATTTTATTTCTCCATACACCCTCCTGAAAACACTTGTCACAACCAGAATAGCCATTAAATGCCTTGGTCTGCTTAATATAAGCTCTAGCCGGGGCATCACAAATTAAAGAAGAAATCTGTACATCAAATTGCTTGTCATTATAAATAATGCCATTAGACAGTACATTCTGAAGATCTTTGACAAACTGCTCTAGGTACTCAAAAACACTCTTTGGCTTGCTTAGACCACAAAAAATTCCAACAACAAATGGGGACTTTGTGTAGTCACATTTGAGACTTCCAAGTATGGGCCAAAACTGAAGTTTAGAACTTTTGAATAAAGGTAAACCATCTATATTAAACTGTAAATTAAGAGTTGTCAGAGTTGCCGGTAAAATCAAACATGCCAACTGTGAAAGCACCCCTTTGACTAAACCAAAATGATAGTATTCTCCCCCTTCAATCTTAGTCGTAGGCACATGTTTTTGTGTTCCTAGAAATGTTCTTCCATCTTTAGGAAGGGTGGGGTGAAACATCTTCAAAAAGGACAGCAAAGATTATAGTGCAACCAGAGAGACTGAATAGGATGTTGCCCAATATTTTAAACTTGTCATGAGGAAATCTTCATTATGCTCATCACTGTCAAAGACATGTTCAGGTTCAATTTCGTCATCCCCAGCTATACTTTCAAAATGTGCATTTGACTCACCTGGTGAGTCAATATTTTCACTTTGATCACTGATAGTTAGTGGTCTGTTTAGTGGCAAGTCTGAAGTTGATAAATCTAGTGGCAAGTCTGATCTAGTTGTTAAATCTAGTGGCAAGTCTGTCTTTGGTAAATCGAGCAGGCACTCAGTATAGGCTGTGACAGGATCTGTGTTCTCTAAAGAGTGATGGTTTGTCCTTGAATTAGCAGCAACAATTAACTTATAATCAGTGAGGATAGCCTGCTCTGTCTCTCTCACTAATTTGTTGACTCTACGTCTTTTAGCCCGAGAATAAGATGACATAGTGATGAGGTGCTGTAGTCAATGTAATGGTACATACATTGTGCTATTTACTTGGCTAGAACAGGTCTTTGCTTCAATTGCTGCAACGTGCGGCTTCTTGAAACTGGTACGTGATTCTGGAAAAAGAAAGAAAAAAGGGGGGAGGGTCGACATTAATGTGCTGCATTGCAATGTGCAGGGTGAAACGCTTGCATAATTCTACATTTTGATCAATATCAAGAGAGTCCATTATTATATTATTGTTATATTGTTCATTAGAAAATACCATGTATATAACCAAACGTCTAACTATATAGTCAATGTAATGGTACATAAATTGTGGTATTTACTTGGCTAGAACAATTAAGTCTTTGCTTCAATTGCTGCAACATGCGGCTTCTTGAAACTGGTACGTGATTCTGGAAAAAGAAAGAAAAAAGGGTGGAGGGTCCTGATTAATGTTCTGCATTGCAATGTGCAGGGTGAAACGCTTGCATAATTCTACATTTTGATCAATATCAAGAGAGTTCATTATTATATTATTGTTATATTGTTCATTAGAAAATACTGTGCATATAACCAAACATCTAACTATATACTATCTGTATGTCATGCATGTCCCTCCCTATGCCATAAATGTCATCATGTGTATGTCATAAATGTCACTATGAATTGAAAATGGGGGACCCTGATGTAAACGAGACAAAAACGTCTTTCTCTGGTCTGCATCCCCTTAACAATTGTGTGTATTGAGCCATATTGTATTGTACCCCTTCTGCAATCTGTTAAATAAAGTTTTCATTCATTCATTCAACATTAGCAGGACCAGTGGCACGCCAAACAGCCTGCAAACTACCTGGCGTTCTATCGCCATGCTCTAAGACAAACTCTAACCTTAACCAACTTAGAAAGAGTGCAAGGGGAGATGAAGCATATAGCGATATAAACATAGTCATAGCATCAAATTAGTATTTAGATAAGCCACAGAAAAAAATCACGTTATAAAAATAAGCAGTTTCTAAGAAAAAACGATTTGTTATGTGAAGCGCTTTATCAACATGGGCGCCGCCATTTTGTTTGGTGACATCACCGTCGCGGTGCATTTAGCTAGCTGGCTACCTAGCCGCAGCCGGGATTCAAAGCCAACTAACCGGCTAACCCAGCTCGCTAAATACTGCATGTAGCTAGCAGAACTGTAAAATTAGTTTGAACAGCCATACAAAAAGAAACACGCGGTCCCGTTGTCTGGTAGGCAACGTTGCATTTACGGATCCACGTGTTTACTAGGCCAGCTAGCGCGTGCTTCCTTGACTACTTCCTGTTCACCCAATAAGCATGCTTTTGATTGGCTGAGTCGCACGTCATTCAGTACCAACGCACGCAATTGGACCACGCAATTTCTATTCGTTTGGCGCTAGAATATTTACATCGAAATAACTTAAACAACCATACGATTCCACTTGCACACTCTCCAGAGTTATATTAAGCACACGCTAACGAATATTCATGAATATTTATCTTAGTTGACGTATATATATATTTACCTACCAAACTGCAGCATAAGCACATGCACAACGCCGTCAAGATCCACTGGTCACACTCACAATAACGTTATTTTTCACAGAACACAGTTAAGATAAAAGTAATATAGCCAAAACTTACTGTAAAGCACTCAGTAGAATCAAATCCGGGGGAACCAGACGTGCTGTTCTGTTGCCATGCAGTTCACATTGAGAGAGTGCTCAGCTGCATGCTGGGACGTACCATATCTGTTTAAATTGGGGGGGGGAATTCGGATCGGTCCAACGTAATGACGACAAACAGCATACGTTGAACAGCATACGTTGATTCAACATTTATTAGATATTGGCATTTCAATCATTAAAATGCAACCACAAAACAATATTGATTCAATGATATGTTTTCAACATTAGTCAATTAATTAATTAATTCACCATCAATCGTCGACCTTAACCAAAAATCAAGCATTTTGACCATAAATCAACATTGAATTAACACCTTTTGCTATCTGGGTAGGAGTTAGCATCCAAGCTAGAAACTGCTTAGGCTGCTTACCTGGCCAATAATGTGGTCCTCCTCGCTCCTCCTGGACAGATAGATTTGTTAAATGATAATATCCACAGTGGTGTGCTGTGCTGGTCCTCAGTAAATGTCCTGTCGGCGAAAAATAAGTTGCTAATAAAGTGCTAAATGTTTGATACACTAATAGAGGATTCGAACGTGCCCGCTCTGTTAATAAACATTTCAAACAGAGTCCATCGTTTTTTTCCCTCTGAAATGTAATTGAGTAAAAGTACAAGTATACAAACATAACAATACTTGAGTAAAGTACAAATCTCCAAAAACAGTACTTAAGTATTGTAACACAGTACAATTACTTGAGTACTTTACACCCCTGCTTACACGTTATGTACAATTCAGCATGAAGGGTACAACTCTGGCAGCCAAGGGTAAGTGTAACTGAGGGGTACAATTCCCTGACTGTATTGTTAGATATGATACTTACTACCACTACCTCTTGTACTTTAGACTCTGGCCACCCAGTACTAGGCATAAATAATTATGGTAAACACTCCCACGTAGATGAAACGATCCAACACAAATGTACCAAGTCGAAAGTCTGCGTTTAATAATAATTAATACATAGCAAAAGGTATGTAGAGCAATCACTTAATTACATTTATGATTTGAAATAGGATGCACTTTTATGGCAAATGAGTATTCGTTGGTATATCAATAGAGAACGTCCAATCTCTGGTGGCGCAGGCGGTAAATATACAACCTGGAATATTTAAGGAATAATAGCAATGATACTTTAATGATTATAGAACTGGATACACTAGGGGGGAATTTCCGGTCGCTTGTAAGACAACTGGAGAAGGGGGGGGGGGGGTAGAGTCTGGCTGTATCCGTCTGGCCGAGGGTATCCTGGGAGAACCCACGGTTGTGCGGCTCGGTGCCTCAGCGATCCTCGATCCACAGATGAAAGCAGTTGGACTCTCTGTGGGCCGGCTTCCTCCGGTCCACGATGGAGAGACGTGAAGCGACCTCGTCGTGTAGAGCGTTTCCTCACCTGTCGTCCTCTCCGGGGGGGGGGTTTCCAACACACGGCAGTGTTGGTCTTTATCCATAGAATAATCACTGTATACAAAGCATAATCCGTGCCTGGGAAGGCGGGCTGTCGTCGGTAGAATAATCCGGTATGCAGGTCCACTCGCTCGTCGGCTCTGGGGCTCCTCGGGTGCAGCCTCACATGGGGTCGGCCACCCTGGATAAGCAGCCAGTTCTACCCGAAACGATGGGGGTACTGACTACGATAGTATTCTCACCGCACGAAGCACTACATATGAATAGACTATTATTAGCTTAATAGACTACGTCCAACTCGACGATATAGTGCCAAATATGACTATTCAAATATTAATATACACGATGTCTCAATACCGATGGTAGGCCGAACTTGGCCTTACTCCCACACGTGGCGTCGCGGGGAGGCTTTACGTCTGTCACTCTATTGGAGGGTAAGAAACTGGACTAAAAAGAAAGTCCTACTTTAGTAGCGCAGTATATATACGCACTATGAACAAATAGTACCATTAGTGGTGCGGTAGCCAGATTCCTACGCGGAACTAGGACTTGTTCGTACATGTTGAGCGGTACGTTTGAACTGGGTCTGGGGGGTATGGCAGCCTGGCACCAAGGTCTCGACCAATAGTAGAATGGAGACTATTATGGGATGTTCAGTAGGCTAGAATGGATATTCAATGCATATTATACAAGGAATATACAAGGGATATCAGGGAATATTAGAGAATATACAAATACAATTAAATATATATAAATAAATATATATATTCGGTTTAATCTGGCCCTTCACAACAGTAAGGGTAGTAAAAAACAATTGAAGGTTAGTAGATTTTTGTATTTTTATTTCAGATATTGGTTGAAGAAGTGTGTTTTTAATCAATGGCAGAAAACTGGGCAGGTTTCGGCTGTCCTGACTGTGATGGGATGTTCGTTCCACCACCGTGGAGAGAGAGGACAGAGAATAGCCTGCTTCTCTTTGATGACCCCCCAGGAGCCCAAATTTGAGTGGGTCTCAGGTGGCCAGAAGATGCAGAGCGTAGGGGTCTTGAGGATGTGTAATTAGAGACCATTGACCAGAGGTAGGAGGGAGCCTTCCCCTTGTTGATACTTGTGCATGGTTAATCGGTTAACATCTTTATTGCATAACCTGCCAGAGTCTGCTTGATTCAGCCCTGGTCCCTTTGTGTGTTCAAGCTAGCCAAATATTAGCTTAGGCCTTTTCATTGTATCATTCATAATTAGGGCTGTCAGTTTATCACGTTAATTAGATTAATGAATTACACAGCTGATTATCGCGTTATGAAAATTAACTCAAAATTAATTACAAAAAAAATATATATATATATTTTTTTTAATCATTTTTATTTTTTATCTCATTCATTCCATAAGCATGTAGAATACACATTTACAGATTTTTTTTAATATGGTCCATTTGCATGTTCTTGGTATCTGATTCTAGGGACATGTGATTGATTGAATGACATTTCTATTTTGAGTAAATTGTAATGAACCAAATGAGAATATCAATACATTTTTTCTTTATCTTTGACTGTGAATAACACCATGCTCAAATTGACCAGACCTGAAAGATCTAAGCAAATTTATAGATGGAAGATGATTAAACATAGGTTTTGTAGATACAGTACTGAATTCTGCGATTCGAACACATGCAATTTGAAATATGATTATAGAATATAGAATATCAGGCATAAAATGGTTATGCGATTAAAATGTGATTAATTAGATTATCCTGTAATTAATTAGATTAATTGTTTTAATCGCCTGACAGCACTATTCATAATATTTATGCTAAGCACATTTACAGATATAAACAACAAACAAACGTCAGGAGGAAAATGTTGTTTACTGAGATGAATTGTAAACAATTACTGAGTTTTTGTCTGTGCGCTCCTGCAATTCACCACACCTATAGTTTACACCTGGAACTGCCAACCCTGAGCTGGGAGAGTCCAAGTGTATTTCTAGGAGTGGTTCCCAGGGGAATGTGCCAGGTGCAGTTTCCGTGTTTTGTTTTTATTTAAGTGGCATTAATAATGTACAGGTAATTTTAATGTGTGTTAACTTTACAAATTGATGATGTGGTATATTGTATGATGCAGCCCAGGTCAAAGTGGTTGTTGTTAGATCATTGATTGGATAATTGATTGATTGATTGATTGATTGATTATTGTATTTGTTTGTCTCAGCAGGAGGAGCTAGAGACATAAGATGGAGATAGAGCTTCTGGAAGGTGTATTTGACAGTCATATGACAATGTTCTCCGCTAGGGCCCAGTTTTAAAGACCCATGTGACCAGGCACAGATAATAGGATCTTGTTAACAAGATGGCTTAGACTGTGCCGTATCACATAATAAGGATAGATCTCCTTGAAGGTGTATTTTGACTGTCAACAGTCTTTGCTAGGGCCCAGTTTTTAAAGGGCATAGCCTACAGCTACAGAGTCTCTTTTCTATTGTTATTTGTTTGTAGGTTGTTCTTAATTTTTGCAATTCTTCTATGAATAATAATAATAAATTGAATTTATATTGCACTTTTTGTTCACAAGGATCCCAAAGTGCTACAGGGTTAAAACATAGTATAAACAGAAAATTAAAGACAACGGCACAAGAAAAAATATTATATCATAAGAAAAAATATAAAATACTGCAAAATATGCTCCAAAATACATACATGGGGACTCCACCGCTGTACATAAACACATGGTGACTGCTGACAACTGCAGTCGTCTTGTACCACCGTCGCTTGGTCAACCTCATAGCGGGGAGAGGCTTTTGATTAACTCTGGGGCCCGACAACAGCCCCCTCTCGTTTGAAGCAATGTCATTGTACAGAGGGGAGGTCATATTTCTACTAACCTACATTTATCGAGTCCCGCCTTTTCGACTCGGCAACAAGCAAGGAGTCAGCGGAATCACCTTGGAATTACAAAACAAACCACTCTTTTAGGAATATAATATACGCTATCTATAACACACTGGAAGTATTTATCACACCGCAGATTGATAGTGTCAACAGCCCTGCCCGAAGCCTAGCGACCAGCACAGCAGAATCACCTCACAACAAGCAGCTAACTCAGTATAACCAAGGCCTGTCATGCTAAAACAGAAAGAAAGCGCCATACTTTAACGGGAGACAAATTATACTTTGATTTGAAGCGGACCGTTTCCTTAAATACCTGTATTCCTAACGAACCCACACCCCAGCGCCCCCTCGTCCTCCTCCCATGCTCTCTCGGTTGTCTCGCTATTAGTGTCCAGGGAGCTAGCGGCAAGCCGACAGACTGCCCGGGCCGGCTGAGTGATTAACTAAGGCTTGGGGCTGACAGGCCAGCTAGCCCTGATGGGAGGCAGGAGGTGGCTAATGTGGGGCTCTGTTTAACAAGGCTTGTGGGGGGGGGGGGGGGGGTAGCTGGATGGAAAGGGAACAGAAAGGAGAAGGTGGAAGTGAATAAGGAGGAAGAGGAATGAGTAGGAAAGATGGAGAAGATAGGGAAAGGGGCTTGGATGTTACGGAAAGGAGGAGACAAGGGGAGTGAGTAGGGCGGGAGAGAGAAGGAGTGTAACACACACACAGGGAGGTCATGGAGAGGAGGAGGATGGGTGATGAATACCGGGCTGAAACAAAGGTATGATGAAGCATCAGCAGTGGGTGGTAAAGGCAGAGGACATCCCATGAAGGATGAAGGAAGGCGTAGAGGAGAGGTGACTCGTAGGGTCGCAGGACGGACTCCCATGTGACATGCCAGTTAAGTACATATAGTGATAGGGGCGCGAGCTAAACTAATGATCCAGGCCTGCCGAGCATATGGCCATCTGAGAATAGAATAATAACCCCCTATCTCAGGGGGGTGGTGGATTAAACCGCTCAGGTGTGGCTCGTACATGGGGGCGACAGTGGCTCGGGAGGTAGAGCAGTCGTCTGGTAATCCGGAGGTTCCCGGTTCAATTCCCGCTCCTCCCGGCGCAGCGTGCGCAAGACACTTAACCCCCTAACTGCTCCCGATGAGCAGGTTGGCACCTTGCATGGTTGCCTTTTCCGTCTGTGTGTGAATGTGTGAGTGAATGGGTAAAATGTGAGGAACAAATTGCAAAGCGCTTTGGATAAAAGCTGCTATATAAATGCAGCCATTTTACCATTTACACAATGAGCTCTCCAGAAATCCTTCCATTTCAAGGTGTAGAATCTCACATGTTGAGATTAGGGTTTTGAGAACTGGAACATTCTAATGACATTAGGCAGTTCTCAGTGAGGTATAGAGGGTTCAATCTTTGGAATGCTATACTGAGGAAATCTCCATCTCTGCTTATTTTTAAAGCAAACTACAAAAAAATGCTCATATCCAAAAGTAGTAGATAGATAAATAGGTCATACATGTAGGTATGCATTTGGTTATGTGGGTGGGTAGGTTTGTAGGCAGGTGGGTTGGTATGAATTATTATGTACGCAGTATACAGTATCAGGGGTGTAGCTTCAGATTCTGGGCCCCATGAAAGAATGTATTTGTAGGCCCCCAGTGAATGCGAGTGCGCAAGCGGATTTTTTTTTTGCTATTTTTTTATTGATGAAAACGCATAATATGGTTTTTACCTATACATTCGGATCAGCAGTTCAGCACCTGCACTGTTGGTGGGTGAGCCTAGTAAAGGATGTCGCATTGCGTTCATCTTCAATGAATGGACCAATGCGATAGTCTACCAAAGCCCCCCCTCTCTCTCTATATAAATATATATTTTTTTGGGCCCCCCCCCCCCAGTGCTGGGCCCTTGGAATCATCCTAAGCTACCCCCCCCCCCCCCCCCCAGCTACGCCCCTGTACAGTATATGCATGTATGTACTGTGTGTATGTATGTTTGTATTAACACGTATCTTTTGAATGTATTCTGGTATTTTATAACATGTATATTTTTCTATGTTAGATTTTACAAAACAGGGGAAGTTCTCAATAAGCCTCTAGGCTTCTAACTTCTCCTTCACAATATGGTTATAACTTATTATGTATTTTTTTTACTTTGGTTTAACTGTGTTAATAAATAAATACAAATACAAAAAATACAAATGACGATGTCACGCCTGCTACTGGTTGTTGAAAGGTACAGTATAGACCTTTTCCTGACTCGTAAACATTCTAAATGGTCCCCTGTTTATTTATCGTTTTGCTATTACAGTAGCTGACATGAAATACACCCCAAGGGGCCAAGGCAACAACTACACCTGAAAGTGTTCTGCGGGTGAATTGTTTGAAATCCTTTCAATCACACCATACATAGATGGCTAGCGTTCCGTTTCCGTTGCCAAGCCAGTGATTGTTGTTGCATTAAATTGACAGCTATGGGTCGAGGTCCACGGGACATTGATGGAACGGGGAACGTTTTTTGGAAGCTGTGTGGAGCTGCGACTGAGAACGTGTTCATTAGCCAACGGAGGAGTGGCTCGTTACCGCAGATGAAAATGATCTGCCACTTATATACGTTGGCGTAAACATATTGCGTGCCGACAACTCGTTGTTCACTCGCAGATGAACCGATCCCTCTGAGACTTAATTCACATCAAATATCTATCAAGAAACACCAATTAAAATATCACATTTATGACTTTTGCTAAGACAACCTACTTTAGGTACGGTGCTAGTGTGTGTGGCTTGAACGACAGCCCGCAGAAGATTGTAGAGTAGGGTTTGTTTATACAGTTTTAGTAAGTACAAATAATGGAAGGTTTATTCATTTATTTATTTGTATTCATTTATTTGTCCGTGGGTGATAGTCTTTGGCAAGGCAAGCAAACGGTAAATAAGTCAGTCTTTTCGTTTGGAGGTTAGACTGATGATGTCCTTGGGAGGTTGGCATCACTATCCCTTGGTTCGCGCTCCTCGCCTGGAGTTCGGTCAAACTGTGGTGCAATTAAGCTGTGTAGGTCAGAGTGCAGCCCGAGACAGTCGACAGGCTTGATTGTTAGGGCAGTGGTTTGACGTTGTTTCACATTCGTCAGTTCCTTGCGGTTCGACAAGTATATTCCACAGGAATCTCCATAGATTCCGGCCAGAGAAATGCAACATTGCTTTGTACACAGTCATGTTTTTGTGGAGGCAGGATGGCCGCCCTAGAGGAAAAGATGCCGGCCAGTAACCAAAAGGTTGCTGGTTCGATGTGTGTATTCCAGCTGTGAGCTGGTGACTGCATGAAGGGTGACTGGTACTAAGGCATTGAACCCCAAAAACTGCTGCACTCTAGACCTCTCTGATGGAATGCAGATGTGTGGGGGACTGTGTATGTATGTCATTGGGAGGGATATGCAAAAAGACAAATTGCCTTGTACATTGACAATAAAATAATCGCCTTTTTCTACAAGCAACCCACCTCGTCAGGTAGCCGGGCCTTGGACTCCCGCTCTTTCAACTCAATCACTGGGTTGGTAATCGTGTCTGAGATGGCATAGATGGCAGCGGTTTTGTTGACCGTTGCTCAGGAAGGGCCGTGTCTAGGCCCATCCCTCATCATTCACAGGCAGATCATTGGCTCTTGCCCATCACACAGTTACAGATTTTTTCCCTGCAAGTCAATATTTGTCTCTAAATTGCCCATACAGTTCAGATACTGTACACATTTCTAACTCATTCCATCATCCTTAGAATGAAATTCCTCACATGTGGATACCAAGTCTTGGTATATCAAGGCTTGTCGGTAAATTATCTGTACCGGTTTTAATTTTTTTTTTTTTTTTACATTTATGTTAATTCCACGACAAGAGATATGTAATGTTAATTACCTGAAATTATTCAGTTTTTTTGGGGAAACCCTGCATATATTGGTATCGGTTGATATCGGTTGATATCGGTATCGGAAATTAAGAGTTGGACAATATCGGTATATCGGTATCGGTAAAAAAAAGCCAATATCGAACATCCCTAATAATTTGTCTATAGGCATTATTATTCCATAATTCTGGGCCCTTTCTGGCTGTTGAGCTATAAATCTCTCTCTCTCTCTCTCTCTCTCTCTCTCTCTCTCTCTCTCTCTCTCTCTCTCTCTCTCTCTCTCTCTCTCTCTCTCTCCCCCCCTTTGTTCATAAAGGTGGAAACCGGGCCGTGTGTGAGTGGGCGCACAAGGCGTCCCATCACTTGTGTCACAGGGGCATCATCTCTATCACCTGAAACCCTGTGCCTCATGAACCAATCCCCGGAGAATCGTCGGGCTGCTGGGTTGATAACATCTAGAATCTGGTCGTTCAATCAGCCTGGATGGCGCCAGGGGTAATATAAATTCTTTGAGTGTGAAGTGCAGGCACTACACTGGGTAGATCATTTTTCATTTAATTTCAATCCTTATTTAAAATCGTAAGCTTCTGAGGTTTCCCTCATTTACATAAACAACGATTGTACAAAATGTAAACAGTACATGATGCAAGCAATATTCACAGAAAATTAAACACAAGTAAAAATAAAAAACGTTTAAAATCATTTAAAAAGATCAGCTAAAACAGTTAGTCACACAATGGTCTGGAATCATATGTTTAAACATACCAAGGGAAGGGAGAACCTCCAATTTCAGAGAGTTGAAGGACATTCCATGAGTTAGAGGCATCAAAGGAAAAAGCTGACTTCCCTAGATCAGAACAAACTTGAGGGACCCTAAGAACCATCCAGTCATTTGATCGAGTTGAATAGGTTCCAATATTCCAATCTAACAGTGAAGAGATATAAACAGGTTGTTTACCAATAAGGGCTTTAAAAATAAATAATTTCTGTAAGAGAAGGCCAACCCACCCTATCATACAGGACACAATGGTGAGTATCATATCTCAGAATGCCATCCTCTACACCACCTACAGTGGAGACCATTGTGGAATAACTACATTTTCTCAGATGGGGCTCCCTGAGAAAACATCTTATGAAATGGGGGTCAGTGGTCTCATTTTTGGGGTCAGTGGTCTCATTTTTGGGGTCCTTGACACCAAGGTTGAGAACCACTGGTCTAGAAATAAGAGTGAATGAATGAAGTGTATTTATGAATTAAGTTTATTTCAAGCCATTTAGCATGTACAAAATATTACATACACAAATAAATTTACACGTTGGCCAAATAGGTTAGGGCTGAAGCTACAAGCTTGTAAATGCCCTAACCTAGTGCATAATTTTACTTGTATCGTTGATCTTCGTTATCAACCAACAAAAACAAAACAAAAAATTATTTAAAAATAAATGTATTCGACATTTTTTATTCCACTAAATTCCGAAATTCCAATGTCTGTGACTTTAGAAATAGTCCATTGGTGTGTTCATAATATCCTATATTATTCACTATTCTGATGCATGGTGTTTATTGCCTGTAGGGTGCTCTTGTAGGTATTACCCCAAACCTCCACACAGTAATTGAGATATGGCAGAATGAGCATGCAGTAGTGTGTATATATAGTGATTCAAAATCAGAACGTGCCTCATTTTTCCCATATTCCAACACGCCTTGCTAGGGATGGGTACCGAATTAGGTACTTTTAAAGGTACCTACCGAATCACATCGGTACTACCGAGTACCGATTCACGTGAGATCCGTCTGTGCCAGATTTCGGTACAACAAAGCAGTCGGGCAATGGCAAGCCGAAAACGGTCGAAAGTGTGGTTATTTGAAGTTTGGATAATTTTTTTCACAACTGAGGTAGGTAGATTACATTTTTAGAGACTAAAGTACCGGAAAAAAGGTACCGTTGGATACCGGTATCGATTCACAGGTACCGGTACCGTATCGGTTCAAATGTGAATGGTACCCATCCCTACTCCTTGCTAACTTGAACCTGACATGGTTGACATGGGGTTTCCAGCTGAAATTGTGGTTGATTATGACTCCTAAGAATGTGTTCTCATATACTCTTTCCAAACTAACGCTATAATTTTTTTTATTCCATCGGAGTATTCAAATGCAGGTTCAAAGAGCACTATGCAGCTTTTATATGCAAATAGATATGTATTGCTTATTGTTCTCCCCCGTCTAGGGGAGACTCAAAAGGCATAACAAATCTATTATATTTACATAAAAACAATGAAAAAGGGAATCACAGGCTTGGGAGTGGACCAAGGCCAAAACAACAAACAAACAATCTTACCTTTTAAAACATATTAAAAAAAATTATAATAAATCAAAATGGTTTAAGTTGTCAAACAACACTGATGGAGAAACGACAATCATTGGGTCTCATTCCCGAAAATTCTTCAAAGATATATTCTGGAAGACTTATCTTGGAACCACTGAGACATAATCTATGACAAGTACACTCTGAGTCCTGAACGTGCTGGAGATATGTCTTAAGTGGCTGAAACGGTCGCAGAAATTATATGATCTGATTTCTGCTTGGAGAATGGCATTCTGTCGTAAACTCCAAAGCGCGTTCCCGTTCAGGTCATTTGCATACAAACCACGCCCCCGACAGTCCTTATAAAGCAACTGGTGACGCAGCTGTGTGAAATGGAATGGCGGAAGTGCTTTGAGAGCCGCGTGATTACGAAACCTAGCGTCAGTCAGTGCCAATCAGAGAGCGTCTCCGAGAAATGCGGCTAGGTTTCATAATCACGCTTGCGCCCATCAAAACTATATTAGATTAATGTATTGGCATCATATACAGCTTGCGGTACACACCTGCCGCAGCGCGGGCGCACACACACACGCTCGCACAGTGCTGTATATGAATGAATGAATGACATATAATATATATAGCCTACGGGCCGGCGGGCGTAATGAATGAACGCAGTATGGCTTATTATTCCATAATTAAGCCTAATAGGCTACTGTTCATTCGTAGGCGCACACAAGACTTGTTATGGAATATTAATGCAGTCTATTTCCACCGATTAGCTTTAGTTCTTATTTATTTATCCACTGTCATTTCAGTGTTGGTGTATAGGCTATATAGTGTATTTCAATATACGTTTAATTGATTAATGATATATTCGAAGGAATGCAGGTTTATAGCTATATCAACCCCCTCCAATGTACAGTAAATTACCAAGTATGGTTTTGTCAATATTCCAATGTACAGTTTTGCTTGTACAGTGTAAGTCTACCACCCCTCCTACCCAACCTCCTCCAACAGTTTCTACGTCAAATGTACTCTCTTTTCTGGACTCTTTTTGTATCACAAACAGTACTGTATTTGCAAATCTGGTATGTCATAAATGTATAGATGTAGCAGTACTGTCTATCTGTGTCGTGTGTGTCATATATGTCATGATGAATTGAAAATGGGGGACCCTGATGTAAACAAGATGAAATTCTTTCTCTGGTCTGCATCCCCTTATGTAATTGAGCTGTACTGTACTGTACCCATTCTGCAATCTGTTAATAAAGTTTTCAATCAATCAATCAATCAATCAAACAAAGGTCTGTCCCATTGTATACCAATCAATGGGATACATTGCATGTTGACCTGCATTCTTTCAAATGTATATAATTAATCATTAAAACAGATGTGTAACAAATAAGAAATGCAAATTCCACAGAAGGCATTAAATTATTATTATTTTCAATCATTTCACAATAATTGCATAATTGTGTTTGAATATCTGAGTAATTAAAGTAATTATACATTTGTCCAAAATAGCTGGTTCAGATATGGTTAATTCAGCTGCCCTGTGATCAGATGAATCCATATTATTTATTTTTCCGACATCAAATGTAATTTCTTATTGTACAAATATTGTCATATTTATTTTAATTATGATCAAGTAATTAATTCCAAGGAGGCCTGTAGCGTTAACATGAAGGAATCACTATGAGAACACAGTCTGTCAAGTTATAATAACATTTTAAATTAGTCAATCAATCATGAGATTTGATCGTGGGCTGAGAGCATATTTAAGTGTGCTCCTCAGCACTCTTAGATCTGCTCTCAAATAAGATCTCAGGAAAATTTGAGGACTCCCACTCCCAGCCCTAATATGTCTTAAATAGGCCGAAATCTGGCTAAGACGAAATATTTTGTCGTAACTTCGTTCGAGAATGAGACCCATTGTGTTCAATTTCGTTGACTTAACCTCTTCCACCCGTGCGGTCCATCGGCAGACCGCAAATGACATCACGTCATAAATCATAAATCTGTCTAGACTGTCTGACAAAAGTATCGTTTAATTTTTCAAACGTATTCAAGTATAAACATCATAACCATGTCACAACAGCAGTTATAATGTATATTATCATCAATATGTTAGTTTACCAATAGGTTAAAGTGTTATTAGATAGATTTTCATTTTTGTTTTTTCTATTGTTTTGGTTGCGAAAATCGACCATTTTGGAAAAAATTTACGTCGGGAATTGTAGTTTTGACGTAATTTTGAAGAGGACACGAGAGCGATGAGCGTTGGGATTTTTCCGAAAGACACTTCCCAAAGGCCTCTAAGGGGCTTCAAGCTAATTACTTCTGTATGAATTATTTTTATATTTCTTATTACTTGGAATAATAAACCACAAAATGTAATGTTATTGGCATATATGGGAGCGCAGTTAGTTTGTCTCCCCTATTTCTAGCATGTAGCAACAATCATATTTGAAATTAGTTTAAAAATGGTGGCACCCTAGCAAAAATGTAAACGCTTTTCAGATTTCATTATCTGTTCTTATGCACGCCTGGTGATACTAAATCCAAATTGAACTCGGGCATTTGAAATATAAGATTTGGCACAATCCATAAATGTGCGAATTGGCTACAATCACTTTGAGAGCCTCTCTCTCTCCTTCTGCTTCCACGCCCTTATATGGGCAGCTTCCGACCCCAGCGTTCTCACGCTGACAACTGGCAGCACAGCTGAGAGTCATCCGCTCATCACCAACCCTGATATCAACCCTACGGATCCTGCCCCTGATCGTCCGAGTGTTATCCTATCAACCTAGGACCATCACTCCCGGCCTATGCTGTCTCCTGATGCACCGCCCGCTCGGACGTTCCTGGGACCCTCAAGCGAGCACCCCTGCTTGCCCAAAGTCGCCCAAAGTCGCACATTCCTGTACATTTACTGTTGCCTTGTCTGCCTGGTACCTAAGGAATTAAAACCAACCTAAAACGCTCCATTCTCTCTCTCCCTGTGTTCTGCTATTGGGCTCCGCCACCGCTGCCGTAACAGCTATTCTATATTCTATAATAATATTTCAAATTGCATTGGTCCGGATGGGAGAATTCAGTACTGTATCTACAAAACCTTCTGTTTAATCATCTTCCCTTTATACATTTCCTTAGATTTTTTGTACACATTATCTCAAGAAGGTACTAAACGAGATCAGTGGCAGTTTTTCATGTCTGGTCATTTTTAGCATGGTGTTATTCACTGTCAAAGATGCAAAGAAAAATCATAATTCATATTCTCCTTTGTT
The DNA here is from genome assembly GCF_963971535.1 of Notolepis coatsorum. Taxonomy (NCBI): domain Eukaryota; kingdom Metazoa; phylum Chordata; class Actinopteri; order Aulopiformes; family Paralepididae; genus Notolepis; species Notolepis coatsorum. Next base: position 153,916,385 of record NC_140166.1, on the reverse strand, counting down.
TCATCACAATTTAAGCAAGCCTACACACTGTGAATACATTCACTGAGGTCCATAGATGTCCCTAGATACCAAGAATATGCAAATGGACCTTGTAGAAGTGGAGCAATATTCCATTTACTCACAGATGCAGCACTCAAAATGCAGATCTCTTCTGCTGCTTGTGTGCTGCTTGTGTGCCACTTAAGTCTAGCACTCAGGTGTTAATTTTCGGGGGCTGGTAGCTGGGTCCCAACGTGAACAAAGGGAGGGTACTTAACTTAAGTGCTTCCCCAGGGAGGGGGTCGGGGGCTACTGCCCTCAGACCCCCAAGATAATTTTTATATGGGCAGTCTGACTTGGGGTACTGCCCATATATTAGTGTTGCAATGCATGATAAGTAAACAGTGAAAAAAGCTAAGGAATCGGATGGAGCTGGGGCGTTTGGGACAAATACAAATTTAAGATGAAAATCTCCCCCGCCTGTGGGAGGCAGTGGAGGTGTGAAATCTGGCCCGGTCCAGAACAATAGGAGTCACAAAATCATAGCAGGAGAGGCAGGAGAGGAGCAGGAGATGAGCAGGAGAGGAGCAGATGAGCAGGAGAGGTTCGATTTTTGAGTGCTGCATCTGTAGGTATGTATTTTAGGCCCAATTTTCAGAAAATAGGGCTCCGGGCTTAACCCTTTCACTGCCACACTACAGAAGGTTAACCCTTTACTATCACACTACCAACAGGTTACAGTCGGTAGTGTGATAGTAAAGGGTTAATCTTGTGTAGTGTGGCAGTGACAGGGTTAACCTGCTGTTGTGTGGCAGTGAAAGGGTTCACCTTCTGTGTATTGTCGCAGTGAAAAGGTTAACCATTTTGGTAGTGTGGCAGTGAAAGGGTTAGAGGTTAAATGTTCCCTATCTTATAAATGGCCTTTATCTTTATATAGTCAAGAGTTTTATTTGCATACAGGGCATACAGTGAAATGCGGGTGGTCATGCCTGCAGCGATTGTGCAATAATACAAGTAATAAGAATAAGACCTAACAGGTATAATGTACATACAGTTTAAAATGCATGGTAAAAGACATGCTAAGGTCCTGCGATAGTGCAATACAGTGTTAAGCGACAGATGAGGCACTGGGTCTTATGTACACTACTATACAATACTATACTATACAATATACAGTTATACTATATATCCTTATGCTATCTTGCTATATCCATCTATTGCTATACAAGAACCACTCCTGTTCTTAATTTTTATTTTTTTTATAAAGTAGTGACCTTTTCATTTTGTAAAGTGACCGTTTGGTGTGAGCATGTGCAACATGTGTGTGTGTGTGTGTGTGTGTGTGTGTGTGTGTGTGTGTGTGTGTGTGTGTGTGTGTGTTTGTGCTAAAGTGACTGTTAAAAGGGTGTGAGCGTATACAGTATGTGTGTTGTGTGTGTGCTCATGTGTGCTTGTGTGTGTAGAGTTCAGTGTTCAAGACTCTGATGGCCTGGTGGAAGAAGCTGAGCCGAAGTCTCTCTGTCCTAGTTGCTGATGTGCACAGGCATTTTCCTGACTGCAGCAGCTTGAACAGGCTGTTGTTGGGGTGGTGAGGGTCTTTCATTATTCTGCCGGCTCTGGATTTGCACCTCTTATTATATAAGTCCTGCAGGGGTGGTAGTGCAATACCTGTAGTACACTCAGCTGAGCGCACCACTCTCTGTAGGGCCTTCTTGTCCTGTGCCTTGCTGTTTCCATACCAGGCAGTGATGTTTCCAGTCAAGATGCTCTCTACAGCTCCGGAGTAGAAGGACTGGAGTATCTTCCCCGATACTCTGAACTTCCTTAACTGTCTCAGGTGGTAGAGGCGCTGCTTCGCCTTTTTTACGACTGAGTCTATGTGTGTTGTCCATGTCAGGTCCTCTGAGATGTGGACCCCCAGGTGCTTAAAGCTGCTCACCCTGTCCACTGAAGCCCCATTTATCCACAGTGGTGTGTGTCCCCTGCTGTGTTCTCCTAGTAATGTGGGGTTGTACCAACACTGACTAGATGTGAAATTTCGACCCAGTCCCATTCCTCCAGTTCAGCTGAGACAAGAACCTCCCCCACTGAACCAAGCCATTCTGAATTGACTCGCTCTCCTATGTAGGAAGGCGCTGATCTGCCACTGCCTGCCCACAATCAACTGTGATACGTTGAAATTATGATCAAAACGGAGCAAGTGGAAATAATGCGGAAGCGGATTCCCTGTCAGCACTTCCTCAAAAGAGAGAAAAAGAGAGAGAGAGAAGAGACAGATATAGAGAGGGAGAGAGAAACTCATACGGTGCGAGTCTCGGAGTGCACTGCATTGAGAGAGGGGACTTATGTCTCTCTCTCTCTCTCTGTCAAGAGAGCACTCGCTGTATCACTGTCAACCTGTTGCAAAATATCATAGCGCACGCTCCCACGCGGGCGCCCGTATTCCGATCCGTGCAATAATATTCATGGAGGTATATCTTGTCATGCGAAACAAGTTGCCAATGCATTGTCCCGTGGGATTATGCCCCCCACGGCGAAATTAATTAGTCCCAAAGAACCATGCATCAGCAGACACACACAGACACACATGAAAACACACAAACACGCACACACAAATTGGCCAGGCTGCTGGCGGTGTACGAGAACCTCTTCTCTCTCCCTCTCTCTATCTCTCTCTCTCTACCAAAGGTATCTGCCAGTGCCGGTGGGTGACTGTCACTCAAAGCGCATTGCGAGTATGGGCGGAGCCCGGCCAAAAACAGCTTGGACTTTGCAAGGGCAGAAGTATAACAATGAATTAAGTCCTATGAATAAAATTAAGATTAATCTGTTAATGATCCGGGTTACGTGACGATAGCCGAACGTTTGCCCAGACCTCAGCCCAATCAAAATCTACTTCCAGGTCTAGTATATCCATCCTCCAAACTGAGTCTAGGGGAAGGGCTTCATACGAAGATGTAAGTAAGTGACGGTAAAAGTCTGTAACAAATCCTCTCGATGTCTCCCTTTCATAAAAGAACTTGTGATATCTGTGGTACTCAAGTGGTGTCTTTAATGGGACTCCATAAGCCTTCAAGCATGCTAATAATTGTCTGTAGAAATAATATGTGGAACTGGTTAAATTGAGTTAAATTTGTTAAATATATCTTGATAGCTACAGAAACCCTGTTCGTTCTGGGCGGCTACGCCTGTTCGAGCCCAGCGCTCCACATTGCTTTCAGTTTAGCTGGTCGTTCATACTAATACACATTGGCCATATTAGGGGGTGGGAAACTGATGGGTGGGGATCGGGCGTTGTGGACAGCGACTCCTACAGGTCGGTTGGTGCGCCTGCGCAGTAGAATCAGGAAGTGTCGGGGGCAGCGTGAGCCTCCCACGCGTTACTCCTCGCCACTGAGAGATCGAGCTGCGCAGGTGAAAAGATGCGACTGCTGTTACCTCAAGTACCGGAGGGGACTTGTGCTATGCATGACTTAGTCCACATTGCAGCCGGCTTGTGGGAGGCAAGAAACAGCGTTCGTGACAGGGAAGGGTTGAATTGGATGATACGAAATTGGGATGGGAGAAAATATAGAAAATGGGAGAAAAAGTGGATCAAAAAGAAACCCCGTTCGTTGAAGATATCTCCCAATGTATGTATGCCATTCTTTTCCCATTTGGGAAATCTGATTGTGCAATAAGGACTGTATTGTTATTAAATATGGGAGACTGTTTATGCCATTTATGTTGGTTAGTAAAAAAATGTTGTGTTTCACGCCATATCCGGATCACATGTGTAATAAGAGGGCCAAATTTCAAGTTGCATTGCTTAATTGATAGGTTGGTGTATACTACATCCTGCAGTCTATGTGGTGCCACAATGTTTTCTTCTAATGTTCTCCAGGATACAGATGCTTGAGAATCATAGTAACGGTAGCATTGAGCTGAAGAAGTTGATTCTGGGTAAAACATCCATTTTAACTATTGATACTCAAGCCTGTACTGAGTTTTTATGTTTTGACCACCTGTCAAAGTCATTTGTGATCCTTTCTTGGATTCCTGTATAATTATACTTCACTGTTTGGCATATAGTGGGGAATATTTCAACTCCAAGACATCTAAAGTGTTCTACCATTTGTATATTTCCTGGAAGGATGGTAGCCTTCGCAGTGACATTCAGTGGAAGGAAGGCCGATTTTGGCCAGTTTATCCTGAATCCCGATAGATTGCCAAAATCGTTTATTAGCTTGAGAAGATGAGGTAGTGAGGTGGTAGGGTTTTGCATGAACAATATTACGTCGTCCGCATATAAACTAATATGATGCTGTGTGCCCCTAATTGAGATCGGCTCTATGGATTGGGATTGTCTTATATACTGTGCTAAATGTTCTAAGGATAGAGCAAATAGTCCGGGACTAAGAGGACAACCTTGTCTAGACGAATGCAAAACAGGAAAGAGAGGGGAGGTGAATTTACCTGTTATAACCATGGCCAATGGCTCTATGTATAGTACTTTTATCATATTAATGAATCCTACACCTAACCCCATCCTTCCGAGTACTGCCCATAAATAAGACCATTCCAACCTATCAAAGGCCTTCATCACATCCAAGGATAATATAGCTGTAGGAGGCACGATATCCTTACTGTTGTCTATCACATGTAGTAATCGTCTAATATTATCCGTGATCAGGCGGCCTCTTATGAAGCCTGTCTGATCAGGATGAACTAGAGCTGTCATATGCTTTTGAAGTCTGATGGCTAGTACCTTAGCATACAGCTTAAGATCGATTCCGAGGAGGCTTAAGGGTCTATAACTACCACATTCGGTGGGGTCTTTGTCTTTTTTAAGGAGGACAGATATGAGTGCCATATTGACGTCTGTCATAAAATGTGATAAATATTGCTCCTAACATGTTGTGAGATGTCCCTAGGAAGAAAATGTTTAAGCACAGAGGGTCAGAAGACAGCTGTCCTCTGCAAGTCATAAAAAATCACTAGATTGTAAAAACCCTCAAAGCTACATCCTGCCTGAAACTTGTGTTCATACAGATAAGAGAAAAGGATGTCTGTTTCTAGGTTAAGAAACTTAGTAACTAATCATTAAGTCATGTGCAAAATGAATGGATCATGTGTCTAGTCTTATAGAAACAGTCAAAGTGTAACAGTTGGAGATCAACTATACTGGTAAAAACTAGAGTGACTTAGTTCATAGATTGTGTGTGTTTACAGAGACATTGTGCTCACAACAAGAGGTGGATTTACATATAAGTGTTGGCAACAGCTGAAGACAATAGAGGGAGTAGTCACATATCTGTGTTATCTGTTAAATTGCCCCTGTGAGCACTACATGTAGAGACAGATGCAGAGGAGGAGCGATGGTTCACTATTTCAGTAACTCAAATATACTTTCAAATGTCTGCTTCTGTACTCAAATTTGCTTAAAATGAATTGCAAATATTCCGGTTATATTGTGGTAATAATCCTGAAGCTAATGATATAAAAAATGCTATGGTTATGATAAAGAATCACGAGTTTTGAAATTAAGCCACTTCTAAACTAAATTGGAAAATACTCAAAGTGCTGAATACTAACTGTATAAAATAGATAGTGATTTAAGTTAAAATAATGTTATTAGAAACTATAGAAATGGACTTAATGGTAAAAATACTGTGATTCTCATTTAGCATCAAGAGAAACTATTCAAACATGATATGTCTGTGTTTATGAAATCAATCTCAATTCGAATATATATATCTTGGGTTTATTAACAAAACTGTATTAAGTTAGTTTAGACGGTAAATCTATTTCTCTGATTTGAAACAAAGGAGAGAGAGTTGGCCTACTAAGGACAACCCTCTATTTCAAATTCAAACTTAGAGAGCCCGTGATTGGAGGAAAACATCTTCTTGACGTCACTCCTGTGACATCACGCAGACACTCCAGGCTCATTGATAAAAGGGGACAGACTGAGCGGGAAGAAAAAAAACAGGAAACGGAACCGACAAGAGAACACACCTCCCCATTCATGCAGGAGGACGGCGGGAACAGCAATCAGAGAAAACACACGGAGAAGGAGCTTTTTGGAAAGAGAACAGAATCTCTTTGTTTGTCACCAGACAACAAAGACAATCCACAACTCAATGATGAAGAGTATTATTCTTTAATCTACTTTTTTAGTCTAGTTTTGATTGCAGACGGCATAGTGTCTAGTTATCACGACTATAGCACCCTCTATTTTAATTGAACCAGAACCATTGTTATTTCACTTGTTACTTTGAATTAAAAACAGATGCTGATACAACTTCTCCTCTTCATTCTGCTGACCTTGGCTGCCGTCCTACAAACCGTGATGGTTTTATCAGTAAATAGGTTTTAAGGTGTAATTTATAACACAACGCAGAGGCTATTAGATTAGATGTTTTTTTAAGATAGAAACCCTTATTCCCTTTTTTACGATACGTCCCTGGGGAAGTTCCCCTCTTTGATTGAGTATAAAATCATATCATATTATCATATCCAGTAATAGGGGTCCAATTACTTCGCAACATGAGAGGTAAAGTTCTGGTGGGATACCATCCCAACTGGGAGCCTTCCCACTTTGCAATTCCGATATAGCCTCTCTAAGTTCCTCTAGTGTGATAGGTGTATCTAACTGTTTACCGTCTTCCTCTGAGAGTTTAGGTAGGTTAATTTGATCAAGAAATGTATTCGAAAACCACTTCTGATTTGTATAAGTTGGAATAACACTTTTTAAAAGTCTCGTTGATTTTTTGGGGGTCTGTAACAAGCCTTTGTTGATCCTTAATAGTAGGGATATCAGCAAATTGTGCATTATCTTCATAGCTAGTAGGTGACTTGGTTTAGAGCCATGAAAGTAATAATGTTGTCTTGTACTACGTATTTGAAATTCAGATTGTTGTCTTAAAATGGAGTTAATCTCTTTTTTTAACACATTCATTTAAGACTAAAGAAGAGAATAATGGCGAGTAAAGCGTTTCCAGCTCTACCAGTTTGGACTGCCATTTTTTACGGAGGTTGGAGGAAAAGACTGTAGTGTTGTCCTTGATAAAACTCTTTACCGAGATCCATAACATTCTGGGGTCCGGTACCGAACCCACATTAGTCTCCAGGAATTCATCTAGTTTATCGTTGAGTTGTAGAATGTATTCAGTATTTCTCAGCAGTGTCGAGTTAAAGCGCCATCTTGGGGCTCGGGATGTCAGTCTCCCAAATTAGCCCTTCAGGAGTAAATAACTGTGATCTAATAATGTGATGGGTTCCAATTCCACGTCAAATCTATCAAATAGTATAGGGGATGCAAAAACATAATCTATTCTGGAAAATGACTTGCTGAGTGTCTTGCTGAGAAAAAAGAGTACTTTAGGGCCGTTGGGTTGAGTAGTCGCCATAGATCATTTACTCCCGTATTCTTGGCCCAATCCTTTAGTGCATTAGATGCCTGTTTTTGATCATTGGAAGTGGTGGGGTTAGATTTATCAATCGAGGGATCCCATATGGCATTAAAATCCGCACCAATTATAAATGAATACTCGGGGATGTCCAACATTGCATTTGTGAGTGTTGCGTAGAAGTTGGCATCATAAAGATTAGGGGCATAAGCCACTACCAACTCCTATTCGATTGAACCGTATGGGGCTTAAACAAGACTCTCGATGTTCCTTATGTACAAACGGTGATGATGGTACATTTATGTATATGTATTGGGAATGTCCGCCTGTTAAGATATTTTGGGAAGAAATAACCACACTATTATCAGGATTTTTGTATTTGACAATACCTGTAATGCCTTCTGTATTGCTGCTGAATGATGTCTCTCAGGTATCACACTCTGTACACATAAAGAGGCTAATCTTGTCCGGTACTACGGCTGCTAAAAAGCTAATAGCATCACGCTGGATTCAACCTGATAAAGTGTGCCGGAGGGTATGGATTCTTACATATCTTGATGTGATTTACCTGGAGATATCTACCGCACGAATTCTAGGTATTAATGAAGCCAGCATAGAAATCTGGTTAGGGGTGGTGGAGAGGATAAAACATTATATGAACTATTAATCCTTGGTATTAAACGGAATAATGGATGTATTTAAGGGGTGTCTGGTGGGGGGGGGAAGAACAAGTAAGAGCATGTATGTGTTTTATATTGGATTTCTACTGTAAAGGTGTTATGGTTTGTTACCAACCCCAACAGCACGGCACAGACAGGTAGTTCAGAGTTAGCCAAAAACCAGGGCGTATTTATTTCCAAATAACAGGGAATAGAAAAAACAACAAAAAGCACAAGTGGGGAATGTTCTTGGCAGAGTAGCCTGCGGCTCTGCAGCTTGTCTCGGTGCAGAGACGGCACAGTGGCGTTGCGCCTCTGACTCTGCGGCTCTGCAGCTACTCGAAGATCCAACTCGGGGAGGAACGGAGAGAGAGAGAGTTGTCAACCAACAAGCCAACGGAATACAAGGCAGTCCAGTCCTCCTTAGCTGAGTCCAGAATAAACACAAGTGACTTAATCTTCAGTGTTACCAACACACAAGTTTAGCTGAGTCCAGTACAAACAAAAACGGCAAATCTTCAGTGTTACCCAAACACACAAAAACAGAAAGGTCCCGAGTCAGGAAGATCCAAAAAGTACGTTCCAAACTCACCAAGGCGCAATTGCGCAAAGCGGGCAAGGAGGCACAGATCCAACGGATGACAGAGAAAAGCAACAGCGGCGACTTCCATAGACGTCCTGGAGAAAAACAGACGAGGAACAACACAAGAGGGAACAAGCAGCAGCCAGTGGTAATCCAAAACGACCCGACACAGAACGTTAGGAACACCAGAGTATATATGGGCTCCACCGAGCTGATTAGAACTCACTTCAGGTGCGCGAAGGTAATTGGTACCTTGAAGTGTGCGGAATCGAACCAATCCTCACAAAAGGTTTGTATGTCATGTCAAAAAATAAATAAAAATTTAAAAACATTTGTTAAAAAAAAAACAATGAATTTTATTGAAAAAAAACATACAGATGTGTTCCATAGACACATCACAGGAATTGTGTAAAATTTCCCAGATAGTGAAAAATAAAGCAAAATATGACCCCTTTAACCACATTTATATACGTTATTAAATAGTTTTTCCTTTTTTTCAATTTTAATATCCTATTCAATGTCAGGGACCCTTATGTTGCCGGTAGAAGGCATACTGCGACGCCGAGGGTGCAGTACCGTCCAGATCCTCCCAGGCGGCGGTATCAAGCACCCTTTGAACATTGTATCTTGGCCTGTGGGTCGGTCTAATGGGTCAGTTTTTTTATTTGTTTTGCTCAAGGTCAGCATATATAACGGTCGGATTGAGAAGAATCAAATACTCCCGATGCATGATGGATTATGTTGGCGACACGATGGACATCAATACTTGGAATGGCGATCAGATAATTGGAATATTCTTTTTGGGGTACATCCTAGTCAAGGTAAGGGCTATATGATATCAATCTTGCATTGATCCAAGCATCTCTTCAATGCAATCCGACTGTGTGTGTAACGTTAGTCCACAACGTATGCAGTTGATGGCGATCAAATCATCAAAAAACGACCTCCCCCCCTTTAATGCACTCATGATGAAACATAATACCTATGATATAATTTGATTTGAGAATAATAGCGGGTCCAGGCAAGAAATGGCAACGGTTTTAGTGTAATACACGCATAAGGCTCAGCATTTCGGGAATGACCCCAGACCAAGCAAAAATTCAACCAATCATATTCACCACGGTATAAAACGGGAATGTATGGATGAAAAAATTTATTCTTTTTCACATATTGAACGATACTCTATGTCAAATGGGCCATAGTATTGTATCCATACTGCCCTGTCAAGGCTAACCACAGTAACTTCCAAACAGTGAAACTGAGAAAAATTGCTTTGAAGTTTTTTGACTTGCCATCCAAAATGTGTTATAGGTAGATAGATGATAGTATCCAGATTTAACATGTAACAGCCATTTTATTTGGATCATCATCATTCCAATATATTCAGGTGTTAAATTTCATTTTCAAAATGGCTAGGTTAAGTTATGAAAGCTGGAGGGAAAACAACATTGTATTTGAAGTTACTGCACTTTGCCTGTACATTACCTGTATAATTATTTAAGGAAATCGTGCAGCAGAGTGCAGTATCTGCTTTTTTGGGGTTAATTAAAATAATTACGTCATATTTTTGTATGCCTAAAGATTACTTCATTAATACATGTTAAATCTGGGTACTATCATCTATCTACCTATAACACATTTTGGATGGCAAGTCAAAAAACTTTAAAGCCATTTTTCTCAGTTTGGAAGTAACAGCGGTCTGCCTGGGTTTTGAGTGTGATTTTGTAGTTACTGCAGTTTTTAAAACCCCATATCTCCAAAACTGAGCGACATTAACAACTGAAACTTGGTCACAAGATAAAACATTTATTGACAACTTCAATTTCACTCATAACTAAATTTTGACTTTTTTCGAGTTACTGCGGTTAGCCTTGACAGGGCAGCATAGCTATAATATAGAATATAGTTATATCTCCCTTTCTGGCACCTAAAGTTCAACACAACCCCTCAGGCACTTGCACACATAGAGCCCAACGGGTGCACAAGCACCTGCCATTTTGTGCCTCATAAAAAGTGCCCTTTTTATGCCAATACATTTTACCATATTTTCTTTTTTACGTCCATATAGAGAGAGTGATCTGCAATCTGCTTGGGTTGGGGGTGCAATTCCTAACAGGCTCAACCATATGGATAAACGTTCTCATATTATGCGCATTACACAAACTAAAAACAGATATTACATTACATTACACAAACTAAAAACAGATATTACATTATATTACACAAACTAAAAACAGATATTACATTACATTACACAAACTAAAAACAGATATTACATTACACAAACTAAAAACAGATATTGTCTGAATTACTAGAAGAAAGAAATGCAGCACCTTAGGCTGATAGTAATTTATTAATTTATCAGGATTTGTTTTGGTCTAATACATGTTTAAGGTTCTTAGATGGATCCCCTGCTGCTGCCTCCTCATCCTCATCCTCGTCCTCCTCCTCCTCTTCCTCCTCCTCGTCGTCCTCCTCCTCGTCGTCCTCCTCTTCCTCTTCCTCCTCCTAATCCTCCTCCTCCTAATCCTCTTCCTCCTATTCCTCCTCGTCGTCCTCCTCGTCGTCCCCCTCTTCCTCTTCCTCCTCCTCCTCCTCCTCCTCCTCCTAATCCTCCTCCTCCTGCTCCTCCTCCTCCTCCTCCACGGGGAGCAGCGTACTGCCTCATGTTAGGCAGGCCATGCATTATGCAGCAGCTTAGGCCACTGCGCTGGATCTCCATGTCCTCGGCTACAGTCCACCTGTCGCTGCTCTGGTCGTAGCGCTCCACGTTGGAGATGGTGGTGAAGCCATTGTAGCCTCCGGCCACGAAGAGCCGGTCGTCCAGCACCCCGATGCCAAAGTTGGTGCGGGGGGTGAGCATGGTGGACAGGGCATGCCAGGAGTCAGTCAAGGGGCTGTAGGCCTCCACGCTACACAGGTAGTTTTCGCCGTCAAACCCCCCCACCTGAGGACAGGACACATGAGAGGAATGTTTTAGTATGTGGTTAAGGCATGCGGCAAGCAGACACTGTATTAATCCATTTAGGGAAATGAGGGCATCACAGCAGCATTGCAAGTCAAATTATACATATCTATAAAAATATCTAGCATTTGTCTCCATGTGCACCTACCACATAGACGTATCCTCCGTACGCAGCCACTCCCGCTCCTTGACGCCTGCTGCTCATGGGAGCGATCAGAGTCCACTGGTCAGTGTCTGGGCTGTAGCACTCAGCTGTGAGCAGACACTCCCCGTTGAAGCCACCACAGATGTAAACCTGTAATAAAAAAGAATATTCTAATTTAGTTTATATATTCCATTTTATTTCATTCTACGTTAATTGTCTGTTAATGTTGATGCACCAAAGGACCCAGACACATTCCTTGTATGTGCAGCTGACTTGATGAAGACATTTCTGATTTCTGATTCTGAATGATACCAATCGCTTAGTTTTTAATGTAACCACATGTGTGTTCCTCAGTTCCACCCACCTTTCCGTGGAGGGCTGCAGCCCTGGCAGCGCTCCTGTGCTCCAGCATGGGTGAGATCACTGTCCACTGGTTGGTTTCAGGCTCGTAGCGCTCGGCGGTGTTCAGTCGCACGTGTCCGTCGAATCCTCCCATGGCGTAGATACAGCCGTCCAACGCGACCACACTGACGTGACTGCGGCGCGAGTGCATGGGAGCCGCTTGCAGCCAGCTGCAAGTGATGGGGTTGAACCTGCGCACACTGCTCAAATACGCTATGCCGTCCAAGCCACCGACGCAGTAGACCAGACCGTGGAGATAAGCGGTGCCGTGGTGGGCCCGGGGACTCTCCGTCTCAACGCTCACATTCATCCATCCACCGACTCGGATATTGTAAGCCTCCATGCCATTGGTCGGGATGCCGCCACTCCGGCCTCCGATGGCCAATAGGACCTCCTGGGGCAGGCGTGGGCGGGTCAGGGGATTTGGGAGCCTGTCAGAGCTAGGGAGTTTCAGGACGCTGAGGATGAGGGGCCTGCAGTCGCGGCTGTCCCTCACCACAGGGTTGTTCTGGACGTTGTTCAGCAAGTAGTCAGGCCTCATCAAGCCCATACGAACCTGGGAAGAGACAAGCAGACAGCGGGTACAACTTAAGACAGCGGTTGTAGACGGTTTCACTGGAATTCTGTTGCTAGGGAACAGTTTGGACCCAAATGTTTGAGAACCACTGTACTAGGGAACCAAGTGCTGTTTTCATGTAATGCACAGTAATACAATTAGTTACCTTGGGCAGCAGTAAAGGGATGTGTGTTTTACGCTCCTCACGGGAGTGGTCGATCCAACGGAGGACGGCCTCGAACACTGTCTCCTCGTTCTTCGCGTTCAGGTCATCCCTCTCGATGATGTCCACCAGTTGCTGCAGGGACAGCTCCACAAACTCCTGTGAGACGCGCAACATCTCCTCAAAGTGGCACACGATGAAGAGATAGGCCTTGCACCTCAGGTCGGCGCAGCAGTAGATGTCCGCAAACCTCCAGATGCCGACACAGTTTTCCAGAGACAGCTGGCCCTCTAGGAAGTCAGAGCACGCTCCTACTATGCCAGTGACAAGAAGCTGGTCTGCAGCCACCAGAAGCTCTTCCACGTTCTCTGCTGTCACCGGCACAAAGCGTGTGTATGCGTACTCTATGATGAGCTGCATCATACCCGGGGACACCCCAGCGATACTGTGGACTGTTTTCCCTGAGTCGCTCCAGCGAGAGAAGAGGGTTCTGTGGGATGCAGAGTATAGAGATATCTGATAAGTAAGCAACATTCTATCCTGTGTACTAATATATATTCACTGTAGAAGTATAAGGTCTTAGCACAGTAGAAGTATAGTATCTTTTTACAGTTGAAGTACAGTATGGTATCTGTTTACTAACCAAGCTAACCTGAACCAAGCTAATCTGAGCCAAGCTAAACGTACCTGAAATAGGTGCTGCAGCCACACAGGATGGCCTTGTGGGCCTTAAACTCAGTGCTGTTGACTTTAATAACCACATCACAGAACCTTCCCTCCAGACGCAGTTCATTAAGGATTGTACAGGACATGGCGCTTGTTTCCTTTTCCATGTGGTGATTTTTTAATTGTATCTACAGTATATATTGAAGTAGCTCCACACAACAAGTGAGATCTTCACTTGTCTACTGAGATCTGAGATCTTCTGAGAGAATTGTTGACTAGATACACAAATGTTCTAGAATGTTTGATTATGACATCATACCATGACATCACAAATGTTCTAGAATGTTTGATTGTGACATCATACTGTGACATCACAAATGTTCTACTGTTAACACTTTGACTGCCTAAAAACGATTTACAACGTCTTTGCTGGCGATGCTAAAGTTGCCGGGGGACGCTGTACGTCGTCTTTATATCAATATTTCAAAAATCTGCGATCTGATCCATAATGTCCCTCCGCTGGCCTGAGAACCACCAGCAGGACCCACTGAGCTCTCTGGCGGTTCAGGAGCGCCATCTGGTGGCCGATCGCGCAACCGCTTAACAGGAAGCACAGTGGAGGTTGTGCTAGATGTCTGTATTGCTTCCGGCCACTCGGGATAGGTTCCGGCATTCTAGCTCGTCACTCTACATAGCGATCGATTGCCAATAACTCGATAAACAACATGATTTGGACGTATATACCATTATACAAGCTGGAGATGGACCGGGTAATAATATATCCCATAATGATAAAATTTCTACTCGACGATGATCGCCCAACGGCGCGCGGAGACTGGGGTGAGTTTCAGCGTGTAACGTTACCATCTTCGATACTAACTGCTTTTATCAACATTTGACCCACATTAGATGATTGGTATAACGCTGCCCACGGAATTATAAACGCCCCCTCGCTCATCCGGTCAACATCAGATGACGTGTAGTAACTTCTAGAAGTACGTCTAGTTGGAATTTTTTATATCGCGCTGATTGCCATCAAACTGTATTTCATCATCAATATAATGCATTTGGGGCTATATATCACGTTCTGGAGAAAGTTGCAGAAAGAGATGAAAACATACTTATACATTAGACCATACTTTACTATGAATATGTGAATGAAAAAGTTTAACGTTGCTACACAATGAACAATACATATAGGACTTTGAATGGGCCCTAATAATGGCAATGTAGCAATAGAATTTAAAAAGTTATAGCCCTGCAAAGAAGGGGACTTTCTCCATAGACAAATAGCGCTGGCAATCTATGGTATATCATTAATTTAACCCATGGCAGCCAAAGTGTTAAGCACTATACCAAAAATAAATAACAAATATATACTGATTGATTGAACATTTTAATTAACAGATTTCAGAATGGGTACAATACAGTACGGCTCAATACACACAATTGTTAAGGGGATGCAGACCAGAGAAAGAGTTTTGTCTTGTTTACATCAGGGTCCCCCATTTTCAATTCATGACATTTATGACGAAAGTCTTTCTCTGGTCTGCATCCCCTTAACAATTGTATGTATTGAGCTGTACTGTACCCATTCTGCAATCTGTTAATAAACTTTTCAATCAATCAATCAATGACATACACAACATACAGATATAAGAATCTAATCGAATCATCTAAACTAATCTAATCATTACATTTAAGACATGCATGACATACAGATATATATATATATCTCTGAGCACCTGAAGCCTGTGCTATTAAACCAGGAAGTGCAGCACTGTTGATAAGGCTGTCAGCACTGCAGTAGAGCCACTCAGTTCCCTGCGCTGCAAAGAGTGAACACAAAACGCTCATGGACCCGCGGTCTCATGTTGACATTGTGTTGTTCGTTGGATTCGTTTTTGAGCTCAAAACGTACACTACACGGACCGCGGTCTCATGCTGACTGATCAGTGATCGCTTGTCTTGTCGCGCTGTGTGTCAGACTCTGGATGCTTTAGACACCCGCCCACCTCCACTTCTGATTGGCTTACCATGACATTGTATTCAACCTCAGCCAATCGTCAGCATGTATGCTTGGCTCGCGCACTGTCCACTAAACAAGGAAGAACATATTATTGCCTCTCGGCGCAGAGATATGTCTGATGAAAGAAACAGGTTCATTCATAGTAACGCGCCGCATTTTTTTGTAGTAACGGTAACGACTAATTTATTGGGATGCACCTGTTGCTTACCGTCTGTGTCGGCATCAGATCCTTCGGGGACGGGAGACATGCTGGCTGCAGAGAACAGGAGACGGTGCCCAGCCCCGCGCGTCGTCTCGTTCCGGTCCGCACATTCCACACCCGCGATTGTTGTGGTGCCTATGATGGCCTGGACGCGCAGGTCCAGGTCGGACAGGGCCGGGCCTGCTGGTCCTCCACCAGTTGCCAGCATGTCTCTCCTGTGCTTGGCAATCCGGTGCTTGCAGGCCGACTTTGTGTCGACCCACTTTTTGTTTACTTCGGTGGCTGTGCGCCCCTCGCCGGATACAGCGTTCACCTCTGCGGTGATTTGGGCCCATGCCTGATTGATTGATTGGAAGGTTTATTAACAGATTGCAGAATGGGTACAGTACAGTACAGCTCAATACATACAAAACATACCTCCCGTTTGTGGGTGCCCCTGTACCCGGAGCTGACGCTGCTGAAAAGAACCCCCTTGTAATTATCCACTCCCGATATCAGTACCTGAATTAATGAATGGAAACTTTATTAACAGATTGCAGAATTTACAATACAGTACAGCTCAATACACACAATTGTTAAGGGGATGCAGACCAGAGGAATACGTTTGTCTTGTTTACAGGGGATCCCCACCTCCATTTCAGCATTAGTTAAATTTCTACATCGTTGCTTAGACTTAGAGGCAGCTGCGCCTCTCCCTACCGTGTCAGAACGGCGCTTTGACATTTCAGCGAGGGTTTGCACACTGCCCAATTGACTGCTTTATAAGGACTGTCGGGGGCGTGGTTTGTATGCAAATGAGCTGAACGGGAACGCGCTTTGGAGTTTACGACATAATGCCATTCTCCAAGCAGATATCAGATCATATAATTTCTGCGACCGTTTCAGCCACTTAAGACATATCTCCAGCACGTTCAGGACTCAGAGTGTACTTGTCATAGATTATCTCTCAGTGGTTCCAAGATAAGTCTTCCAGGATATATCTTTGAAAAATTTTCGGGAATGAGACCCAATGTTCCTAATTAACTAATATATTTATATATGATATGAGCCTAAAGTCTGACGTTAATTTCCGACAAATGTGACCATTAGGATTAAATGGGTTAAGTGATCCGGTGAAATCAAACTCTTTCACTGTCTTTCAGGCCTGTGGCTGCTCTGGAAACATGTATGACAGAGACAATCTACAGGGTATTTTTAGTTGACAGGGTGTCAGCATGCAATGGTGTTGAAAATATGCAGAGAAACAGTGAGACTCTTGTAGAGGAGAGTTTGCTACTGCTGATATCTCTCATACCTTGTTATCCCTTTTGCAAACAGGGGATTTAGAGAGTAGGTGGAGCATGAGTGCTTTGATGAGCTGAATTCTAAGTGAGTTTTCAGTTTGCTGAAAGTAACAACAGATGATGGACTTTTTGTTGAAGATGTTTTTTCTGTAATCTAAATTACATTTGTGATTGACAATCTTTGTGATACTTTTATGAGCATAAACATTTATGTCATCAACATTTGGTTGAAAACAAAATAGGCCACCCAGGGCTCTATGCCAGTGGCATTGTTAGCCCTGGGCTTCCGGGGCTTTAGCCCCGGATGTTTTTCTCCTAGCCCCAGATCTTAAAATATATATATATATATATGTGTGTGGGTTCTGTGGATATAATATATATATATATATATTGTTTAAACATTTTCTTTTTTCTTTTTTTCTTTTTTTAGATGGCAGCATCCCCATTGTCTGTGCTGAACGTTTGTTAGTGTTTGGTATTTCTTTTTGGTTTTTAGTACTTTTAAACATCCATTTTTAGTAAGTAGTAGTTTTCATTTGATCCTATAATTTGTTCATTCACCGATTTGTGGACTTTTTTTTTAGTGTCCTGAAAGGCGCATTATAAATAAAATGCATTATTATTATTATTATCATCCAGGAGGGAAAAGACACTTTGGATAGTAGGGACTGTATCTCTGCCTGTCCTGTCCAGGAAACACTTTGCAACTGTGATCTCCTCTGGCAGTAGTTGGATATTGTAATGTGTGGCGAGGGGTTGCAGCAATTCCACTGAGAGAAACTGGTCTGAGGCTGGATAACATGCCTGTATGCTTCTCATAAGTTGTTCTCCAACTCATGAGAACCTGCTCTCAAGCTCTTGCAGCATTCTACCAAGGACTGGATAGAACAGTCTAGCTAGGAGGCAGGTAAGAGAGGGGGGGGAGCTGTGTGTGTGTGGGGGGGGGGGGGTTAGTCCATGTTCTGTGGAGGCAGGTAAGAGAGGGGGGGGGGCTGGGTGTGTGTGTGTGTGGGGGGTGGGTGGGGTTAGTCCAGGTTATGTGGAGGCAGGTAAGTGAGGGGGGGGAGCTGTGTGTGTGTGTGTGTGGCGGGGGGGGTTTAGTCCAGGTTCTGTGGAGGCAGGTAAGAGAGGGGGGGAGCTGGGTGTGTGTGGGGGTGGGGTTAGTCCAGGTTCTGTGGAGGCAGGTAAGAGAGGGGGGGGGCTGGGTGTGTGTGTGTGGGGGGGGGGGGGGGGTTAGTCCAGGTTATGTGGAGGCAGTTAAGAGAGGGGGGGGGGGGGGGGGGGGGGGGGGCTGGGAGAGAGTTCAGCTTCCTGACAGCCTGGTGTATGAAGCTGTCTCTTAGTCTGCTGGTCCTGTAGCTCGGAGGCTCCTCATTCTCCTCCCGGAGGGCAGCAGAGTGAAGAAGCGTTGTGAGGGTGGTCATTATGTAGTCTGGGTGGTCATTATGTAGTCTGGGTGGTCATCATGTAGTCTGGGTGGTCATCATGTAGTCTGGGTGGTCATTATGTGTAGTCTGGGTGGTCATTACGTAGTCTCGGTGGTCATCATGTAGTCTTGGTGGTCATTATGTAGTCTGGGTGGTCATTATGTAGTCTGGGTGGTCATTATGTGTAGTCTGGGTGGTCATTATTTGTAGTCTGGGTGGTCATTATGTGTAGTCTGGGTGGTCATTATGTAGTCTGGGTGGTCATTATGTGTAGTCTGGGTGGTCATCATGTGTAGTCTGGGTGGTCATTATGTGTAGTCTGGATGGTCATTATGTAGTCTGGGTGGTCATTATGTGTAGTCTGGGTGGTCATTATGTAGTCTGGGTGGTCATTATGTGTAGTATGGGTGGTCATTATGTGTAGTCTGGGTGGTCATTATGTGTAGTCTGGGTGGTCATTATGTGTAGTATGGGTGGTCATCATGTAGTCTGGGTGGTCATCATGTGTAGTCTGGGTGGTCATCAAAAAATGTGGATGAATAAGAGAAATCGTCAAAATCGCCCATTTCTGACTATGTTCTATCCCAATGGTCACTTTTGTGACCATGGTTACATTTCCACCTCTTGAGGTTAAAATATGCATGCAAGCATATCATTGTCATTACATATCAGTAGAAGACCGTTTAATTAGTATATATACAACATACTATAGTTTAATCTGTAAAGTAAGATGTTGTACTTACTTCTTTTTGTGGGGTGTTCTGGCAGCCATTTTGTGCTGCATGGACAAACAATAAGTAGACTGGCCTGGTCATGTGATGATTCAAGCTAGTCACATGACCTTTATACAATTTGAAAGTAGACAACATGTTGTTTCTTGTGAAAGTTAATTTTTTTATCCAGAGCAAACTACCATGCTTCTAGAGCTTCAAAAGTAAAAAAAGAAAAGTATCACAAATGTGACCATTAGGATTAAATGGGTTAAGTGATCCGGTGAAATCAAACTCTTTCACTGTCTTTCAGGCCTGTGGCTGCTCTGGGAACGTGTATGACAGAGGTATCTACGGGGTATTTTTAGTTGACAGGGTGTCAGCATGCAGTGGTGTTGAAAATATGCAGAGAAACAGTGAGACTCTTGCAGAGGAGAGTTTGCTACTGCTGATGTCTCTCATACCTTGTTATCCCTTTTGCAAACAGGGGATTTAGAGAGTAGGTGGAGCATGAGTGCTTTGAGGAGCTGAATTCTAAGTGAGTTTTCAGTTTGCTGAAAGTAACAACAGATGATGGACTTTTTGTTGAAGATGTTTTTTCTGTAATCTAAATTACATTTGTGATTGACAATCTTTGTGATACTTTTATGAGCATAAACATTTATGTCATCAACATTTGGTTGAAAACAAAATAGGCCACCCAGGCCTCTTTTTCTGTAATCTAAATTACATTTGTGATTGACAATCTTTGTGATACTTTTATGAGCATAAACATTTATGTCATCAACATTTGATTGAAAACAAAATAGGCCACCCAGGGCTCTACGCCAGTGGCATTGTTAGCCAAGTTTCAAGTTCAAGTTCAAGTTTCTTTAATAGTTGTCATACAGAAGTACAGAATACTTTTATACAAAATGCTTCTTACTGTTACGCTCCAGAGACTGTGCAGACAAGATAAGTATGAAATAAAATAACATAGTATAGCATGTAAATTAGAATGCAGAATAAACGTAACTGAGTTACCATATAATATACAATACTATGCAGTGTACTAATATACAATACTATATAGTGCAAGGCAGAAATGGGATGAGGTGCAATTTAGGTACAATTTACAGTAGGTGTACGAGTTGTAGTGCAAATCCTTTATCAATAAATATAAAGTGTGTTTGTGTGATCTAAAGTGTGGAGAGTGGGTGCTGCAGTGTGTTGTTTGTTTAAGTGAGTGTGTGCGTGTGGGTGTGTGTGCTGTGTGCATTTGATGGTTGTTGCATAGTGTTTATTGTTCGTTTAGCAGCCTGATGGCCTGGAGATAGAAGCTTCTTCTGAGTCTTTCTGTGCTCGCCTTAAGACTCTGTGGACTCCTTAAGACGCCGTGGGCTTCCGGGGCTTTAGCCCCGGATGTTTTTTCTCCTAGCCCCAGATCTTAATATATATATATATTGTTTACATATTTTTATTTTTTATTTTTGTATTTTTTTAGATGGCAGCATCCCCATTGTCTGTGCTGAATGTTTGTTAGTGTTTGGTATTTCTTTTTGGTTTTTAGTACTTTTAAACCAGTTTTAGTAAGTAGTAGTTTTCATTTGATCCTATAATCTTTTCATTCACCGATTTGTGGACTTTTTTTTAGTGTCCTGAAAGGCGCATTATAAATAAAATGCATTATTATTATTATTATTATTATTATTATTATTATTATTATTATTATTATTATTATTATTATTATTATTATTATTATTATTATTATTATTATTATTATTATTATTATTATTATTATTATTATTATTATTATTATTATTATTATTATTATTATTATTATTATTATTATTATTATTATCATCCAGGAGGGAAAAGACACTTTGGATAGTAGGGACTGTATCTCTGCCTGTCCTGGCCAGGAAACACTTTGCAACTGTGATCTCCTCTGGCAGTAGTTGGATATTGTAATGTGTGGCGAGGGGTTGCAGCAATTCCACTGAGAGAAACTGGTCTGAGGCTGGATAACATGCCTGTATGCTTCTCATAAGTTGTTCTCCAACTCATGAGAACCTGCTCTCAAGCTCTTGCAGCATTCTAACGAGGACTGGATAGAACAGTCTAGCTCTGTCTCAGCTGATCTCCTGAGCTGAGGTCTGAGCTTGTGCCACAAGATGACTCAACTACATACTCGTTCATCCTTTTCTGCTTCCTCCTTTGGCTGGTAGTATGTTCCTCAATCCCAAGGCCATTACATATGGCCTTTGTCCTGTCATACATGCAGGGCCGGACTGGTGAAATAATTCATACCGGGAGATATAGCGCGAAATATAGCCCCAATCAGGCAACTTTTTAAGCGGGGGGTCTGGGGGTCCCCCACCAGGAAATTTTTTCTTACAAATGCTTAATTTCCTGCATTCTGGTGAATTTTAGTGCATGTGAATCACAAACTAATGAGCCAACAATTGCTTAGTACAATGTACTGTTATGGACCTCAAATAAAACTGTTGTGGCACTAGCAATGCTACTCTCTCCACCTTCAAAAAGAAAAAAGCAAGAGCACAACATATTTTTCTATTTACTATTATAATACAGTTAACCACTCTCTCCTGTAAGGGCCTTTCTTTTTCTTTGTTTTATCCCTCTCTCCTCCACCCTTTCTCTTTCTTCCACTGTCCATCTTGACATCAACGTTAATTGACTTTCGCTCTACTGTATCTCTCCCGAGTCCCTCACTACCTGGCTCATTGCCTGGCTGTTATTCTGCATCTGAGTGCCGTCTGCCATTCCATTCGCCGCCTCCGCTGTCAATCAGTTGTATCACCTGGTCCCGCCTCCACCAATCACAAGCGGCAGCACGGCTCCATTGTGTGTGTGTGAACCGCGTGAGGGAGAGTCAGATAGTTCTCCAACTCTGTTGCACTTGCAGACAGTGAAATCCTGGTTGTTCCCCACCCACCTAGGTTATCTAACTATCGCGCCGCGCCGCCGCCACAACTAGAAACAATGGCCTGGCAAAAAATTATAAAAAAAATAATAATATTTTTTTTTTGTTTTTTTTTATACATAATTTTCTTTTTTAAATCTGTGCAGGCCAGGCCACAGGGAAAACTCCTGGTGCTCCCGATGGCCAGTCCGGGCCTGCATACATGTCCACTGCCATCTCTGAGGTGCGATAACCTTTGAGTGTGTCCTGCACTGTGCTTTTAAATAGTACAGATAGGTATTGAAGATGTGCACTTTAACACAGTAGCACCTGGAGCCATACATACCCAGGTCCAGTGTCCACTGACAAAGACATGCTCATGATACTGTGATAAACTATAATAAGCTTTAATCGAACCCTGGTTAATTTCCTCTGATAGTCCGGTTGGTTTGGGGTGGTGTGAACGCTCATTCACTCTTGCAAGTGAACCCTGCTGCGGTTCATTTGAGATGTGAATGCAAAGCGGACCAAAGGCAGCAAAATACCCAAAAATCTAATCTTTTTTTTATGAGAAGACTGAAACATAATGTATATAATGAAACACACAATACAGTTTTTTTTCGATTGCTTAAGCACGAGTTTGACAGGGCCTGGGCCCTCATTCATCAACGTGTTCTACGCACAGATTTGTGCTTACCCTGTGCGTACGATCATTTCTAAGCAAAGAGTGGGATTCATCAATTTCAACTTGAACTTGACTTCGTGCTTATATTTACGCACAGCTCGGACCATGCGTACCTGGCGCCCAGTGGTAGAATATATTATTACAACAAGGAAATGAGCTTCTGTGCATAATAACACTGGATGTTCTGTATGAACCGTAATTCATTATAGTTCATTGTAAAATAGCAACAGTAGTGTAATTATGGTCAAAACCCTATAAATAGCATTTGGAATAATAGATCTTTCTCTCAGAATGAATGCAGCATGGTTTATATAGCGTTATCGGAATATACAGGGTGTAGGCTACTGACTGACTGCGCTCCGCGTAGCTTGATTGATTGATTGATTGAAAAGTTTATTAACAGATTGCAGAATGGGTACAGTACAGTACAGCTCAGTACATACAATTGTTAAGGGGATGCAGACCAGAGAAAGACTTTCGTCTTGTTTACATCAGGGTCCCCCATTTTCAATTCATCATAAATCATAAAGCTCAACCCGTTATTATTTTGCGCACAGACCGCCGAAACACGGGAAAGTTTTGATTATATTTAAAAGGCTTTACGTTAAACGAAACAAGTGGAATTTCGAAGCTGTAAGCAGAATACAAGTCATATGAATATAGTGTTCTTCTCCCTTTTTACTGTATAAGAAAGAATAGAAAACGCATTGCAATGACACCAGATAGTGGACAGACTATGTATATGATGGGATTCAAGTTCATGTATTGAAAGGCAGGCTACATCATACATGCAGTGAGATTCATTGTTCTTGTATATGCTCTCGTATTATTGTTTATATAGGCTACCCAATACTGACATCAAAATAGATTGTAGTATGCCTCTAGAAATCATATGCAGCAGGTAGAAGATTGACGGGAGATCCATCGCGATTTGGAATAAAATTGAGGAGAACATTAATCCCTGGGTATTAATCAAACAACACGGGAAAAGGCAGTCATATTCCAGCGCGGTCTTTATTAGCCGACAACAAAATAGATGCCTCTAAAAATCATATAGCCAATCGAACACAACTAATAAAGGCATTCATATTACAGCACGGTTATAATGACACACAACCAACGCCAAACAGTGGTCAACGAACGGTCTTTATTAGTATTTTGAGCTGTCCAGGCAGAATTGCAGCAATGGTCTTAGGGAGCCGTTGATATCTGACATCACCGTTTACAAGTCCGCCTTTTATTTATCCCATAATACGCGATAGTGTCTTCTTGGTTCGACAGCAGTGAACAATCTCCGTGGAGTTTCTCAGAATTCCGCTCGGGTCAGTCCATTATTTCACATCCCATGGGGGGTGTTTCCTCACTTTCATGACCATATATGGATAATCATGCACGAGCATTGACGGTAGAACAAAGTGGTATTCATCAACACGGAGGAGCATAGAGCCTGCGTACGCACGTGTGATGAATCCCGACTTCCCTGTGCGTACACTGGTTCTACATTCCGTGCTTATGTAGCCGGTGTGATCTTGTCTGCGTTGTGTTTTAGTCGATTCGACCCCTGTTAAGGGATCGCCCTGAGTGGGAGTTGAACCCCGGACGCCCGCATCGCGGGCGGCATCACAGACCACTAAGCAAGAAGTGAATTCACTTCTTGCTTCCGGGTCTGGATGCCTCTGGGGAGTGAGTTTACTTGCAGTACCGCCTACCATCCACAGCCACGTCACTACTTGTACCCGTGACTGTGGATATACTGCGGTACCTCCGTTACACTCACCCCACCCAGGGCATCCGGGTCTAACGGCACCACATGTAGCCGGTGTGATCTTGTCTGCGTTGTGTTTTAGTCGATTCGACCCCTGTTAAGGGATCGCCCTGAGTGGGAGTTGAACCCCGGACGCCCGCATCGCGGGCGGCATCACAGACCACTAAGCAAGAAGTGAATTCACTTCTTGCTTCCGGGTCTGGATGCCTCTGGGGAGTGAGTTTACTTGCAGTACCGCCTACCATCCACAGCCACGTCACTACTTGTACCCGTGACTGTGGATATACTGCGGTACCTCCGTTACACTTACGTGTGGAAATAGAACATGTTCTACGCACACATTGATGAATGAGGGCCCTGGTGTTTCAAAACACTATACACACAATTAGCACAACCACACAATTATCAGAACACCTCAGATCCTTTGCTAAATTAAACACAAACTATACACTAATTTATTAAAACTACATTTTGTTTTCATATGACTTAATTCTGTTTGAACCAGTTACACACTGCTGTGCTTAACCTAAAACACATTTAGCAATTCTACTTCTCAGTGATTAGAGTACTATAAGTGAAGTACACAGAGAATGTGCAAATATACAAAAAATTCACCAGACACTACACAAGACCAATGTTGTAGACTGATGACAATATAATTTATTTATCTCCATATACCCAAATCAATGATGCAGACTGATGAAAAAAAAACATTTTCTCTCCATATACCCAAATTAATGATGCAGACTGATGAAAATATAAATTGTCTCTCCATATAACCAAATCAGTCAACATTTCAACATGGAGAATCACAACAAAACATGTCCCAGTTTTCATGCTACTACAGTGTGCATAACACTGTAAGCTTAGCAAATATCAGACAAACATAAAATACTGTATCCAGTACAGGTTAAAATGACAGTAAAACAAAAATAGAAAACATTTAAATAGAGTACAGAAAATACTAGACATTATCTCTTTGCCTAGCTGGATCTGGCAAGAGACATTTTTGTTGTGATTCTCCATGTTGACTGATTTGGGTATATGGAGAGAACATTTATATTTTCATCAGTCTGCATCATTGGTTGTCTTTTGGTTGTAGTGTTTGGTGAATGTATTGTATATTTTCACGTTCTCTGTGTACAGTACTTCACTCTCCTTCCATTTTGGTTGAAGACAGGTGAACTCACCTGCTGCATTTTTATAGTGCTTAAACCTGATTAGTGTATCTACAATTAAGCAATGGTGTGGTTGTGCATCTGATGGCTGTGTTTAACCAATTGGCTCATATGTGTCATAATTTGACATTCTGTGTGTAATGTAATGCAAGTGTGTTTAGTGTTTTGCAAATCACTGTATGTATTGTTTTGCAAAAAGTGTGAGGCTGACTTTGTGCTTATAGGGGTGCAAATCTGGGCCTATGTTTTGCTCCTTGAGTGTAAGGTTTTGATAATTGTGTAATACTTTTGATTTGAGTGTTTATGCAATCGAAGAAAACTGTAAAGACTAGAGATTAACTGTTTATTTCTTTTGTACATAGGCTGTGCATATGTTTGTTTGTTTGTTTGTTTATTTGCTTATGTGTATGATTCTTAACTGTGTTTTTATTTTGTTATTGGTGTATATGCATACACGTATGTATGTATATGTATATATAATGTATCAGTGGAGGTTATTCCATGACAACACGTGAGGCAGAACTTCACTCATAATTATTATTAATTTACATATATATATATATATATATATATATATATATATATTTGTTTTATTATTATTATTATTACTATTATTATAATTTTTTGTATTGGAAATGTTTTCCTCTGTAAAAAAAATGCCAGTGAATTTTTTTTCTTCAAAAATGGCCAAGTGACAGCTCTGAGCTCTCTGATCAGGCCTGCTCCCATAACTGCAGTAATGGCGAGCTGTCAATCACTCACTGCAAATAAACTGCACGGGTTGATTTTAGGAATATAATTATTCAATCAAAATAGGCTATTTGAGCTTCAAAAACGTCATCTAAGCCCGGACCGTGCAGTTTGCGCGTGCCACTCACGAACACGGGTTGAATGATTGACAGCCCTCAACATTCTGACACTCAATCAGAGAGGAGCTGCGTGATTGTGATGATGTCATCTCCGGCTGCCTGCTGTCAGCTATCTTACTAGTTTAGCAAACTCTTAGCTTAGCAGCAGGTTTCCAAACGTTCCTCGTACGACGCACTGCGTCATGGCTATTGTTTACACTTCCCCATGGGATTAATGCACGTATCTCGAGTCGGAGTATTCTACGGAAGATGAGATCGGTAGAGATACCGTCTTTATGGGGGTAAGTGTCTTGACTTTAGCTGTCAGCTAGCTTACTAGTTTAGCAAACTCCTAGCTTAGCAGCAGGTTTCCAAACTTTCCTCGTACGACGCACAGCGTCATGGCTATTGTTTACACTTTCCATGGGATTAATGCTGCACCTGTCTCGAGTCGGACTATTCAACGGAAGATGAGATCGGTCAAGATACCGTCTTTATGCGGGTAAGTGTCTTGACTTTAGATTAATGTCAGTTTGTGTAACCGAACGTTACTTTACTGTAACCAAATTGAAACCACATCATGATAACATGATAACCGCATCATGAAACTACACCGACCATGTCACTTTTTCAAACGGCATGAATGAATGAAAACTTTATTTAACAGATTGCAGAATGGACCAATATACAGTACGGCTCAATACACACAATTGTTAAGGGGATGCAGACCAGAGAAACACTTTTGTCTTGTTTAGATCAGGGTCCCCCATTTTCATTCACGTGTAGAAAGAAGAACTATAACATTCTCATTCTCAAAGACCACAGTCTTACATGGACCCTGTACTGCACCATAATACACCTGTGATTATAGTATACTTGTTATTACACACACACACACACACACACACACACACACACACACACACACTCGCACGCACGCACGCACGCACGCACGCACGCACGCACGCACGCACGCACGCACGCACGCACGCACGCACGCACGCACACACACACACACACACACACACACACACACACACACACACACACACACACACACACACACAAAGGCAGTACATGAAAGACACATCACAGCTGCCCTGGTGGGATTACACACACCTCCTCTTCTCCTTGTTTTACCATTCTTTATATGATCCTTGTGTTTTATTGATTGATTGAAAACTTTATTAACATATTGCACAATGGGTACAATACAGTACGGCTCAATACACAATTGTTAAGGGGATGCAGACCAGAGAAAGACTTTTGTCTTGTTTACATCCGGGTCCCCCATTTTCAATTCATCATAACATTTATGACATACAATATATACAAATATACAGTACTGTTTAAGAGACAGAGTTTCTAAAAAGAGAATATATACATTTGAGGGGGGAATAAACTGTACATTGGAGGGGGTTGGGTGGGGGTGGGGGGGGTTTGGACATTTACCTGGGCCAGTTTCTAATTGCAGCCTCCCGTAGGTGCTCTTCGAGAGCGTTTTTTAAGGTGGGTAGGGATTCACATTATTTTACGGCTGTGGGTAGAGCGTTCCACACTGTTGTGGCATAATTGTGAAACGTGTTTAGTCCCTTGTTTGAACCGAATCTGGGTTGAACATGATTTGTGGAACTCCCTCTGGTGTTGTGGTCGTGGTATTCACTGACCTTTGGGAAGTATTTCGACATGTACATGGGTATCTTAGTGATGTAGTGTATTTTGTAGACCAGGCCCATTGCAAGTTGCTGTACTCTGTCGTCTACTCTAAGCCATCCTAGGTTGTCAAAATGGGCAGGGGTGAGGTGGGTTTTAGGAGTAAGGTCAAGCAGTAGTCTGACCAGTTTGTTTTTAGTGCCTTTGAGGTGCTTTGGTACCATGAGGTGCAAGCATAGTCGTAGTACCCTTGAATGAGTGCTCCTGTTAGAGTCTTCAAGGTATTCTTGTTTACCAGAGAGGAGATCCGGTACAGGAATCTAGTTTGTTGGTTGACTTAGTTTTATTACATTGGATGCCATTTTGTCACAGGAAAGATTTGCCTCTAGGATGGAACCCAGGTAGGTAATTTCATCTTTCCTTTTCCTTGTCACCTTCACCTAATATGTTTTCATCTGGTCAGGTGTGCTGTCACCTAATATGTTTTCATCTGGTCAGGTGCGCTGTCACCTAATATGTTTTGATCTGTGTCTGGTTAGGTGTGCTGTCACGCGTCACCTAATATGTTTTCATCTGTCTGGTCAGGTGCGCCATCACCGAATATGTAATTGTTTGCATCTGTGTCTGGTCAGGTGCGCTGTCACCTAATGTTAATATGTTTTCTTCTGTGTCCACTGACCACTGACACACAGTGGGGGATGTTTTAAAAATAGAATTTTTGCTTCACCAAAAGATTTGGTCAGCAGCCGCCATGTATGTATATGTGTATATATGTATATTTGTACTCTTGTTGGGGCCTCTTGGACCAGATCAATGTTTTATCTGGCTAAATAAAGGTTAAATAAATAAATAAGAAACTGATGATTTGGTCCTGTTAACTTTGAATTTTCTATGGGGACTGCCCAGATCCCTCTCATGGACCTCTAATCTAGTTCTTCAGTATTCGTCTCTAATTACTCTAAAATTGCATATTTCTGTGTGTAATTTTTTTTTACAAATCCTAAATGAAAAAATGTAGGAGCACACAAAGAAATTTAAGAGCACACAAAGAAATGTAGGAGCACAGTGAACGATTTTCAAGTAACATAGTTTATTAACCCATTAAGGTTAGGGCACATTTAGCTAAACACAAAAGCGATTTGCATACCCAAACTATTCTTGAACCACTTATAGTACATATAAGTCTGGTCTCGTTTGAAAGGAAACATTTGAATGTTACTGTAATAGGTACAGAGATTTGAACACACAAAATAATTTTGTAAATGTACTTCCATTTGAATTATCTTGAAAACATGCCTCTTATAGATTCCAGTTGAGAAGTATGGCCTGGAAAACACAATGGATCCATAGCCTGAATCCTTATCTAGTACAAAATGATAATAACACAGAAATGAGTGTTTTACACTAATTGTTCTAATGGTATGTACTGTATAGGCGTTTTTTCCAAAATGCCCATTTGGAGTCTCCAAACACTATAACTCTTGAACACTTCAATGTACAGAGTAAGTGAAGCATAAACATATTGTGCTGCATTTTCCATTGAAAAACGTGTGTGCAAACAAGTGCTATTTGTACTTTAGTTTGTATATTGTATAGTGTTTGGTCTTTGTTCTTTTTACTTTTATTATGGGATTTCTTTTTATAATAATTTAACAATAATATATATATTTGTAAATGAAGCACAATCTCAGGAGGCTCATACAGAACCAAGAATGTTACTGTAATGTACATGTACCTTATGTGTGACAAATAAAACAAAAGTTGAACTTTTAGCATCAAATATGAAACATTTAGCTAAAAAGCCATTTGCGTACCCAAAGTAAATCGGTCACTATTCTTGAACCACTTATAGCACGTGCATGTCTCTTTATTGAACATATAACATAAAATATGTACAATATTACCAAATGCCTAAACATACCATTAGAAAAACATGTGTAAGGACATGTGTAACACTCAACACTAGCATAAAATATGTACAATAGCAATGGCTATTCACAGGTTCCTCGCAACATGCCAGTCCTCGTCACAGTTGCAGCTTACGGTGAAGCACAAAGGCACATCACAGGAGGAGCACTTTACAGATGTCTTGGCATGACAATGCCTGCACCTCAGCCGCCCTGCTGTTGAGCTCCCACTGAGGTGGACCAGCCAGTGATGTGCTCCGGACTGAGCAGGTACAGGCACAGGCCTTAGGGCTAAAAAATTGCTAAAATAGGGCTAAAATAGAGCTAAAAGTGGTGAATGGGAGAAAAGAAAAAGAAACGAGTCCAATCGTTATATTAAATAATTAAATGAATTGGTTACAGTCCACAACCAAGCCCCTCCAGTTCACGGCAGTTAGCCCGTCCTGGCCCTGACTGTGGAGCCTGATTGCCACCGGCACACTCTGCCAGCTCCATGGAGAGGGTCTCCCTGAACAACTTCTGGTGCACAACTTCTCGACCAATTTCAACGTCCTTGTGGAGGAGGAAGGTGTTCACTATGGCAATATCCATGAAGTGGACAAATAAAGTTTTGTACCACTTCCGGGTCTTGTGGAGGACCTTATAGTACCCGATGAGGGCATCTGAAAGGTCCGCCCCGCCCATACACCTGTGTGGACAGAAAAAACACAAAAATTTACAAAAACATAAATATATCGAACACACAAATTATTACATCTCAAAGGGCATTACACATAATATAACTCTTGAATATATAGTACATAACGGTTGTACTCCTTCACTGCCGGTGGAACTGGCATGTCCTTCTTCTGCCACTGCCCACCAACATGTCCCTTGTGTCCTTCCGGATCCAGCGGATGCTGCCACGGGGAGCCTTGCTGTCCAGACTATTTGTTTTGGTCTTGGGGAAACCAATCATGTTTGTGCGTATGCTTCCACATGCCCTGATCCTCATCTGAAGGAGGTCCCAGGAACAGGGTGGGACTTAGAAATTATCTACAAATAGCTCATAACTGGTGCCATGCAATCATGTGTCGATTAGCTCCATCACGAGCCCCATAGCTGAACCCCAGTCCCTCCCCCATTTGTGGAGTCTGCCAGCATGAACAGTTTATACCCCCATTTGACGGGTTTGTTCTTCATGTGTTGTTTTAGGCTTTGGAGGCCACCATTTGCTCATCAATTGAAATGACCTGGCCAGGGTGAAAATTCCTCTTACATGCATCCCTCATCTCCATATACAATGCTTTTATTTTGGACAGACGATTGAAGGCCGGCGTGCCTCTCGCCTGCACGTTTGCCGCATCGTCTGCCAAACTATTCAGATGAAGGGACCTGCATATCTTGAGGAACTTTTTACCTGATATTACCTGCCCGGGAAACGGCAAGCTGTCCAGCTCGCCCCCTTGCCAGTAATCAGGGAATGAAAAGCACTTCACTACACCCATGTACATTACAATAGACAAGAACAAATAGATGTCTTCCAAAGTTTATATCAGTCCAGGGGTTGGAGGGTGTTGAGCGGCATGTGGAACCATAGGCATTTGTGTTGTGAAGTACAGTCAGCAAATCCGTAATCCGTAAAGAATTGCTGGAAGAGCTGCAGGGCTTTATATGCAGCTGTAAGCACAACCCGGGGTCCTGGTGGATTGGTGGGTCTGAAGGTCGGCTGTGGTGGAATGTCTGGATTGGAATGATGTCTGGATCATGTGTCAGGTGACGTACCTGGTAAGGCTGTCCCCGAAGCCTGTTTTTGGGATTCGAACTTCGTCAAACCTTCGTTTTTAATAAAAAAACAAATGTATTACGTTTTTCTTTTATATATAAATATCCTCAAACTAAATCCCAATTTGAATAAAGTGATTAATCTGATTGAATTCGTTCTTTTTTTTTATTAAATCAACTTTCTGAATATAACTCATCAGTTTTTTGTAATACTATAATATTAGTGTAGCCTAATCTTTATCTGTGAAGAAAAACCCCATTGGTTTAAACAGAATGAATAGACACATAAAAAATATATATCATTTTTATTTATTTATTATTTTATAAATAAATGTTGATTTAAGAATTCGAATGCCAACGTAATGAACGAAGGTCCAAACGTTCAAACGTTTGGGCTCAGCCCTAGTACCTGGTACGTGGCCTCTTCCTCTCCCTCGTGGTCTGGGTCGTCTGTTGCCAGCAGAACCCCTCTGGGAGCGGACGTCCTCCTCCGGCTCTTCCACTATCGGCTACTTGGCAGGCGCCCAGTCTATATCATCTTGCCTATTATATGAAAATAAAGTTAGTTAGTTCACAGCTTTTCCCTTTGTTCTATCAAATAAAACAAAACTTGAACTTGATCCAGCTACCATCCCCCACCGCCCTCTAGACAGGAGCCCCAAACAAACAAAATATATAGATTATATATTGTTCATGCATGTAACAACACTTTTACTGTATGAAACACAATCTCAGGGGCCTCATACCAAACCAAGCATTTCACTGTAATGCTGTATGAAGCACAATCTCAGGGGCCTCATACCGAACCAAGCATTTCACTGTAATGCTGTATGAAGCACAATCTCAGAGGCCTCATACCGAACCAAGCATTTCACTGTAATGCTGTATGAAGCACAATCTCAGGGGCCTCATACCGAACCAAGCATTTCACTGTAATGCTGTATGAAGCACAATCTCAGGGGGCTCTTTGTTTACAAAATAAAACAAAACTTGATCCAGATTTCCCGCTTTATCTGTTAACTCATTCAGCGCCATAAGCTGTCACCATTTCTGCCGCTTCAGGCCAGCTTAAAAAGGTAATTTTCGCTGTGTTTCACGATGTTTGCAGAGCTGTGTGTGTGTTCTGTATTATAGCTGAGGAGACAATGGTGTGGCTCATTTGACAGACACTACTTGTAGTCCAGCATGGAAAAAATACTTTGTTTTTACACACTGTAGTTTGTAGTTTATTATACGCTAAACATCGCACATTTCCAAGATAATCCAGTCTTTCCATAGATCGCGAGATAAAACGCGTTATATGCAATATGCCCAAACCGGTCTGGTTGATCCCCTGAAACCCCAAATCCTCCCAAATCAAAGGTATATACCATGTACACATGTACCTTCACAAAATTTAGTTTTAACTCAAAACTGTAATCGTGTTTGTCGAGCATGTTTTACGTCCGGTAAAACACAAAACTGTGATTGTTAGAAAAACATGTTTCAGGTTCGGTAAAATAGACATAGAATATACCTTACCTTAGCCAGAAGGTATTCCAAAAAGAATAATTCCAAGTGATCGCATCGCCATCGCGATTACCAGTGTATATGTCTATACACGTTTCGATGGGAAATACGCTTCGGCAACACTTGGTGCACACTAGTGATGCGCGGGTTGACTCGAAAGCCGCGGGTAACGTGGATTTATCCACGGTTCAGGCGGATTAGGGTCAACTGAAAAAAACTTTGAGTTCAGGGCGGTCAGATGACGCGTCACGCTACAAAAAATAGTTATAGACTAAATTAACTAATAAAAGTCTCCAAGCTTATTCCACCTACTTGCGTTTGCGGTCTCAGGCTACTTTTTCTCCTTATTGGTATCCGTAGGCTAAACTACTTCCGCCAAATGTTAGGCTAAGTAAGGCTAATAATGGAGGATACGCTGACGGTGTTAGCTTGGCTGGACGAGTGATCGAAGCACGGCGTAACAGACTCAGCCCTGGCACCGTGGACAAAATTTTATTTCTTCATAGTGCACCGTGGACTGACTGGACTAAATTGTATTTTATTCATAGTGCAGCCAAGGAACACAGTGAGTAGAAAGAATGAGCACTAGACTACTACTTGGGATTTATTTTCATTAAAGGCTATTTAGGTTTGGAATTAGTTTTCCATTAAGCCTATAATGTAGGCAAATGTGAGACTATTGCCGACCTTTTTTCAAAACACTTACGCTATTTGGAGCATTTAATTACACAAAGATGTGTAAAATAACAGTATACTTTTTTTCACATATTCCTATCCTTGCAGTTAATTTCATAATGTTTTTAAAGTTGCCTTTCAATAAACGTGACAAGAAACTTTGGAATATTGCCTGCATCCTTTCTTTTCTTTTTCGGTTTGGTCGGGGTCATTCGGATGCGTTCTCATGCCGGGTCAGGTGGGTGCGGATAAAATAAATAAATAAAAATGACCCGTGCATCACTGGCGCACACACACTCTATTGTTTAACATTTTCTGCTAGCAAATAAAACAATCATACAGGACCATTTTTAATTAGTTACAAACCTATGTGGCATACAGTGGATTGGGATTATATGCCTCGCTGCCTCTCTCTGCTGGTGGGCAATCACTCCCCCACAGTGGCCCATGTTCACAGAGGCACCATCTGCCCCAAAGGAGATGCACTTCTTCATCCATGACCCTCCACCCTCCTCTGGGCACACAGCATGAAATGTGGCCTTGGTGGCATCCAAAACACCTCTAATGACAACACAAAAAAACAATTATACAAAAGTCTTTCTGACAAACTAAATTCTATCTCCATTACTGATTGATTCAACTGTACACAAGAATAAAGCCTATAAAGAGAATGGCATGGGAGTGCTCAAGGGTCTGTTGGCCGACGAAGAGATTGACTGGCTTCCCATCCTCCAACAAGCGCACGTAAACAATCGTGCATTCAGTGTTGGATATATCCGTGTCTCCGTCAATTAGAACAGCTAAATATTTCGCAGCTTTATGTCAGCAATTTGCCCAATCATCTCCGCACATCTTACGTATGTGGGGTTAATGTCAACTTAATGTTTTGTTTTGTGGAGTCTGATAAGCGGGCCAAATTTCATGAAAGGTTCTTCTTCTTTTGCAATGGAGTAGCTATGTTCATCTTTATTTGTAGCTGTCTCCTCTGACAGCAGCACTTGCCTCCTCAAGGCAGCTGACACCGTGCCGGATGGCTTCTCCTCTCTCAACAGGTACAGGGCCCTCATTCATCAACGTGTCTTACGCACAGATTTGTGCTTAACCTGTGCGTACGACCATTTCTAAGCAAAGAGTGGGATTCATCAATTTCAACTTAAACTTGACTCCGTGCTTATATTTACACACAGCTCGGAACACACTTAGCTGACGCCCAGTGGTAGAATATATTATTACAACAAGGAAATGAGCTTCTGTGCATTAGTTTCAACACTGGCATGTTCTGTATGAACCGTAATTCATTATAGTTCATTGTAAAATAGCAACAGTAGTGTAATTATGGTCAAAACCCTATAAATAGCATTTGGAATAATAGATCTTTCTCTCAGAATGAATGCAGCATGGTTTATATAGCGTTATCGGAATATACAGGGTGTACTGACTGACTGCGCTCCGCGTAGCTCAACTCGTTATTATTTTGCGCACAGACCGCAGAAACACAGGAACGTTTAGATTATATTTAAAAGGCTTTACGTTAAACGAAACAAGTGGAATTTCGAAGCTGTAAGCAGAATACAAGTCATATGAACACCCACGATATAGTGTTCTTCCCCCTTTTTACTGTATAAGAAAGAATAAAAAACGCATTGCAATGACACCAGGGTGTATGTGTATTACAAAACCCTTGCAATAATGTGTCTTAAATGAATGAAAAGCATACATGCTCGGGACACAGAGCATATCGTGTGGGTGATATGACTTGTATTATGCTTACAGAATTCCACGTATTTAGTTTTACAATGTCAAAGCCTTTTAATGTAAATCAAAACTTTCCCGTATTTCTGCAATCTATGTGCAAAATAATAACGGGTTGAGTTCTAACAAAGAACATATTACATGCTGGTATGCTGATAGAGTAAACTATTATATGAATATGATATGATATAAGGTATACACTGGTCCGTCGCATACACTGGTATGCGCAAGTTACTGTTGCATAATGTAGGCTATGGCTGCTATTATATGTAATTCATATAGGCTACCTAATAGTATATGATTTTTAGAGGCATCTATTTTGTTGTCGGTAATACCGACAACAAAATAGATGCCTCTAAAAATCATATAGCCAATCGAACACAACTAATAAAGGCATTCATATTACAGCAGGGTTATAATGACACACAACCAACGCCAAACAGTGGTCAACGAACGGTCTTTATTAGTATTTTGAGCTGTCCAGGCAGAATTGCAGCAATGGTCTTAGGGAGCCGTTGATATCTGACATCACCGTTTACAAGTCTGCCTTTTATTTATCCCATAACACGCGTTGTGTCTTCTTGGTTCGACAGCAGTGAACAATCTCCGTGAAGTTTCTCAGAGTTCCGCTCGGGTCAGTCCATTATTTCACATCCCATGGGGGGTGTTTCATCACTTTCATGACCATATATGGATAATCATGCACGAGCATTGACGGTAGAACAAAGTGGTATTCATCAACACGGAGGAGCATAGGACCTGTGTACGCACGGTTGATGAATCCCAATATTTCTGTGCGTGCACTGATTCTAAATTCTGTGCTTACGTGTGGAAATAGAACATTTTCCACGCCACGTTGATGAATGAGGGCCCAGATCTCTGCACTCGATATGCCGCCGTGAGATGTTGTGTTTCACTACGCTATCTCTTTTCAGATGCAGGTTTCCTGACACGAATGGCAAGTTGCCCCCTGTTTCCGTCCTCTAGCCATGGGATTTTTTTTTGCCAATTCACATCAAATGTATTATGTGAGCTCCCTCCGCCAGCTCCAGTGGACGCTGTAGCTTCGCTAACTTCGCTATCGTTCTCAGCCGTCAAGTTAGCAGACTTAATGATTTTAGAATATTTCAGCTAATGAAGTTAAATCAACTATCCAGTTTGTTTCTATAGTGTAACGTTTGGCTACTTGAGAGAGGGAGAGAGAATCGGTTATGCGTCTCGGAATGGAAATGAGCTGTAATTTCTGCGCGTCTCCCTCCGTATTATTGTATGTGTGTATAAATATATTATTATTTTTTTTGTTTACATAGCACCATTATCTGGCCATACTCAGTAAATACTATCAAACTCCACTATCAAACTTCCCAAAGACCAGAGATGGGACGGGTGCTCAGACATATTTACGCTTATAACAGACTTAATGATTTTAGAATATGAAGTTAAATCCAGTTAGTTTTTATAGTGTAACGTTTGGCTACAGAGAGAGAGAGAGAGAGAGAGAGAGAAGGAGAGAGAGACAGACTCCGTTATGCGCCATTCAGTCTGACTTGAGGAGTGCGCACTGGACTTAAATGCACACTGCCAGTCAGGCTTTTATGCCTCATTCAGATATAATTGAACACAAACGGTTCCAAAGATATTAATGTTTCACACCGCCAACAAAGTAGCCAACTGGGTTTGTTGTCGCGGATTGGAAATGAGCTGTAATTTCTGCACGTCTCCCTCTGTCTCCACACTTGAGACCTGAGTAACCACACCCCTCCGACACAAATGTACGTCTTTCTACTGTGTCAGAATAAATACTGTCGGACAATCTAACAATAATTAACATATTTACAAGTCGTATTAAGTTTTCCAAATAAGGAAACATAGAGAACATTTCAAAGCACTCAAAAATGACAATATCTCTATTTCGACCTATTTCTGAATCGCGCAGCGTTTTCGGCTTTTCTGAGGAATGTTCTCTGCCGGCACAATCCGACCTAGACCATGCCGTGTCACATATAATAGAGAAACAGAGGTTTGAACACACTGAAATAAAATATTTTCTCCTTACTTTTTTGTTGACTTGTTGCCAGATTCCTGTTTTCGGGTTCCAGCATAGAGGTAGTAGCTGGAAAACATAATGGTTCCATAGCCTGAAGTCTTATGTAGTAGGCCTACAGATCCACATTTTATAAAAATCCATAAAAAAAATTGTGCTTGAGAAAGGTTTTGGTAAAGTGTGTACCGGAGAAATACAGCGTGATTACAGCGTGACATCCAAGATCGAGGATTCAGACACAACAATGGTCTTCTTCAACTTTCGCCATCAGCAGTGATTGGTCAGTTCAGGACCGTTTTGAACCGGAGGGTGGTCAATTGAAGCTCGCCGGTCAATGGCGCTTGCCGGATATATCGTCTTGTAACTCGAGAACCGAAGCACGCAATAGGTTGAGTGTGGTGACAATCGAAAGGCGTAAAATGAAACTTTCGCCCTGAGCCGACAGATGAGAGCAAAGTAACGCTACGCACGTGCATCCCATGCACGGACCGACGGCCCGTATGAGGGCCGTTGCACGCTAAGAGGATATTATTAACACCACATCTGGCCCCAAGGGCGGCTGGGTGGCGCAGCGGACATTGCGCTCGTCACCAACGCAAGAGACACCGGGTTAAAATCCGGCTGTTGGCGTTGCCTCCGGCTTGGGCCGGCAGTCATACTGGCTCAATTGACAGAGTCAGCGGGTGGAAGTCGATGGGTGGTAATCTGGACGTTGTGGACAGCGACTCCTACAGGTCGGTTGGGGGACGCCTGCACAGCAGAGACAGGAAATAGCAGGGGTAGTGTGAGCCTCCCACACGTTACACCTCGCCAATGAGAGTCCGCGCTGGCAGGTGAAAAGCTGTGTGACAGGCTGCCTCCTCATGTACCGGAGGGGACACGTGATGCAAGGCTTCTATCCTCCCTACGACCGACCTGTGGGGGGCATATGCGAGCAACGTTCAAGACAGGGGGAGGGGAGAATTGGAAACAGCAAAATTGGGATGGGAGAAAAATAGAAAAATAAGGAGAAAAAGTGGATAAAAAAAAAAACACCACGTCTGGCCAAGGGATGTTCTTTGGTTTCCTTGGTTATAGGATATTTCATTAATATTTGAAGCTCTCCTCTGATAGCATGATTGTCTCCTCCGGGCCCTCAGGCTGTAGGGTCCAGTGCCTCACATGCTCGTCTCTGTGGCTCTCTGTACATCTGCCCCCCACACACACACACAAACACACACAGTGCCTGGTCACAGGCCGGTCAATGGAGCCACTTTCTCAATTAGATCTTGTCCTGATCAGCATGACGACAGCTCACATGCTATAGCTCACATGTGTCTCATGTGTCTCTCCATCCCCTCTCTCTCTCTGTGTCTCTTAAACATCCCTCTCCTCTCCCCTCCCTGGCCTTTCTGCCACCCTGCCCTGGGCCACCTGCTGACATGATCTCAGCTAAACACCCCTCCCTCCTCTAACCCATTACCCCTAGCCCCCTTCTTCTGACATAAGCGCACACACATACTTACACACACACACGCACGCACACACACACACACACACACACACACACACACCCCTCCCCTTCTCTTCTTCATCCATGAGGTATAAATATTTCATGTGTGTCTTCATTCTGGGAGACTTAGCCCCGTGGAAGGGCTGGTCGGAGTTCTGTCTTCTCTGTGTTCTCTGTGCAATAAAGACTCTGTGCAAATAGAACTTTGTCGCTCTGAATATATCTGGTCCAGCTGGTCCATAACTATATCAATTCAAGGACTTACGAGGGAAAGAAAATCCCTAACAAGATGGAGGTTCCAGTGAGAATTGATGTGGGCCAGCTGCGACCAAGACGGAACGAGAACTCCTGACACAGAAGGAGGAAAGGAGGAATGGAGACACGGAGAAGACAAGGTGCAGAAGATCCAGACATTCACACCAGCTGTCTGCAGCACGTCTGAATCAGGGGAGAGATGCTAGAAGAAGCCCCTCAGACGTCCGTGACGAGACCACCAGACCACCCTCGGCCAGGAGACAGGCAGGAGGAGATGGAGGACAGGCCGGAGATGAAGAGAGGCAGACTGGAGGAGGAGGCAGGGCCAGACCGCCGCCCCATATCCCCTCCGCCCAGGCACGCCAGGCACCGCAAATCATCGACGACGAGAACGGGAGGAACTGCAGGAGGCGGAGCTGGAGAGACGGTGGGCCAGCTGAGGAGAGGTGGAGGGGACAGTCCAGAGACACTGAGGAGCGGCAGACCAGAGAAGACACTTTTGTCTAGGGGACCGCACCCTGGAACGGGGACCAGCTCAGGAAGGGGCCCTTGCCCTCTAGGTTATAGATGGCTAGAGAGGCGGCTGGGTGGCGCAGCGGAGATTGCGCTCGTCACCAATGCGAGAGACTCGGGTCTCGAATCCAGGTGTCAGCATTGCCTCCGGCTTGGGCAAGCCGTCATACTAACTCGTTTGGCTGAGTTAGCGGGAGGGAAGTTGATGGGTGGTAATCTGGCGGTGTGGACAGCGACTCCTACAGGTCAGGTCTGGGTGCCTGCACATCAAAAGACAGAGGAAGCATGTGGTAGACCTCAGGGCTCCCTAGACCGACCAGTAGGGGGCACATGCGCACAACGACCAGGTAGGGGAGGGGGGAATTGGCATAATGACTAAATTGGGATGGGAGGAAAAAGCACAGAAAAATCAGGTGGAGAAAAAGAGGATAAAAAAAGAACCTGCGACCTAGTCAGCAGAAACCGATAACTGGCAGAGTACAAGCAGTACTCCACCAGGGAACTTTCTTCTGCAGGGATCAGATGTTGCCTAAGTTGCCGGAGCCATGTCACCTTAATACATTTATTCATGTCTATCATTCTCACTCAGCGGCACGGTGGTGTAGTGGTTAACACTGTCGCCTCATAGCAAGAAGGTCCAGGGTTCGATTCCCGCTTGGGGACCAGGTTTCCATGATGCCAGGTACCCAGGTGGGGTATCTCCCAGGTGGGGTATCTCCCAGGCCTTTCTGTGTGGAGTTTGCATGTTCTCCCCGTGCTCGCAAGGGTTTCCCCCGATAAGATAAACCCAATGGAAAAACATGCACAACAATAGATCGCTAACGCTGTGGCGTCCTTGACGAAGACGGACCGGAGCACTTGGATTGGTCCCCTGGCGCGGCTCACGTTGACGCCTGTCTGCTCCCGGCTGCCCTTGGGGGGGAAGGACGACGGGATGGGTTAATCGCAGATACGAATTGCATGCATGCATCGCAAGTGTGCCGATTGATGACCTCTGAGCAGGTCCTAAATTATGTCTTATATGGACATCTTAAGCCTCTGTTCTGTGGCAATTGTCAACAGCTATTTCTGACCAGAAGGCCAGGCAGCTGTTGGT
The DNA here is from genome assembly GCF_963971535.1 of Notolepis coatsorum. Classification (NCBI taxonomy): domain Eukaryota; kingdom Metazoa; phylum Chordata; class Actinopteri; order Aulopiformes; family Paralepididae; genus Notolepis; species Notolepis coatsorum. Next base: position 153,875,184 of record NC_140166.1, on the reverse strand, counting down.
AAGAATCACAGGCAGAGGACTGCAGAGACGGCAGGTTTTTGGCTGACTAGAGGAAACTAGTTACAGTATTTACAAATGTATGCTATGTATGAATCAATCTATTGTTCCATTGATCTATTGTAAGAATGTATAGACAAACATCTACAAATATGTGTACTATTACAAAATGTGCTGTTTACTGTATTAAAACAGGCCATTGCCCATGTGTAGAAATCAGTGGAGGCTGCTGACCAAATTTTTAGGTGAAGCACAAATTATTGTATTAAATTATATTTTTTAAACATCCCCAACGCTGCAACACCCCCATTCCTCCCAGGTGTCAGGCTCCTCATTCGCTTCCATACATTTTGGGGACCATGTTTAAATATCATACTTCTGAAGTATAAACAAACTATACTGCTGTGACGATTTCAATAAAACAGACCATTCTGAGTCAATGGTATGCAAAACTGTACATTGGAATATCTAACATGTATTTACCACCTTCCTCTGCACGAGGCCACAGATGGGTTTTATGTAACACAAGGACAATGAATGAATGAATTAATGAATGAAAACTTTATTTAACAGATTGCAGAATGGGTACAATAGAGTACGGCTCAATACACAATATTGTTAAGGGGATGCAGACCAGAGAAAGACTTTCGTCTTGTTTACATCAGGGTCCCCCATTTTCAATTCATCATAACATGACATACAGATAGACAGTACTGCTACATCTATATATGACATACAGAGATATAGACATTACTGCTACATCCAGACATTTATGACATACCAGATCTACAAATATACATTACTGTTTAAGAGTACAACGCCTGTCATATAGACCTATAGCGTTGGAAACTCTGATTAAGGAGAGGAGAGGGAGAGGAGAGGAGAGGAGAGGAGAGGAGAGGAGAGGAGAGGAGAGGAGAGGAGAGGAGAGGAGAGGAGAGGAGGAGGAGGAGAGGGAGAGGAGAGGAGGAGAGGAGGGGGAGAGGAGTAGGAGGAGAGGAGGGGAGAGGAGGAGGAGGAGGGGAGGAGAGAGAGGGAGGAGAGAGGGGGAAAAATCAACAAGCCACCATCTTTAAATGCCTCCGTGCGCTATTTAGCCTATGTAGCACTTATTTTTCAGCAAAGTGCAATAAAAGTGCAATAAACAAAATGGATACATTCACTGTGTGTTCTGCCTCTCATTTGTTGATGAAACAAAACTAACATCAACACAATTAACCACCAAGAGCGGATAGTTTATTCTCACAAAAAGATCACCGATGTTGTTAGCTACATGCTAACGTGAATGGAATATGCCAGTATAACAGTATAGCATTGTGGCTAGCAGCTATTGTTAGCTCTCGTTAGTTAGCCAGCCAGCAACAAACTGATGATATCAGGAGCTATCAGACAGTCACCCAAGCGATTGCCAAAGCAGTGCACTCACCAAAGCTGTGGGCTCACCTATCCCATCTTCCTCTTCTTCTTCTTCCTCTGGGTGAACGTTTCGATGACTTAGCTATTAGCTCACGTTAGCTACAACAAGTTAGCTTACATAGTCCAAGCCGGCAATCACATCAATTACACTACTTCAACTGAGATTAAAAAATATATATATATCATCAAACGATGCACAATAAGTTCATGAACAATAACAAAACACTCCACCCTGGGCCTGGTAGCTGCGGTGGTAGCCCTTTAGCTACGTTAGCTCCAACAAATTAGCTTCTTAAACTGAGATAAAAATGATTTTGTAAAGAAGCTGCAGAGCCGCAGAAGAGAAACCATTCTCTGATTGGATCACAAGGCTGTCAATCATTCAACCTCCGTCTAGCTGCAGAGCTGAATAGCCGCAGAAGAGAAACCATTCTCTGATTGGATCACAAGGCTGTCAATCATTCAATGGCAAGAGTTTAACTGTACGGACCGTGCTTAGATGACGTTAATAGCCAATTTTGATTGGCTATTATTTATTTAATCCCGGGTCAACCTGTGCAGAATGTTTCACCAGTTTGTACTGCAGCAGTGCAGGCCTGAGCTCAGAGCTGTCAATTTTGGCCATTTTTGAAGAAAACGAAAATTCACTGGCATTTTTTTTAAAGATGAAAACATTTCTAATAAAAAAAAATAATAATAATAATAAAAAAAAATATATATATATATATAAATTAATAATAATTATGAATTATGAGTGAATTTGTGTTTCACGTGTTGTCATAGAGAAACCTCCACTGGTAGAAATGCACTGATAACCTTCAGTCTGTCCTTCAGAACTGAACCACAGGTGACAAGACTGTAACTCTGAGTCTAGATCCTTGCTATTTTAGCCTGTTTCCTTGTTTAGTCATATTGCATGCTGCTGAATTTGAAGAAGGCCAGTGTGGTATATTCTAAGCACATACCTATGGTTATTTACAGTACAATGAGGTTTGTTATCTGGAAGGAGGAAAGATCATAAGTGATAGAATGGTCTCCTCATCTGACTTCAAATATAGCCAGCAAGGAATAAACGTGCAGTCAATACCACAGAGTTCTAATTCAAACTCATGTATTTATTGCTGAGAGGCCCAAAGGTGAGAATGCAGCAGTTACATACAGGGATTATTCATCATTTTACATAAGACATGATGTACAAAAGGATTGATGAGGTTTACATACAACTATAGCCCATTCACGGTGGCTCTCACATCAAAACAAGTTTGCACATAAAAGTAGTCATGTTTATCAATGGAATAGACTACTCCTTTTGCCACCACATAGTTAAAACCTGGTGTAAGATAGGCATCTTACTTTATACCACAACAAACAGTGATTATTCCATACAGTTTACTTAAGTCGTGGCAATAGCAGTACAGTCTGTGGAACTGGTGGAGGCCAGAAACCCCCCTGGGGTGGGAATATCTGTCTGGCCTCCTCTCTCTCATCAATACATTCTTATTTATACTCTGATTTCCCCCAATAGTAGCACATATTCTAATAATACGTTGGTCCAATTAGGTTTCTTGATTCTATATATGGAGTCTCCTCTGTTCCTTGGGTCCCAATCAGATGATCTTCTGGGGGGGGGCCCCCCAATCTCCTCATCGTATATGGGCTGGTTCCTGCAGCCCCCGTCGCTGTAGCTTCTTGATGGCTTGGCATCTTCTTCCCCCCAGAGAGAATGGATTTGCAGTTCTCTTTTTCTTTGGTTTTGCCAGTTGAACACTAGAACCTTTTCTAATTTGTAACTTTAATGTAATGAGTTACATATATATTCAGCATTAAACCAATGTGGCACTGTCTATATTTTAATACCAGATTCCCTATATAAAGTATACTGAATTAATAGTTCCTTGAATGTGTCACAAACAGTTTTAGCATGAGGGGGCTTTTATGACCTGCCCCTGTGTCTCCAACTGTCTTCTAAATACAGTTGAGTAAACAATTTTAGCATGAGGGGGCTTTTATGACCTGCCCCTGTGTCTCCAACTGTCTTCTAAATACAGTTGAGTAAACAGTTTGTGTGGGGCTTTGCCTGAAGGCTCTCCCCAAAATGTCACACAACACTGAAGCTTGCTACTGTTTGTTCCAAACTAATTTATACATACATGGATTTGTTATGAAATACCAGTCAAGGATACCACACCAGGCCCCAAAGAGTATAAGATGCCATATGTTAGAGAGGTTCGACACACTCTCTGCGAGGCTCTGGCTAAGTACTGACCATGTCCAATCCACAGCTGTGTGTGTGTATTCTCTGTAATATTGTTTTATTCACTCTGGAATACATCTCTGATTGCTAAAACCCTCTTCTTACCGTCTCTTCAAGGTCAAATTAATTGAACCCGACAGCCACCTTTCCGCTGAGTCGGTCGGTCAGGCTGGACTTAGGGACCCCGAACACCTTGGCTGCCCACCTCGCACTACTGCCTGCTCCGATCTCTGCCGTGGCCTGCTCTGGGGTCCATTGCCGCACCTTCCTCTCTCTCTTGCAGATGTTAGGCAGCATCTGCAAACACACAAAATACTTTAACAAAGTAAAATAATATGAACAAAAGGTTATTTCATAACCTAGTTATATGAATACTGGCTGAGCATCTCACTCTGCCAATGAGATATCTTCTTATCTCCACGCACCTAGCGTGCACACGAAACAAACAAATGCACCCACTTGCACGTTACCAAGACACTCCCATGCGACAGAACCCCCAGTCATGTCCACGAGGTAAAACTTAACGAAAGGACCCGGGGAGGACCAGGAGGCCGCAGCACAGACGTCCTCCACCGAGGCCCCCCCTAACAGGGCAGCAGAGGCCGCCACTCCACGAGTGCGCCCTGACACCCCCGGGGGGGACCTGTCGAGCCAACGTGTAGCAAAGGGCAATGCCCTCGCACAACCAATGTGACAGGCGCTGCTTGGACAGCGCCTTACCCGCGCGAGGGCCACTGTAACAAACAAACAGTTGATCGGAAGCTCTGAGATCCTGTGTCCGACTGAGGTAAACCCCCAGTGCACGGACAGGACACGACAGGTGAAGGCTCACCTCCAACTCACTAGCGTGAGGAGGCAGATGAAACGCCTGAACCACAATATCCCTGGAGCGAAAAGAGCTCCGGATATTCTTTGGCAGGAAGACTGGATTAGGCCTCAGAGTCGCACCGCAATCGAATAGAAAGGCACTCAGGCCACACCGAGATAGCACGCAGCTCACCCACATGCTTAGCGGAGGTGATGGCCAAAAGGAACGTGGTCTTAAAGGACAGCCGATCCAATGGCGCCTGCTCAAGAGGCTCAAACGGGGCCTACGACAACCGGCCCAGGACCAGTAGGAGGTCCCAACTCGGAGACAGAGAACATTCCACAGGCTTGAGACACCGAGCGCCAAGCAGGAAACGTTTCACGAGAGGGTGGCTGAACAATGTTCTGCCCCCACACTCGACCATACGCCACTTCCCAGCGTAAGCCGCGGTAGTGGACGGAGAGCGCGCATTCCGGATGGCGTTAACCACAGAAGAGTCAAGATGCATCCCCACCAGATTCACTCTCTCAGCAGCCAAGTCTAGAGGCTGCCCCAGAACAGGAGGCAGAACAGAGTTCCGCATGCCTGAGAGAGGGCCCGCGGTGACCACGGAACAGGCCACGGCGGGGCCACCAAAAGCTGAATCAGGGCCGTGAACCACACAGCTGAGCCCCGGCCCGGCGGGACCAGGATCAAAGTCCCACGCTCCTGACGTACCCGCCCCAACAGCTGAGCTATCAGGTGTATGGGGAGGAATGCGTACAGAATCCCGGGCGGCCACGGAATCAGTCCCAGACCTGTCCGACTATGTCTGGACGTAGTCCCCACTCGTCAGGGTGAGGACCGCCCCGCGACATCACATCTGCACCCACATTCTCCCTGCCGGGGATATGGAGAGCCCTCAGGCTGCGCAGATTGAGAAACGCCCATAGCCAGAGCTCGACCGCCGCCCGGTGCAGACGGGGGAGCGTCTGTCAATATACGACGCTGACGTCGTGTTGTCCGTCCTGATCAAAACATGCTCACCCACCACAAGGTGGCCGAGCCATTTGAGGACCAGAAGGACTGCCTTCAATTCCAACACATTGAAATGTAGTGCAGACCGGGCAGCATGGTCCTGCCATCTGCCCCCTACTGCGCTGGCCCGACACATCCCCCCCATCCCGTGAGGGAGGCGTCAGTGAAGACCGTGACGTGTGACATCCTGCTGCCCATGGGGACCCCACTGGTGAGGGCCCCAGGCCCTCCCCAGAGGACGAGGTCAGCCGCTTCCACTTGTCTCACACCGGGTCCATTTCCATACTGGAAAAAACACCTCTGTATCCTCCTCATGAAGAGGAGGCCAAGAGGGACCACAGAGGGAGCAGATGTCATCATACCGAGCAGGCCCAGCCGTAACCGTCCGACAGCGCCGTCCGACAGCGCCGTAACCGTCCTAGGATGCCCATATAGACCTTGAGCTTAGAAATAAGCCCAAGTACTCCACCCGTTGACTGGGAAGAGGAGTACTCTACTTCCAGTCTACAGCAAAACCCAGGCTGGTGAGGAATTCCACCACCTGCCTGGTATGAGACCTGGCGATCTTCTCTGACCGGCCGAGGACCAGAACGTCGTCCAGGGTAGAATAAAATTCGTATCCCCCAACGACGCAGAGACCCCAGCGCGGTCTCCACGCACTTGGTGAAGAAGCGAGGAGCCAGAGAGTAGCCGAACGGCAGCCTCTTGTACCCGTACGCTAAGCCCTGCAAAGGAAGCATAGGTATGTCCTAGGAGGGAAAATCGGGATGCGAATACGCATCCTACAGGTCTATGGAGACGAACCAGTCCCCCACCTGACAGCGCCTAAAAGGTGGGTGACGGTCAACATTCTGAACCTTCCATGGGACAGGTCCAGTATGGGTCTGACAGCCCCACCCCCTGATTTCTCGGGCACCAGAGAATATCGGGAGGAAACGCCTCTAATCGCCTACTCCCATGGGACCACGACGACGGCCTGCTTTGCCGCCAGAGAACGAATCTCCTCGGCCAGGGCTGTCACTGCCGCGGACTCTGATAATAGAGTCTGTACCAAACCCAAAAACGGAGGGCGGGGGTGTGTAAACTGTAACACAAGCGCCGCCCTCAGCGTTTTCTCCATCCACACCGACATATGGCTACCACTGCAGCCATACGTGGTAAAATTTCAAAACGCCCCAGCCGCCAACTGCCGCTGGTTCGCTAGGAATCGTAGATAGGTGGCCCGTTCCCTCCCGCTGTGCGTTGTCAACCCTGGTCTTGCCAACCGCGCAAGCAGGGTGTCTCGTGGAGCCAGGATATCGCACCCTGACTCTACCAACGAGGCAAGCGCACCCAAGGGGGGACCCCGACAGAAGGGGCGGTCTGATACAGGGGGAACGGCCATCACCCTTGGTGACATAAGCTCCCCCGCTGAGCATCTTCCCGGCATGGACTGCTGAGGATAGCCTGCTCTGCAGCTGGACATGCAAGGCGTGTGGTCCCCACACTGCCTGATAGGGTGAGTCCCTACACACCGTAGCCCTGTAGTGATATTACTACCACCCAAACCACGCGTGCCTGACTGACCACCGCCGGTCTTCCGGTTTGGGGAGGCACTAACGTGATACCCGGCCTGGCGAGGGCGGGGCTGGGGGAAATCACGCTGCAACCTCCTGAGCCTCGAGTTCCCCCGCTGACAACCTTTTTCGTCGCCAGACACAACACCAGGCTCACCAAACACAGACACAGAATGTGTGGTGTGGGAGCCGCTTGACAGCACAGCATTCTCACAGGCAGACCCAGGCCTAGCTAGCAACTGGGTTCAGCCCCTGTCCCCATGAGAAGCGAAACATGGGGCCGCTTGTGCTTCACTGGAAGCATGCGGCCCGCAGCCAAAGGGAACAAATCAGAGCCCTGTGTCCCGTAGCGTAGCGGGGGGAGTAACCGGAGAGCATGCTAGATACAGCTAGACGGCGACGTTTTTTTAGGGCGTGCTCATCTAATGTAGCCAATCCCTCAGGCCGACGAGGCTGTCGGCCTTGTGATCACCTGTTTTCTTTGTGTCCAGGGTATCTCAGGTGGGGGAAACATGGCCGCTGGCCAGGGGCCTCGTGCGCGGTGTGGGGCAGCGTGGAGCCCAGGTCAAATACCGCCTGCGCCTCCGTGGACAGACCAAGGTCCACCCACAGAGAGGGGAGCCCTGAGGAGGAGATCTCTCCCCTCCTCAAGGGGAGATTACTCCAACCAAAAAATGCCTGTGAACAACCGTTGACAGCATCCTAGCCCTCCCTGCGGTCATAGCTTGCGGCTAGGTCAAAAGCTGAATAACCTCAAAACCTTGCACGATGGTTTTGACGTCGGCTGGCCCTAAGGCCCCACCACCCAACACCATTTTTGACAGAAAAAACAGCCAATTGAGCAATGTTGCCAGTTGCTGCTAAATTCTGTACCGTGGCGGTATAGGCTTCATCAGCCCACCAGCCACCTGCTCGCCTCATGGCATCGGCCGGGCGGGACACCGTTCCACCATGTCAGGGCAAAGGACTGATGCCACCTGCTTCACTAAGCACGGCACACCAGTGGTGGCTGCAGACCAAAGTCTACTACTAGTGAAGCACTGCCTAATATGCATATCATTCTTCAGAGCGAGAGGGGGAGGGATTGTGTATCTCGCCATGGGGCTGCATATTTCTCCAACAAATAATACCGTCTATAAGATCTATTTTCTGGTATTCCAAGTTTAGTCAGGATAATATAACCTGCATTATCATTCTCGAGAACACACCGTGTTTCCAGCTCCTCAGGGACCCGAACGTTATGAATTAAACGTTTATTCTGGAGAATATGATGAGCAAATTCAGTAACTTTCTGAACTTGTAAGTCGCTTTGGATAAAAGCGTCAGCTAAATGAATAAAATGTAAATGTACATGTACATATCCCTTATTAAAATGAATAACAGCTTGAAAAAACGATTCAGCCTATTAAATTGTTGTAGAATGGCTATAGCCAATTTTATGCACCGCATAGCCTATATTTTACGCACTTTACAACCTCCCATTCTGAAATGTTATTGCTAAAGATTGAGAAGATTGGATAAGTTGTACTTTTTTTTGGAATACTTGAAACCCTTTTTTTGTGGAATATTTGATGTGGCCGTGTTTCCTTTCCAGCTCCTCGCGGACCCGACGGAACGTTATGAATTAAAAGTAGTCTAACATGCTTTGCAGCCAAACCAGTGTATATACCCACGTCATGCTAAAACATTAACTACTGCAATGTTATCTGCTAAATGAGTATTCCAACTAAGCTAAGCAGAATCTCTGTAACTCATCTCGAGTCTGCTTCTACAGTATGTGCGACAGAAACTCTGCAGCAGCAGGACCCAGCAGAGTCTCTGTCTCTCTCTCTCTCTATATAATAATAATAATAATAATAATAATAATAATAATAATAATAATAATAATAATAATAATAATAATAATAATAATAATAATTATTATTATTATTATTATTATTATTATTATTATTATTATTATTATTATTATTATTATTATTATTATTATTATTATTATTATTATTATTATTATTATTTTTATTATTATTATAAATGTCTCTCTCTCTGTCTATATCTCTGTATTTCTCTCTCTCTCTTTCTTTCTCTCTCTCTCTCTATCTATATATTATATATTATATTACTATACTATTATATCTAATGTGTTCAGGTAAACCTCTATCACCCTCTGAGGTCTAAGGTAACTAGCTCCACCTCCTCAAATTATTCTATTTAATAATAATAATAATTATAATAATAATTATTATAAATGTCTCTCTCTCTGTCTATATCTCTGTATCTTTCTTTCTTTCTTTCTTTCTTTCTTCTCTCTCTCTCTCTCTCTCTCTCTCTCTCTCTCTCTCTCTCTCTCTCTCTCTCTCTCTCTCTTCTCTCTCTCTCTCTCTCTCTCTCTCTCTCTCTCTCTCTCTCTCTCTCTCTCTCTCTCTCTCTCTCTCTCTCTCTCTCTCTCTCTCTCTCTCTCTCTCTCTCTCTCTCTATCTCTCTATATTATATATTATATATTATATTACTATACTATTATATCTAATGTGTTCAGGTAAACCTCGATCTGAGTGTGTGTACATGGCATCAAATCAAAGTGTGTGTCAATGTAGGGCTTCCTCGGCCCACATTGGAATAACAAAAGGAACAAAAGGCCTTTGTCCCAGGTGTGAATTAGTCTGACATTGACATTGAAATCACATTGCATTCTGGGAAGGAGTGTAGTTCTCTTTTCATTTAGTTCAATTCACTGAATTATTTTCAGACCTCCTGCTGCAAATTGGTATGGATTATACCAGAATGTTTCATAGGACATTGATTAAAAATCGGCTTGAATTTTACAATTGATGGCTTATTTGGAAGGTATGAACCTGTAGTTTTATATTATGTAACAAAAAAGGGGAAATTCTGAGGAGGTGGAGCTAGTTACCTTAGACCTCAGAGGGAGGAGGGAAGACAGTAAAGACAGCCCTCAGCGGGGAACATGGGAACGGTGCCCCAACATTGTAGCATTAGCATTAGCTGCGCGCTAGGATACTTGGAAAACATCCAAAAGAGAGTCATGTTTTCCCAAATATCATGCCCCCCGCGCCAATACATCACTCGGTCGTCTCACGAGACAACGAGCAGTATTACCCATGCTAGTATCAATGCCTGATAGCGCAGGCCCTACCTGTGCACGACTTAGCTCGACTGCTAACCGTCACGCAACGTCCCTTGGTCCGCTGTCACGAGATGAGGAAAACCCAGGACAGGACCGCTGCGCTGTTAGGATGTGCCGAGAAGATTCCGGGGGCTGGTGAACTTCTGGCGAATACCCAACATTGCGTAATTTCTCCCTTACTTCCATAACAACTAGTTCACGGAGTGCACTGCTACTTCCGCGTTGGAAACGAAATGAGGAAGGAGGGGCGTGACCATTTCCGGCATCATATAGGGAGACGCATGGGTCACGTGCAAGTGGGTGCATTTGTTTGTTTCACGTGCACGCTAGGTGCATGGAGATAGGAGGATATCTCATTGGCAGAGCGAGATGCGATAGCCAAGTATGATATATAACTATTGTATGACTGCCAACTTATTTTATGAAACCAAAATGATTATGCTGAAATAAAACCAGACATACAAATACGCACAACCTTACTTTCACCCAGTCCAGCATGGCAGCCTCTCACTCTCTCACACTCCATTCACCTGTAGAGAAAGAAAGAAACAAGCACATACAAACCTACTGTCACTGCTGTCCTTGTCCCTGACTGAGCTCTTTCTGACTGACTGATATTTCTTTTATACACAGAGATAGAGAGACATAGAACACATTTTAAAAACTTCTGCATATTATCTTGCTTCTCTATGGATGAACTTGTTACTCAACTATGTATGTGTATTTTTATTCTCATTCCTATTCTTATTTTTGTCTTCTGACTAACTGAATGTTCATTGTGAGCGGTCTGTGGTGCTGAATTTCCCTCAGGGGAATAAAGTAATTTAATCATATCATATCTAATCGTCTTTAGATTACTAAATATATATATAATATAGATAAATATAGATACAAATTTGATATATAGGTTCTAAAATAAGTATAATACCTTTCGACGGCAAACAGTAGCTAAGCTTTGCAAAAAATTCCCGGATGTTGTGTGAAATGGGAAAGTGGCCGTATTTGGACAAACAGAGAGGCCGCGATTGGCCTGCGTTCCGTTACAGGACGGCCTGGCTAACGTCCACAAGCTACAGGATGGTCTGGCTAACGTCCACAAGCTACAGGACGGCCTGGATAACGTCCACAAGCTACAGGATGGTCTGGCTAACGTCCACAAGCTACAGGACGGTCTGGCTAACATCCACCAGCTACAGGATGGTCTGGCTAACGTCCACGAGCTACAGGATGGTCTGGCTCACGTCCACGAACTACAGGATGGTCTGGCTAACATCCACCAGCTACAGGACGGTCTGGCTCACGTCCACGAGCTACATGACGGTCTGGCTAACATCCACAAGCTACAGGACGGTCTGGCTAATGTCCACGAGCTACAGGACGGTCTGGCTAACGTCCACGAGCTACAGGACAGTCTGGCTAACATCCATCCACTACAGGATGGTCTGGCTAACGTCCACGAGCTACAGGACGGTCTGGCTAACGTCCACGAGCTACAGGACAGTCTGGCTAACGTCCACAAGCTAGAGGATGGTCTGGCTAACGTCCACAAGCTTTAGGATGGTCTGGCTAACGTCCACCAGGGTGGTCTGCTTCATAACTGTCCCAATGGTCAGAATTAGGGATGTTCGATGTTGGCTTTTTTACCAATATCCGATATACCGATATTGTCCAACTCTTAATTTCCGATACCAATATCAACCGATACCAATACGTTTAGTCATTTAGCTGACGCTTTTATCCAAAGCGACTTACAAGTTCTGTACAACAAGTCATCAGGAAGGGTATAACTCTATCAGCTGAGTAACAATGCTCATCAAAGTGTTGCGTGTTACAGTGTAGGTTAGTTTATTAGGACATATTGGTTCAGCACTCCCAGATCTACTAAACTCAGGAAGAGCAGAACTGAAAAAACATTTCTAATGACTCTGCACCCCAGTGCCCGTCCTCCTGACAAACTAACACACCTATGAAGAACAATGTACATAATACCACAGACAAGACAAATAATTGTACAATTGTAAAATATATTGCCAGGGAAACACGACAAAGTCCAGGACTTATTTCCATGGTGGTCCCTGTTCCACCAGGTAGTATAGGCCAGCGGTTCTCAACAGGGGTGCCGCATAGAGCTGCCAGGGTGCCTTGAGATTTATAAAAAAATATATATATATTATTATTTTTGGATTACAGAAAATTAGCACTAAAGTGCTATCTGTTGCAGCTGCACTGTTTTCCATGAAAATACCATATTTGGATAAGTTTGGATAATTGGATAATATATGCTGGGAATAATATATCGGACCAATATAACCAATATATCGGAATAATTTCAGGTAATTAACATTACATATCTCTTGTCGTGGAATTAACACAATATTATGCATACTTTTCACAATAAATAAAATAAGAACTTGTTCTTACTTGCTTGCCTGGGTAAATAAAGGTTAATAAATGTAAAAGAAAATACAAATAAAAATTGAAAACCGATACAGATAATTTTCGGAAAAAAAAACCACAGGCCATCCTGGCTGCCTGCACTGCAAGGCGGTTGCTATGGAACATACACACTAACTATAGTCGAGCAGATATGCCAACTATTTACCAAGGCCGAACGCTGTTGTAATGTATGACCTAGGACCGCTATTAGAATCATATCTGCTCATTATGCCATAGCTATGAACCAAACAGATTGCTTGATTTTAGCTACCTGTTTTATAATTATACAGAGTACAGTAACATCATACTATTAGTTAAGCAAACTACACTGATAACATGTTCTGTTTCATGCTAGCTTCCGCTCAGCATCATAATGCATATATCTCGCTTAAGTGGATATGCACTGAATACATTTCAAAATGTACCTTTACATACCAACATCCGTCTGACCACACCCCCATCTGCTGCCTACATAAGCAGGGGTGGGGCCACACACTCATCTCCTTCTCAAATGTCATCCACATGATAGTGCCTGTATACCAATCACTTGGCGAGGAAGAAAGTATTAAGAAAGGAAAACAGAAGAACAAGGAGATACGTTGACATTATATCTTTATTTTCTCTCTCACTATTTTCGAGAAAATACGGCGATATTGTCTTCGTCACTGGAGTGTCTGGAAGATGGTGATCATTCTGGCCTCCACCGGCTTTTTCGTATTAGGGGCTCGCGCCGCTGACATGCTCCCCAACTGCAGTCCTCCTTGCTGCGGCTGGATGGGTTTGGCCCTCCGGCCATACAGCTGGACTGTGGGAAGCACCAGCTGTTGTGAGAAAGCGGTTGCTTCCAGGGTGGGGTAAGTACTGTTTTGCTTGCGAGCACTGGTTGTCTGCTTATGCTATGGGGGTTAGCTGACAATTATACGAACGCAGACTCCGGACTAGGGGTCCTCTGCTCGGCTTCTTAAGCGGCGGACGGAGGATCTTGGTCTGACGCCCATGACGGTCAACCTAGTGGGCCGCGACCAGGACCTGGTGAAACCAGGATTCTCTGGATGAGCGGATGCTTCTCTGTCCCGTGCAGGCCCCATCTTTCACATAAATGTGGAAGTACACCCTAACGAGGAAATGTGGGCATATGATCTTCTTTATCGGGAGTTCCATGCTCAAAGTCGGCTGCAGCCCGGATGGGAATTGTGCTGGCTCCGCTGTATGTCTGGTAAATCACTGTTGAAAACTGTGTTTGACATTTCTTTTTCTCTTTCCTCTTAGGATGGGGAGGGACTTGGACAGCGGCCTGTCTGAAGTGTGGCTTGTTATGTCATGTACAGTTCAGGTGATAGCTGCTTAGCTGGCGTGCTAGTTTGTGGCCTACTGTGTTAGCCAGTCAGCTGTTAGCTGCGGCGCTAGCACGCTGTGTTTACCAGGCTAGTAAACGTTAGCTTGTTGCTATCAGTCGGACGGCTGTTAACTTAATGATACACTGTTGAAACGATACTGTGACTATAACATGCCTTAAAACACTCTGACTACGACGTCATCTTTGACAGAGGATGTTAGTCGACCCTACACCCGGGTGCCAGTGCCGGCGAGGACTTCGTCAACATGGAGAACGCCGGCTGAGTGGCGTTGCGGACATACCCTCGTCACCGGTGCAGGAGATGCTGGGTTCAACTCGGTGTCCCGTTAACCAGTGTTGCTGTTCTCTCGGCCTGCGTTCTGGGTGAAGGTAGGAGTCCTCCGGACTTTAAACACTTCTTCTTTTCTTCCCTTCTAAATGTTTTGTAATAACGATGTTTCCAAAACATGTGTTGCTGCAATATATTGAGGATACGATGCGTGTTGTGTGTGAATTGTCTTGTCACTGGTATACCTTCTCTCTGTAGTAAATCGGCGTTGTTTTTTACGTGTGTAAAAATAAACTGGTTTGGTTGTGATGAGAACATGTGTGTTCATGTAAACGTTGTACCGTGGGTGAACTCACAACTAAGAGGGTTAATTAAACCTGTAAAGCTATGCTTAGTGACATGTGATTGAGGAATGAATCTTTTTCTCAGCCTGTTATGACAATGAACAGTATGCTCACACATTAACAGAGGTGCCTGTTCGCCTTGGTCGTATCAAGGGTAAGATAGGAGGGGTGACCCCCCGGTTCCCTGGGGCTTCCCCCCCCTCCTCTCAGACATGTTTGGTTACAATATATTGTGTCACTGTGTTTGTGGGGATACGATGTAACCCTCAGCTTAATTGCTGGGGTTGTGCTTTCCGCTTGAGAAACAATTTTTTCCTAAAGAAAAGGTTGTTTGGTCACTTATCATGTGTGCTTAGCAAGCCTGTGGCCAATACATAATCGAGGACTTCTGTCTTCTCTCGTTATGAAAAACGGCGTTCCTCTGTAGTAGGAGTGTAATGTGCCATTTTTTTGTTGTGATGAAGGGTTGTGTGTGTCTTTGTGATCTACAACTGGGTTAGGTTTGGCCCACAGAAGCACATGTGTAAGTCTGGACCGGGGCTCTTAAAGGGGCCCTCTCTGTTCTGTGTTTTTCCTTAGTAAAACTCTGGGGTAGCAGGTTATCACATGAGCTATGTGAGGCTGTTCGATGCTTCATGTAGCAGGCTATGACTGTGTCATGCTCTACTTGTCATTACATCGTATCATGGGTGAGGGGTCGTAAAGGGGTGAACTGGTAATCCTTCCCTCCCCTTTTCTGATTGGTCAGGGGTTAAAACCTCCTGTCCTTCAAGGTTCCTGTCACGTTGCTGTTCGGCACGTTACAGGGTAAGAGGGGGGGGGGGGGGGGGAGTTTCCTGGTGTGCACCGCGGAAATTCCCCCACCACAGAGTACGTCACTGAGCGCGTCTCTAGTGGTAAGACTTCCGTGGGTTGTTCAGGTCCATGTTATGGATCTGTTTCAGGGAGTTGTCAGAGCTCCTCCTCACGAAGCTCCTCCTCAGAGAGAAGTGCCTTCTGTGAGTTCGGACTCTCCTTCCCAGTGAGGGAGCCTCCTCAGAGTACAGAGCCTCCTCATCAGATTGTCAAGGTGAGTAGAACTTCAAAAAAGGAGTTCTGCTCTATTGTGTGTGTATTCGATTCAATTCGATTATGGAGTGTGTATTGGTTCAGTGCCTCCTCCTCGGAGAGCCCTAACCCAAGTGTTACATAGCTCAATGTTGCAATATATTATTTTCAATCTATACAGCTCGCGTGGGAAGTCTCTCTGGCGATTTCCGTCTCCTCCCTGTAGCGAGGGTGGCGGGATGTAAAAATTTACCCTCAGCTGCGTCACGTGGGAAGAGGAAGGAACATGAAGCACAACGGCTCTGTGTCGTTCTCACAGGCAACTTTGAGGAACAATGTCTGGTGTCTTGCTAGACTATCCATTGATGTGTTTGGGTCTCGACGCGTACATAGTGCTGGCTCAGGGTGTTTCTGTTAAGAATCACGCAGGGGGTTAAGTGCGCCTTGGTTGCTCGTTATTAAAACATCGTTTTTATAGGGCAACTGGGATGGAGTTTTGTCTCTTCCGAGCGCCAGTTTACTAGGTTGTCTCGATGAATTCTCGTTCATATCTGGGGGATGTTAACAGAATAGATCAGAACATAGGGGTCTCACGCCCTTGGAGTGGGCCACTGAGCATGGTACAAATGGGACCGTCTGGGTGGCGCCCTCTTTTCATGTTTTAGATCGACACGCATACCTACCCCCTCTTTTGGAGTGGGCATGTCGGTGTGGTTAGGGCACAGGACTGGTTCTGGTCGCGCTGGTCCAGGTCAGTTAACCCGTTGTCCGCCGGGGATGCAGATCTGCTGTTCTGGTACCCTGAGGGACTTGTGCTTTTTTCAGGGGGAAAAATGCCGGGTCGGCCCGGGTGTCACAGGGTTAGGCGTTATGGAGACCCTTTGTTGGGTACATGTTGTACTCTGCACTATCGTAATGGCTTACAGCCATACCAACCTGAACATGCCCGATCTCGGAAGCTAAGCAGGTTCGGTCCTGGTTAGTACTTGGATGGGAGACCGCCTGGGAATACCAAGTGCAGTAAGCTTGGGGCTGGTTCTCCATTCTTTTCGCTCCTCTCTCACACGTGGCGAAGAGGGGGCTGTTGGGGTGGTCTTTTGGACCTCCTCTGGTAACCCTGTGTGCTTCCCGAGCCGCCGGGCCCGGTCCGAAGTAATGTTTCGTCGACCCGTAGGCCTGGAATAACCCTTTTTTGAAAACTGAAACACTTGTACTGCGGTATGGCCAGTGTATACCCGCAGGTGTGTTTTTGGAGTTTTTTCTTGAGGGGTTATAGGAACAACCACCGCATGTGGTACCAAGAGGGTGGTTGATTCCCTGGTGTGTTGGAGCAGACTCAACTCCCGGGTTACCCGGTTGAGTGTGCCCCTGCACGTTCATGACGTCTGCCAATCGTGTCAGCCTTCTCTGCCTCGACCCCTCTGGGTCGGGGTTTTTTGGTGGAGGCTTTGTCATGGTGCGCAACAATGCTAGCATACGCTCCTTCCACCGGGGTGCTGTTTTCAGTTGACCCCTTTGGCGCCTGTCTCGCCCACAGTGCTCCAGGCTCGGGTCTACAGCCTGTTGCCTGGTTTCCCCGGTGCGCTGCCTGCTTCCGTTGGTTAACCTTGAGTGCTTACGGCCATGCTGACTGCCTGTGTTGCAGGGTCAGTGTGCCAGGCGGCGTACTAATGGGGGGAAAGGGCCCGATCTTGGAGGGGCCCTGTCCGAATACGCTGGCGATGTGGGGGGCGGTGTCACTCTTGATGCCTGGCGTCATTGACCTCTCCGGGCCCCCTTTTTTTGGGGGATCCAGTCCCTTCAGTGGGTCTGGGTCTTCCTCCGCGCTCCGCTGCTACGGCCTTGCCACGGGGTTGAGTTTGCTCTTGACCCCGTGATTTTGGGGGCAGTAACGAGGTTTGTTCCTTCCGTTCGTTCCCTGGTGGCATGCGGGTTGTGCGTGTGCGTAGTCGTGGGGTCAAGCCACGGTCTGCTCACCCTGTGCGTTGAGTTGCTCGAGTTCCTCTTCACACGGTCGGATCCGTCTCCCTCCTGTCCTCCAATAGGGTGGGTATCCCTCCATTAGGGAGGGTCGGGGGGGCTCGGTCCTCCCCGGTTCTGATGGTTGTGGGGGGCCTCAGTGGGGTACATTTGTCGAGCTTCTAGCTCCCGCTCAGCTCCTGCTATGCATTATGATGCTGAGCGGAAGCTAGCATGAAACAGAACGTAAGGTTATGTATATAACCAAGTTCTGTGAATGCTAGTGACGCTCAGCATCTAGGCGCCACTGCGGCCCTTGATCTTTCATTGTGGTGAAATTTGTTGGGAAGGAGATGAGTGTGTGGCCCCACCCCTGCTTATGTAGGCAGCAGATGGGGGTGTGGTCAGACGGATGTTGGTATGTAAAGGTACATTTTGAAATGTATTCAGTGCATATCCACTGAAGCGAGATATATGCATTATGATGCTGAGCGTCACTAGCATTCACAGAACTTGGTTATATACATAACCTTACGTTTTTTTTACATTCAGATACAGTAATGACATGGATATATCCTGTTAAGCTTTGCATGTCTGTCGGCTTCAGGCTGTGTTATTGCCGATCAACCAACACATTGTTTGAAAGCTAAGATGTCCACTCTTTGATTGACACCCTACTTGACAAATTACGTGCTTCCAATCTGGTTATAAGACCAAACAGCCAATGAGCGTCAGTTTTGGGAAAGTGACCACGTCCGGTTTCGCCTCCCGGTGAATGGACCAGTCACCTCTGACGGTGAAAATTATTGACTGTTTTTGTAGCCAATGAAATTCTGGAGCTGACGTATTTTACATGAAGGATGTTCCCTACGATAAAGGGAGAGTAGAAGAGGAAGAAAGGAGAATTACTTGCTTGCACGTTGCGCAATGTGACATTTATTGGACCGGACAGCCATTTTGGATAAGCATACCAATACAAACATTAGAAAAACATGTGTAAAACACAAATCTTCCGTGGTATTGTTATGAACTTTGGACCTTTACTACATAAGACTTCAGGCTATGGACCCATTGCGTTTTACAGCTCATACCTCTCAGCTGGAACTCTTTTGCAGGCATCTGTTTGCAAACTAATTCAGACGTAAGTAAAACAAACCTTTATTTCAGTGTGTTCAAACCTCTGTAACTATTACATTAGCACTCAGAGTGATTCCTTTAAAAAGATTTATCTGAATGTTTCCTTTCAAACGAGACCAGACTCATGCATGTGGTATAAGTGGTTCAAGAATAAATCTCAAATTACTTTGGGTATGCAATCGACAGGCATTTTATGCAAAACTAGCCCGATGTTTGCCCGATGGATAAGAGGATATACAACCATTAACAGCTGTCATTCTTATCTAGGCTTCAGCTGGGCGAATCAATTCCATTATTCCTTGGAGGTAATTTAAATTAATGTCATTAGCTAAGTTGCTGGTTCCAAGGGGACCCCAGAAGAATAGGGAGAATCGTTTAAATTAACTAATATTGTATTAGAAGCTAGAACAATGGAGTGCGGCTGGGTAGCGTAGAGGTCTAAGCACTCGCCAACCGCCGCAGAGTCTCTGGGTTCAAATCCAGCTGTCAGCGGTGGCTCCGGCTTGGTCAGTCATCCCTACGAACACAATTGTCAGTGTTCGCAGGTGGGAAACCAGAGGAGTATGAGTCCTGGGCCCTCATGTATCAACAATTCTTAGAAAGTGTTCTATATTCGTACTGAAGCACAGAATTTAGAATGTGTGTACGCACAGAAATATCGGGATTTAACAACCGTGCGTACACGGGTCCTATGCACACTCCCTATTGATAAATACCATCCGTCCTTACCGTCTATGCTCGTGCATGATTATCCATATATGGTCATGAAACACCCGCATGGGATGTGAAATAATGGTCTAACCCGAGCGAACTCTGAGAAACTTCACTGAGAGCGAGATTGATCACGGAGGTCCAACCAACAAATTGAACGTATACAGCATTTCCCGTTGTGATTGTGAACAATCTTATTTGGAAACATGATACACAGAATAATAGTATTTAGCGTTTGTTATGTAGTACGTACGTAGTATTTTGTATGTAGGTAGAGGTGTAGTAATAAGACTCACGAAGCAGGTTACTCGTTATCCTTTTAGTTAAGCAGATTAGGTACAAGCATGGTATAGCAGGGTACAGCCTGTTCTAGCAAGGAAGGCTCTTCTTGTTCTCACTTCCTGTAGGCATAACATGGCATTGTATCAACTACGCCCCATAGTGGAGACTCTTGGGAAGTACAGCTTTCACATGCATTACAGAACACAACATCTCCCCTCTCTGTGAAACGAATGTTACTTGCTACTCAGCATTATGCAAATTTAGAACTTTTGCTTTTTCACTTTCTTAAGTAAACTGAACCAACAGTCAGTATCATAAACCGGGTAACTCAAGGTAATCATTAAACAAAGGGAGCACAGGTTATTCAATCATTATCAAGATATAATTATATATGCTCAACCAATTTTACTCTTAGTTCTCACTCAGTGTGCAACAAAGTCCTGATGCCTAGGTTTGTTTCTTGCACGCGACTGTGCTGGAGTGTGACCGCTGAGCGCTGTCAGGGCAGGGCGGATCCCTAAGTCATGCTCATCTGGAGTGTTCGAAGTGTGAGCCAGATGGGATGCATTCCATTTATTTCCATCACTGAGCAGAACGGTGCTTTTGCCAATCTTCTTTTTCACTGTCATTGGTGCACTGTTTCTCAGGTGTGCTTTGGGGACGTGATGTGGTATTCTAATCCTGACTCTCTCCCCCTCCCAAAAAACAGGTGCACGAGCGCCACGCTTAGCATCTGTGTAGCGCTTCATTTTGGCTTGCTTGTTTAGGACCGTTTCTCAGTAGGGTACATTTTTACACAATGCACAAAGCCTTTTGCACAGCCAAATGCCGTAGGAGCTGTGACAGTAGTGGCCATCACAGGAGCAGGTGTAGACGGCGTAGGAGCGGAGGAGGGGAGGACAGTAGTTCCACTAATGCAGAGGTGGAGTGCAGTCAACAGGTCCATTCCCAGTAGGGGAGTTCCTTTATCCATGACGTAAAATGTAGCAGGGACCGTGACATTGTCTCTCCTCACCTGAGCCTGTAGGCACCCCATGGCAGGTATGCTAGCATTGGTGTACGACACCAGCCGAACAGTAGGTGCAAATAGGGTAGTTTCACTGAAGTATTTCTCATAAGTAGACAGTGGCATTATGGATACTGTTGAACCTGTGTCCACAACCAGTCTCAATTATTGAGCCTGGGTAGTAGGTGTGTGTACATGCACATTGCATACAATCATTTCCACTGTACTCACCGACTGTGTTTTAGCACGGCAGACACAAGCAAAATGTCCTGTTTTCTGGCATAATTTGCAAGTCACTTTAACTGCTGGACATTGTGAAATGTTCGCCAGGTGGTTCCCCGAACCACATCGGTAGCAAGAGCGAGTGGAAGCAGAATCAGTAGCATCAGCAGGTTCAGCTGGACGGTAGCGCTGCCAGTCCCGTTTCTTGAAAGTATTCTGAGACCGCGGCATCACGGCCTGTACTTGAGCCGCACGCTCGGTACTCATAGCTTTAGCGTGGAGTACAGCCGCTTCAAACTGCGTAGCTATATTGATAGCGTTGTCCAGCGTCAAAC
This sequence comes from Notolepis coatsorum, assembly GCF_963971535.1. NCBI lineage: Eukaryota > Metazoa > Chordata > Actinopteri > Aulopiformes > Paralepididae > Notolepis > Notolepis coatsorum. The sequence goes on along the minus strand of NC_140166.1, from coordinate 153,853,890 downwards.
CTGGTTCAAGCAGTAGACGTTCCCTTATCCGTGGGCTAGCTACATGTTCAATCAACTGATCCCCGAGATTTTCCTCAGTTTTATTATCAAAGTCACATGTGGTAGCTAGGTCACGTAAAGCAACAACGTATTGTGCAATGCTTTCATGCGGTGCTTGTGCACGCTTTCTGAACGTGTGTCGCTCGACTACTACATTGATTCTTGGAGTAAAATGTGCATTCAACACTGCTACCGCGTCAGCCACGGAATCACCTGTATTTGGCAATGTGTAGAAAATCCGCTGACCCTCGGTACCAAGGCAATGTAGAAGGGTAGCTCTCTTCCGAGCTTTGGACCAACCGTTTCCAGTCGCATTTATTACCAGCATGTAATTCTCGAACATCTGGTGCCAAGTCTTAAACGGCATGGTAGGTTCTCCAGGGCAGGTTGAGAATGACGTCGGAGAAGCTACATGTAGATTAGCCATTTCTCCTGCAGTAAAAACGTCCGTTAAAAAATTCCCCGGTTCAATGTCCTCGTCGCCAATTGTTATGTAGTACGTACGTAGTATTTTGTATGTAGGTAGAGGTGTAGTAATAAGACTCAGGAAGCAGGTTACTAGTTATCCTTTTAGTTAAGCAGATTAGGTACAAGCATGGTATAGCAGGGTACAGCCTGTTCTAGCAAGGAAGGCTCTTCTTCTTCTCACTTCCTGTAGGCATAACATGGCATTGTATCAACTACGCCCCATAGTGGAGACTCTTGGGAAGTACAGCTTTCACATGCATTACAGAACACAACAGCGTTTTATTTTAAACAATATTTAATCGTATGATTATAGATATTTTTAGAGAATAAATAAATCCAATGAAGTTGCCAAGTTCACAGACAACTCCGCTGAGGAGGAGGGAGCGTGAAGACTATCTTCGGTGCGCCGGGAGCCAAGGATGTTGACTGACCCAGTCCTGCTACAGAACCAGCACATTGACAGAAATAAATGACAAGCTGACCTGACATTAAGCACTGTAATGACAAATGAAATCAATTTCAGCAGGCCAACTCTGCGCTCTACAATGCCTATTGTGCTAGACCTTGACCTCTGACCCACACACCTGTTTTTACACCTGTTTTTACACCTGTTTTTATACACTGTTTTATACACCTGCTTTTATCTCATCACGCTCCTATTAATATTGATGGATATGATTTAATTGAATTTGATCACATGTTGATTTTTAATCTCTCTCTCTCTCTCTCTCTCTCTCTCTCTCTCTCTCTCTCTCTCTCTCTCTCTCTCTCTCTCTCTCGATCTATCTATCTATCTATCTATCTATCTATCTATCTATCTATCTATCTATCTATCTATCTATCTATCTATCTATCTATCTATCTATCTATCTATCTATCTCTCTCTCTCTCTCTCTCTCTCTCTCTCTCTCTCTCTCTCTCTCTCTCTCTCTCTCTCTCTCTCTCTCTCTCTCTCTCTCTCTCTCTCTCTCTCTCTCTCTCTCTCTCTCTCTCTCTCTCTCTCTATCTATCTATCTATCTATCTATCTATCTATCTATCTATCTATCTATCTGTCTATCTATCTATCTATCTATCTATCTATGAACCAGGCTGAATTCATTAGGAAATACCTATTCCACATGCTATTTAGGGTTTGACAATAATTACACTAATGTCACTATTTTACAATGAACTATAGTGAATTACGGGTCATACAAAACACGTCATTGTTGAAACTAATGCCCGGAATCTTATTTCCCCGGTGCAATATTCAATATTCTACCACCGGGCATGCTCCGAGCTGTGCGTAGATAATATACGCACAAAGTCAAGCACAAGTTCAATTTGATAAGTCCCACACTTTGCTTAGAAATGATCGTACGCACGGGTTACGCACATATCTGTGCGTAGGCAACGTTGATAAATGAGGGCCCTGGTCTTTGCAAACAGCGACTCGGTCGGGGCGCCTGTTGAGGGGGCAGACGACATAGTGTGAACTTCCTTCGTGTTACATTATCTTAGTGAAACTCCTCGCTGTCAGGTGAAAAGAAGAGGCTGGCGACTCCACATGTATCAGAGGAGGCGTCTGGTACATTTACATTTAGTCATTTAGCTGATGCTTTCATCCAAAGCGACTTACAAGTTCTGTACGACAAGTCATCAGGAAGGGCACAACTCTATTAGCTAAGTAACAATGTTCATCAAAGTGTTGAGTGCTACAGTGTAGGTTAGTTTATTAGGACAAGTTCATTTTTTTTTATTATTTATTTTTTCAGATAATGGTTGAAGAAGTGCGTCTTTAGTCGACTGCAAAATATTGGTCGGGTTTCGGCTGTCCTAACTGGGGTGGGTAGTTCGTTCCACCATTGTGGGGCAAGGACTGAGAAAAGGCAGGTTCTCCTTGATGACCCTCCCAGAGCTCGGATAGGAGTGGGTCTGAGACGGCCAGAAGATGCAGAGCAGGGTCTTGAGGGTGTGGTTAGTCTACACCTTCCCCAGACCGACAGTAGGGTAGTCTACACCCTCCCCAGACTGACAGTAGGGTAGTCTACACCCTCCCCAGACCGACATTACGGCAGCGTGCAGCGACCAGGAAGGGAATTAGCATAACAACCATACATTGGGGGATGGGAGAAAAAGATAGAAAGGCAAAATAAATGAAAAAAATATATATATTCTCTTATCACTTTTATCACTCCACCTCACTCTGTGATTTGGTCAAATGAAAGGCAGACTTTTATCATTTGATTACATTTGAAAGATGGACTTTGTCACAGAGCTTGTCTTTTGATTGGAACTGAAGTCGTGTGGAGCCTGGCTTTTGATTGAAACTGAAATACAGACTGGCGAAGTCAGATACCGCCACTGTGGCACAAATGTTATCAACCCAAAACTTGCTGCAGTAATCTATTACACACACACACACACACACACACACACACACACACACACACACACACACACTTGGGCTTGGAAATGGCCATCAAACATTTTGATGTTTCAAGCCCTTATACACTCAGAACTTTCAAAAGTTAGAATGGGTGCAAATCAAAATATGACCAGACGAAATGGACACAACGCTAAACTGTGTATCAATTTAATCTCTGATGTGGAAGTTAGGAGGAGGAGGATGTAAGACACGCTTCCCCACCGCTCCTGAGTGTGTGACTAAACTTATATATTATACTCCTATCAAACTGAACACATATGTTGAGTAGGTGTTTAAACAGTAATTTAAACCGAACTTGATGAACTATTGTTGATATCAGTGCTGAAATATAACTTATCGGAGATGCTGTCAGTCAAAGACGAGCTAAAGAAGTCGATTGAGAAAGTACAAAACAAACTCGATACGAAAGGAGAGGTTATATCGGAGTTGGAACGCGGCGCCACAGATAACAGCACCCGCATTTGCGAATTGGAAACCACTGTTGGCTCCCTGGTGACTAGGGTAGAATATACAACAGATGCGAAGATATGGAGAGCAGAATGCGGAAAAACAACATCCGTCTGCTAGATGTACCAGAGGGAGCAGAGGGTCCACGACCAACGGAGTACATAGCCGGGCTGCTCCAAAAGCTACTCGGCCTGGAGGAGAAGCCGATATTGGACCGGGCTCACCGCACCCTGCGGAGGCACCCCCGAGAAGGAGAGCCCCCACGACCGTTTATCATCAGGGTACACTTCTTTCACGTATGCAATGATATGATGCAGCAAGTGGGGAAAAGGTCTCCCCTGCTCCTCGATGGGAAAAGGATCTCTATCTTTGCGGACTACACAACGGCAGTAGCTAAGAAGCGAGCTAGCTTTGGAGAGGTGAAACGCCTGCTGCAAACCTGCCTGGGAGTGAAGTATGGACTTGTTTATCCTGCAGTTCTGAGGATAACTCTACCGGACAACTCAACACACAGATTCGAAGACTCAGCTTTGGCAACCGACTTCACCCAAAACTATCTGAAAACGGTGACTGTGCCTAAATAACCAAAAGATCGCATAGCTGGTTGTATTGGCAGGTTAGCCGACAAGCCATCTAGTAGGCTAGCTGGCTGTGCTAGCTGTATAACTGAGCCAGTTAACCTAGAACGGACTATCGATGACACTCGGAAACTGTTAAACTTTCACTTCTTGTCCTGGTGGGTGAGTAGGCTACATAAACACGAACACTATATAACCTTTTGTGCCATCCACAATAAGCATACAACCTTATAATTGTTTACCACCAGTAGCCTACTTAGCCGACAGGCTTAATAACATGGCAGTGTGACGTATGTGGGTTGGTCATTACCATTATTACTGTATTTATGACACCATCTGAACATCAGGTTAGTATGTAAATATGTTATGTTTTGGATGTGATGTGTGTTTGTGTGTGCATGATAGCTAATGCTGTCTCTTTTTCTCTATCAGGTGCCGCCCGTCCCTACACTGAAGAGTGCTGATTGTCTAATGGGTAACAGCTGATTGCAATCACTTCAAGAGGGACGGGTGGACAGATATACCAGACAGCACACACTCGTCCGGGCGCCTCTCTGTGTCAGTTACCAGTGACCAGCAGTGATGTACCTGAACGCGTTCAATGAACGATCGTTCATGAACGCGTTCGTATTTTGGGCGAACTTGAACTGAACGTACTGTATATCCGCTAAATGAACGTAATTGAGAACGAGTTCATTCTCAGCCCTGTGTAACGGAGTTCAAAAGTGCGTTCATTCTCGGCACTCTGTTATTATAACGGCGTTCAAAGATGTGCCATATTTCATATGCATTTCAGCCGAAAACTCAGTTAAAACACACTGTAAACTGGACAAAAATGATGCGTAAAAACCACCCGATCTGGCAACGTGCCTGTCACCCCCTGCTATTGGCTACGTGATCAGACTCCTCCTCACAACAAGCAGTGGAACAGTGCTTACAGCAGAATCTGCGCGCAGAAGCCGAGAGGCGCTGCAGCAGCACTCGCTCAGTCAGAGTCAGACTCTAGACGTCGTCGTATGCATTTAAAAGAGTTTACAATTCAAACTATTTGATAAACTTCTACTTTCAGCCCGGAAATGCATTCTGATAAACTGGATTAAGGATAAGCCTCAATTTTTACAAATGTGGTATAGAGAGATCTTCGGTATGCTGCTACCCCATGAAAGACACTGTGCATAGAGGCAACAACGCTTCCTTTCAGGAGGTGTGTGGGCCCCACTATTAGACTATTTTCCTGCTGAAATGTATCGGATCCTTCTAAAGGCCCAATGCCCCATTGTATGGACAGACCTAGGATAGAAAAAATAAATATATGTATGTTTACATGTGAATGGGCTCGAGGCAAGTGCAATAATGTACAGTGCCTGTCTTGGTCTGCTTTCCTTTTTGCTTGTTTTTCTTTTTTTGTTTTTGCTTGCTTATGGTGTGGATGATGGCATATAGATTAACTGGAGGACCCCCCCCCCCTAAGTAACTGTACGTGAAACATCTATAATAATAAAAAATATTCAAAAAAGAACTAAAAAGAACTAAATTAGTTCATTTTTGAAACCATGAACTTTAGTTCAACATTTTGAATTATGAACTATGAACTGAACTAGTTCATTTAAAAAAAATTGAACTGTGAACTGAACTAGTTCATGTAGAAAGTGAACTTTCCCAACACTGGTGACCAGGCTGTTGGAGGTTGCCATTGTTTACCACTGTTGTGTGGAATTATTATAACACTGCCCTTGATTTACCACTGTTTGTGTGGAATAATTGTTATAATACTGCCCTTTGTTTCCACTGTTGTGTGGGACTGATCTATCGTGTGATCTTGCTGTTCACACCACTTACCTGGCAGGCATTATATTTGTGTTGGTGTAGCTACCAGGTGAGTACATATATATATATATATATATATATATTGTGGCCTTCCGCCTTTTTGCCACTTGTGTGGAATTAATATATATATATCTATGTATTGGGCCTTCTGCCTTTTTGCCACTGTTTGTGTGGAACTATATTGTGCTGGGCACATTGTGTACAGTTGCTGGGGGATTCCCAGACTTGTCCTGTGACACTAGGTCACTAGGGCTTGTGTTGGCTCTTGTGCCTTACTCTATTATTATATTACTTGTTTGTTCTCCCCTTACCTTTCTCCCTGTTTGTTAATTGTTTGTGGGTTGTTTTTTCCCTTTGTTAAATACTCATATTACAGGTGGAGGTTTGAATTCCTGCCCCAGATAATAAATATAATTTACCTTTTGAAAGCGCGTTTGTGTTGTTTTACCATCTGCCGGGACCTTGCTTTAAAAGCATCTACTGAGGGGGTTGTTTTTGTTCATGTGCAGCCTGCCTCAAGTTTCTATTCAATGTGGTCATTAGACCTTAGTACATGACATGGGGGCTCAATGCCGGTCTTCTGTGTACTTGTGACATGGGGGCTCTATGCTGGTCTTTCATGTCCTTGTGACATGGGAGCTTGCTGGTTGCACAATTGTATAGTTCCTTGTTGGTACATGACATGGGCATGTGACATGTGAACTTGTCGATTGGAGCGTGTCAGGTAGTTTGCGTCTTTTCATTTGGTAAGTTGTATTATTATATATCCATATTTTCGTGCTGCACACTTGACTGTTGTAAACCGTTGTTGTGAGTTATGCTCTTAACCATTCTATTTTTTTCCACATAGGTAAAGGGTGGATCACCTGCTTTGGTTAGGGGGAGGGGGGCACGCGTCGTCTATTCCGGTGGAGTGCGCAATGAAATCGGTAAGCGACTGAAGATATGTGTAGTCCTCATTCCGCTAGGGAAGTAGTTTAGACGGGATAGTTAGTGTTACCCAGTGTGATCCTAGTTAGGTGTTTAGAACTGACATTTATTATTTTTATGAATGTTAGATGTGGACATTAAATCGAATTGGTCAGGTTGTCATACTGCATAATGTGGCTGTTGAGTGTTGCACAGCGACATTGTTGAGTACAATAGGTGAGTGGCTATTTTGTGGGGCTTATTGAGTCTGATTGGTGGGGTAGTATTGTGTGTTGCTACGGGAGTGTACTCTCTTTCATAACTGTATTCTGTGGTAGAGGGTAGAGCTATGGAGGTTTGTGATCAGGATATTGGTGTGTCGGATCTTGATGGTGTTGACTCTGCACTAGGTTTGGAACATACCAGTGTTACTTCTGCTGGTGACTTGAGCGCACTGAGCGCTGAGCTGCGTTTAGCCTGTCTAGAAGAGAGGGCGGTTTTGCGCAGGGAGGATAGAGAAGAGAGAAAGGAGGAGAGAGACAGGCAGGACAGAGAGAGAAAAGAGAGAGAGACAGAGAAGAGAGAAAGGAGGAGAGAGAATGGGACGAGAGAAGGGAGACAAGACAAGGAGACAAGGAGGAGAGAGACAGAGCGGCTGATAGGGAATTTCAATTGGCGATGAGGAAACTAGAGTTGGAGTGTGGTGACGCTAGGAGTAGCGCCACTTCCCCTCCAGTACTTTCCGACTCCCAGGCACCCTTTGATATTAGCCAGCATATGTCCTTGGTTCCCCTTTTTCATGAGTCTGAAGTGGAGTTGTTTTTTACTGTGTTTGAACGCACCGCGCAGGATCTGTGTTGGCCAGTGGGCATGTGGGCAATTATGTTGCTAGGCAGGCTCACAGGGAAGGCACAAAAAGCCCATGCCGCGTTGTCGTTGGATGACAGCTTAAACTATGAGCGTGTGAAAAGTGCTGTCTTGCGTGTGTACGAACTGGTACCAGAAGCATACAGGCAGCATTTTCGAAACCGCCGTAAAACTCCTTCCCAAACCCATGTTGATTTCTCCCTGGAGGAGAGACTTAGTTTTGATCGGTGGTGTTCTGCGTGTGAGGTAAAAGACTTTGCATCATTGAGTGAATTGGTACTTGTGGAGCAGTTCAAAGCCACCCTGCCAGTCGAAGCTGTGCTCTATTTACATGGGCAGGGGGTGTCAACACTCCGACAGGCTGCTATTTCGGCAGACGAGTTTGAATGTTCACGCAAAAGTGTTTCTGTACGTCCTACTGTATGTAGTGGAGGTGGCTCATTCACTCCTCGTGAGTCAGCATTCCAGCCACGCTCACCGCCGTCTAAGAGACCGGTGGTGTGCAATTATTGTAAAAAGACAGGCCATATGGTAAAAGGATGTCATACGCTGAGGAAGCGACAGGAGAAAAAAGGGTCAGCTCAGAAACCAAAAGGTGTGGGGTTGATTGGTACAGTGTCATGTTCTGACCAGAATAGCTCTCTGGAAAGAGAAAGTGATGGCTGTTTTAAACCCTTTCTGTTTGATGGTTATGTGTCACTGTCGGGTGACATCTGTGACCAAAGGAAGGTGAGAATACTCCGTGATACAGGTGGTTCTCAGTCATTCATCCTGGCTGATGTCTTACCACTAAATGAAAACTCTTACTGTCAGTCTAGTGCGATGGTAAGAGGTATTGAAATGGGGTGTATGCGCGTGCCGTTGCATAAGGTGCATGTACAGTCAGATCTGATCACAGGTTGTTTTCCTGTCGCCGTTCGCCCATGTTTCCCTGCGGAGGGCGTTGAGTTTATCATGGGGAACGATATTGCTGGGGAGAGTGTGATCCCTGTGTTGGAGGTTGAAAATGCTCCATTGACTGACTTGTGTTGTGATGAATTGATTAATAATCACCCCAATGTTTTTTCTGCTTGTGTTGTCACCAAGGCACAGGACAGGAAGCGAACTCAAGCTTTGACGTTGAGTGACGCTGAGGACAGGGGGCCATCTATTGGAAAGATGGAAGAGGTTGCTGTAAGTAGCGTTCAGGGGAAGCTGGAAATTCCCAAGTTTGCTGACGTTTCACTACCACTGACTCGTCAAGCATTGATCGCTGCTCAGGACAGTGATTCCTCCCTATCAAATTGTTTTGCGGCAGTGGCCAGTGCTACTGCTAGTAGGAAACAGACTTTTGTGATAGAGGAGGGGGTGTTGCACACCTAGACAGGGTGTAGCAGATTTGAGGTGTGGAGAAGACTGGAATACTGAGCGTCAAATGGTGTTGCCAATGAGATGTGGACATCACATGTAAATGTTGGCACATGACCATTTAGGTATTGCTAAAACTTGTGATAGTGGGGACGCCAAATCAGGGGGTGCATCCGGCTCCCCTGCGCTCCATTCCGGACATGGGGGAACCTTTTGAACATTTATCTGTCATCTGCCTAAAACGAGAGCAGAAAATCAATACATGTTGACAATTATGTGTGGTTCCACCCGTGTCCCGGAGGCGATGCCTCTGAGGAAGATTACACAAAACAGTTTGGAATATTTCCAATGGTCCAAACTATATGCGAACATGTGATTCTCTAGAGTTCTACACACCATGGGGACCAGCTGCATGTGGATGACGTCACTGCATGTCTATTTTACATACATGCATTGTTGTGCATATTGTTGTACATGTGCATAATTCAATTGTTGTGTTGTCTGCTGTGTTTTCCAGAACGACCATCCTGGAGCACGGTGTGCGTGTTGGGAGTGCGGTCTCCCTTAAAGCAATACGCATGTCAGTGTCCGGTGGCGATGGGGAAGGTAGTGAGAGGGGAGGCTCTGTGCACCCTGGACAAGGGGCTAGCTGAGCCTAGCCATGGTCCCTGGAGCTCTCCTTGCCTTCTGGCTCCCAATGCTAATGTGTCTCTCCGTTTTCTGTACTACAGGAGGGTGAACGTAATAACGGTGCCTGAATTGTTCCCGTTGTCCAGGATGGGGCCCGTCATGGCCTTCGGGATAAGGAATGCGCCGGCCACGTTCCGACGGCTGATGCGTCTGGTGTTGGGTGATGTGCCTAGGGGCATTGTGTGTGTGTTTTGGGTGAGGTGGTGGTCGACCGTGTGGGCCCAGAGCGGGGCCTATGTAGTGCTGATGTAACCCATTTGGTGGGTAATCTTGTGGAGGGGGATTTTTTTTCTTTTTTTCTGTTCTCCCTGGTATGTGGTACTAATCGGATGTTGGGTAATAAGTAATAATGTTTTGCTAACCCTACAGGTTCGCTCTTATGGGGGGAGGTGTGACGTACGTGGGTTGGTCATTACCATTATTACTGTATTTATGACACCATCTGAACATCAGGTTAGTATGTAAATATGTTATGTTTTGGATGTGATGTGTGTTTGTGTGTGCATGATAGCTAATGCTGTCTCTTTTTCTCTATCAGGTGCCGCCCGTCCCTACACTGAAGAGTGCTGATTGTCTAATGGGTAACAGCTGATTGCAATCACTTCAAGAGGGACGGGTGGACAGATATACCAGACAGCACACACTCGTCCGGGCGCCTCTCTGTGTCAGTTACCAGTGACCAGGCTGTTGGAGGTTGCCATTGTTTACCACTGTTGTGTGGAATTATTATAACACTGCCCTTGATTTACCACTGTTTGTGTGGAATAATTGTTATAATACTGCCCTTTGTTTCCACTGTTGTGTGGGACTGATCTATCGTGTGATCTTGCTGTTCACACCACTTACCTGGCAGGCATTATATTTGTGTTGGTGTAGCTACCAGGTGAGTACATATATATATATATATATATATTGTGGCCTTCCGCCTTTTTGCCACTTGTGTGGAATTAATATATATATATCTATGTATTGGGCCTTCTGCCTTTTTGCCACTGTTTGTGTGGAACTATATTGTGCTGGGCACATTGTGTACAGTTGCTGGGGGATTCCCAGACGTGTCCTGTGACACTAGGTCACTAGGGCTTGTGTTGGCTCTTGTGCCTTACTCTATTATTATATTACTTGTTTGTTCTCCCCTTACCTTTCTCCCTGTTTGTTAATTGTTTGTGGGTTGTTTTTTCCCTTTGTTAAATACTCATATTACAGGTGGAGGTTTGAATTCCTGCCCCAGATAATAAATATAATTTACCTTTTGAAAGCGCGTTTGTGTTGTTTTACTATCTGCCGGGACCTTGCTTTAAAAGCATCTACTGAGGGGGTTGTTTTTGTTCATGTGCAGCCTGCCTCAAGTTTATATTCAATGTGGTCATTAGACCTTAGTACATGACAGGCAGCGTTAGCTGTTTGGCTGATGCAGTTAGCCTAGCAGAAGCAACAGATAACACGAACTGTTGCTTCGGCACTCACACTTTTATTTTTTAATTACATTTTTTCTCCCTCTTACCTTTGTTGGGGAGTAAACTACACAACTGACTGTTGCTGTAACGTGTCCCTCAACGTAGATAGGTGATGTAACACATATCCTCTGTTTCACCCACAGTAAACATAACATTACTTAGCCTTTCTAAGTTATATTCTCCAACATGTTATGGCACCAAACAAGACTCTGGCAGTTAATCAGTTGACTTTTGAGTATCAAGAAATTATTGTTAAAAAAAAAACTAAAAAAAAACTGAATCAAGTGAAATGTATATGTTTTTTGTTATTCTTATATACTCTCTAAAAGTTTACCAAAAGTTTACCATTAGTAGCTTACTATTCTATGTGGACATAAGCCCTCTGTACTGTAGTGCCAATGCTTAACGGTTCACACTTGATTTATGTTTGATGTTCATGTTTGATTTTTCTTGTGCCAACGGTCACACACCTCAGGTAGTATAGAGTAGAGTTAAAGGAAATATGATTCCTCACAGCGATGTGGACATATTTCGAGCTTGAAAAGCAAGCTACTTAGTAAGGGTTAAGGGTTGCCCGAGTGGTCAACTCGGGCATGTTTGGGGTAGGGTAATCTCTCTCTCTGTATTATGGTACCAACCAACTTTATTTTATATATATTTTTTTTTCTTATTCCGTATGCCATCCGAATCTTTACAACAGTCTCAGGGAGACAAAATAACGAATGCAAAATGGCAGATACCTTAATTGAATATATTTCATGGAACTGCAGAGGCCTTCAAAAGCTTACTAAAGTAAAACAAGTTATGAACAGGATAAAACAACTAAAAGCCAAGATAGTGTTTTTACAGGAGTCACACCTACTAGCGACAACACACCTAAAATACAACAGAGGTGGCCAGGACAGGTCTTCTCAACCTCATACTCTACCAATGCTAGAGGTGTAATGACACTAATACACAGGTCTATCCCATTCCAAATTGAAGAGGTGATAAATAATGACGACGTTAACTTTTATAATAATCTATTTCTAAAAATCTCAACACTACCAGGCAAATATATTATCGCTGGGGACTTTAACTGCACCCTCGACCCAAAGGAAGATAGATCTTTCGGAGTGGATAACACCCACACAAGATGCAGGAAAACATTACACTATTTTATAAAAGAGCTGAACCTACTGGATATATGGAGGCACGTAAATCCATCAAAGAAAGAATGTTCCTGCTACTCGAGTACATACAAAAGTTACTCCAGAATAGACTTCCTGATATCAGCAGAACTACTATCTAACATTAGAGGATGTAAACACAACAGCATAGTAATATCAGACCATGCAGCTGTGTCTATGGTATATGTGGAACCAAAACTGATACACAAATCTCATAAATGGAGATTTCAAACAAAATGGATGAAATATCCAAAGTAAAAAAAAAAATTGGGAGAACAAATTGATATATACTTTGAAATTAATATGACTCAAACGTCGGCCACAATTAGATGGGAAGCCTTCAAGGCATATACTGTATTAGAGGTAAAATTATAAGCTACACAAGTAGAATGACAAGAGAAAGAATGAAAGAAATTAGAGATCTGGAATCCAAAATCTAAATGTTTGAGAATGAAAGGTTTCAGAAAGGACAGAACGAACATCTCATTTCAAAACAATTATTAATACTTAGAACTCAATACAATGAGATAACATACGATAAAGCTGCTGCAAATGTGATGAGGCTAAAACAGAATTATTACGACCAAGGAGAAAAACCTGGTAGACTCCTTGCATGGCGCATCAAACAACAGCAGACTGAGAGGACAATCACTAACATAGAGGATGGAAATGGAAATAATATAATCGATCCATTAGAGATTAACACAACATTTAAAACCTTTTTATGAAAAACTATATAGCTCAGAATATAACATTAGTGAAGATACACAAACAAAATTTCTTGATAACCTTAAAGGATAACTCCACTATTTTGGGAAATTAGCTTATTTAACATCTTCCCTGGAGTTAGACAAGAAGATGCATACCTTTTTTGTCTCTGTGCGTGCATTTTAGCTTTGGGAATAGATGCTCCGTTAGCATAGCTTAGCTTCATCACTGGAAGTGGGGGAGGACAGTAGCCTTACAGTGCCTTACAGTGTATTGCAAGGTCTGACATTGACCAAACTTGATATGCATGACCTTGGTGGGCTCTAGGTCAACTCCTGAAAAGGGGGTCAATGTCAGACTTTGCAATCAAAAGTTAGGGGGCTAATAACCCTTGCCATAATTTCAGTGCGCCCCTAACTTTTGATTGCAAGGTCTGACATTGACCCCCTTTTCAGGAGTTGACCTAGAGCCCACCAAGGTCATGCATATCAAGTTTGGTCAATGTCAGACCTTGCAATACACTGTAAGGCACTGTAAGGCTACTGTCCTCCCCCACTTCCAGTGATGAAGCTAAGCTATGCTAACGGAGCATCTATTCCCAAAGCTAAAATGCATGCACAGAGACAAAAAAGGTATGCATCTTCTTGTCTAACTCCAGGGAAGATGTTAAATAAGCTAATATCCCAAAATAGTGGAGTTATCCTTTAACATCCCCAACATTTCTGAAGAAAGAAAAAAATACATGGACGAACAATTAAACATAACAGAGATATCAGAGGCCATAGGTGCATTCAAATCTGGAAAAACAGCGGGACCAGACGGCCTCTCAATTGACTTATATAAACATTTTAAAGATAAATTAGTGACCCCCCTTTTTGAAATGTACCTAGAATCCTTTGCTAATGGCTATTTACCCGCATCAATGAAAGAGGCCCTGATTATTCTGCTCCCAAAACCAGGCAAAACCAATACTAAATGCGAGAACCTCCGTCCTATAAGTTTGATAAACAATGACACCAAAATTCGTAGTAAAATCTTGGCCAAAAAAATAGAGGATGTGCTCCCAGAGATAGTGGGAGACGATCAAAACGGATTCATAAAAGGGAGACAGGGATTTCACAGTGTCAGACGGGTCTTCAACATCCTATACAACCAAAAAGGAGAGAGGGACACGGGTCTTCTCTCGCTCGACGCGGAGAAGGCCTTCAATAGGGTTGAATGGGCCTATCTTTTAGATGTTATTGATCTATTTGGATTTGGAAATTACTTTTGTAACTGGATCAAATTACTATACCTAAACTCTGTAGCTGAGGTACTAACAAACGAAGTGACATCTAAACCCTTTAATATCACCAGGGGTTGCCCTCAAGGCTCGCCTTTATCACCGCTTTTGTTCATTTTAGCTATCGAACCGCTAGCAATAGCAATCAGGGCTAACAGACAGCTACATGGGATTGAAATCGGTAATAACAATCACAGAATAGCCCTTTTTGCGGACAATGTCATTTTGTTCCTAAAAAACCTAGACACATCGATACCCGCACTGCTTGATATAATTGATCAGTTTGGTAGTATCTCCGGATATAAACTGAATGCCTCAAAATCATCACTTATACTGCTTAATGACAATGAGAGACAAACCGCTGACCAACAAGAATTCCCTGTCAAGCTCTCGAACAGTTTCACCTTTCTGGGCATCAAAATAATACCACAAATAGAAAATATAGCATCAATAAATTATGAACCTATGATAGACTCCGTATTCAAATCCATAGAGAGATGGATGTTCTTGCCCATCTCTGTGATAGGGAGGATAAACATACTAAAGATGTCCATACTACCAAAGTTCCTATACTTATTTCAAAACATCCCTTTGGCACCACCTGTAGTAATGTTCGGAAAGATTGCGTCTCTCATCTCAAAATGTATATGGCGTAAGAAGTGTCCTAGAGTCCACCTATCTCTGTTGTACCTTCCATTTGATGCAGGGGGGTTGACGTGTCCTAACCTTCATTGGTATTACCTGGCTGCACAATTGAGAACTGTAATGTTTTATTTTTCTAAAGAAGACCCTCCATCATGGATGGAAGTGGAAGCATACCCAATGCAACTACCACTACATTTACACATGTATTCAGCTGATCCAAAATATTTAAGAAAACATACTACACACCCCATAGTGCTCAACATGATTAATGTATGGTATGAGGTAAAGAAATGTATGAAAATAAACAACTCCATGTTGCAATTCAGCCCAATCTGGGGAAACGTCTCATTTGAACCAGGCAAACTGGATGCCGGATTCAAACTATGGACAAAAGAAGGAATAAGTCAAATATCTGACCTTTACAAAGAGGGGGTCTTGATGTCTTTTGAGGAACTATCAATAAAATACAGCATCCCAAGGAAGCATTTCTTTAAATACTTGCAACTGAGAAGTTTAATTTCCTCTCTGCAAAACCACTCACTGGTAATTCCTACACTTTCATCTTTAGAAAAAATTATCATCAAGAACTGCAATAGCAAAGGCCTGTTATCAATGTTCTATAACTGGCTTGTATCTGGTTCAGATGAGACGTCAATATCTAGATTGGAGGCATGGAAGCTGGACTTGGGAGAGGAGATCTCAAACAAGGACTGGAACAGAGCATGTGAGGAGGCTCAGACACAAACGGCCAACACTAGCTTAAAACTACTTCAATACACTACAACTGTAAATGTTAAATATTTTTTTCCTGTAAAAAAAAAAAAGAAAAAGAAAAAAACTACTTCAATGCAAATGGCTGATGCGGACTTATATAACCCCGGTCAAACTGAATAAATACAACAGCAACACACCAGACAGTTGCTTTAAATGTGCCGAGGCTCTGGGAACTTTTATACATATTTGGGAATGTGACAAAATCAAGAAGTTCTGGGGGGAGGTGGTGAATAAAATCAAAGATATCTTGTCAGTGAATATCCCATTAGACTCCAAAATGATATTGCTACACCTATATCCAGTAAATCTCAACCTGAGAACCAAACAATTTAAATTGATTGATTTTGCTATACTGCAGGTAAAAAGAACAATAGCTTTCAATTGGAAGAAAATAGACGCACCCACAATCGGTGCTTGGATTAAGAACATGGCACAATGCATGTCAATGGAGAGAATAACATATATCCTCAGGAACAACATAGAGGTTTACGAGGATATATGGAAACCAATTAATGACTATCTGAGAAGGGAAGATATAGGAGGGCTGCTATAGGATGAGTCCCCCCGCTCTCTCCCACGGTCAGTCGTGACCCAGACCCCGGGGAAGAGCGGAGGCACGTCATTGAAGGTGTTATAAAGATGTTTTTTTTTTTTTTTTTTTTTTTTCAATAATTTTTATTTATGTACGAGCTATTTTACTGGAGGTACCAATGAATGTACGTATTATTTATATATGACAACAGTAAAAACAGACTCAAAGATGCTAAGAGAGAGAAAGGGGGAGGGGGAGGGGGTATGTGGGTATACTTGTATACACTTGTGGAGAAAAGGAACTAAGAATAACTGACGACAATGAAAACCTGAAATGTGTACTGTAAAACCCAATAAAAATATTGTATAAAAAAATAAAAAATGTAAAAAAAAATAATTTAATCTCTGATCTCAGAAGATGAGATCCATTTTATCCATGATTTACAAATTACAATTGAGTCATTTAGCTGATGCTATTATCCAAAGCGATTTACAGATTGTGAACAACAAGTCAGCAAGAGTGAGTGCATAGTAGTAGAGACATATTAGCAAGATAGGTAGTAGTATAAGAATGGTAGTAGGGTACATAATTGTAAAAGACAGTAGCCACAAAATACACAGATTCATAATTTGCTTCTTCCTATTTGTTTACATGTGGATCACGGATTGGGCCTTTACGCTTTGAAAGTGAATGTGTGTTTTCAGAGTGGATATTTCTTCTGTGTTTATTCACGGGCAAAAGGAGAAAAGAAGCACATACAGTACATCCTCATTCATGCCAAGGAAACTATAAAAGAAGGAAGGGTCATTACAGTACATCACTGTGTAGCGCATAGGCCTGTCCCAGACTAAGGATTTGTATAGTCTACTTTGATTGGCCGAAATGTGCAGATAGTCGACTGTTAGTCGACTGGTAGTCGACTACCCCCCCCGAATGCATGGGCTGTGGGGGGTGCTTAATGTATGAAGAAGTCGACTGAAGGCTTCTTGTTCTTTGCGGAAGCATGCAATTGGTCCACTGATGGATACATCTTGATATGTCTAGTGTGGGTGAAATCCTCTTTCAGTGCCTCTGTGCCTGTTTTCTTAGGCAGTTAGCCTCGCTGGTATGTACGCCATTAGCGTTAGCCATGCTTCTATGCCTCTTTGCTTTTGGAAAGAATGATTAAAAAAAGTATATATATTTTTTATTATAACCTTTTTATTTTTTTTATATATATCTTTTTTCTCCCTACTTTTTCCATTTTTCTCCCATCCCAATGTTAGTCGTTATGCCAATTCCCAATCCCCTTCCTGGTTGTTGCGCACTCTACCCCCTACCGTCGGTCTGGGAGGGCGGAGACTATCACATGCTTCCTCCGACACATGTGTAGCCAGCCCACCGCTTCTTTTCACTTGGCAGCACGGACTCTCACTGGGGGAGTGTAACGTGTGGAAGGGTCACACTACCTCCCCCAGATCCTTCCCTCGCTGTGCAGGCGTCCCGACCGAACTGTAGGAGTCGCTGTTTACAACGACCAGGACCCACCCCACCGGCTTTCCCACCCGCTGACAATGCCAATTGTGTCAGTATGGACGGTCGACCAAGCCGGAGGTACCGGAGCTGGATTCGATCCCACTGTCTCTGCGGTGGTAGACAGACGCTTAGTCCGCTGCGCTACCCGGCCACCCTATTATAATCTTTTTTATTTTATTTTTGTATTCGACTAAGAGGTTGGCAGTTGACTACGGCTCCTTTCGGTCGATTAGTCGACTATTAGACTAGTTGAGGTCAGCCCTAGTAGCGCCTGAACCCACATTGGTGCCAAGTGTGGGAACTTTCAGTTCGGGTGACAATTAATTAAATGGTATCGTCATCTCCTCGTCATTTAAACCTTGGTTATTACCTCGGATGTCAGAATCATCTGCAATTTGTTGCCTTGTTAACTAGCTAAGGTTTGTTATATTGGTTAATGTGTATTTCCTCAGATAGCTGCTATATTTGTTGTATTATTTACATCTCCCACATGCTTCACTAGAACTGGCACCAGTGGCGTAACTCTCTCTCCAGGTGTGCCGGGGACAGATTTGTGGGCGTGGCGAGTGACGTCGCTGGGGGGGGTTATACCAGGGGTGCAATACCGCATTTTTTGTATCTTTTTTGTATCACAAACAGTACTGTATTTGCAAATCTGGTATGTCATAAATGTATAGATGTAGCAGTACTGTCTATCTGTATGTCATGTATGTCCTGATTAATTGAAAATGGGGGACCCTGATACAGTACAGCTCAATACATACAATTGTTAAAGGGATGCAGACCAGAGAAAGACTTTCGTCTTGTTTACATCAGGGTCCCCCATTTTCAATTCATGACTGAGCTGTACTATACTGTACCCATTCTGCAATATGTTAATAAAGTGTTCAATCAATCAATCACTTGGCCCCAGAACCTGGATAAACACTTAGATTCCCAAAAGTAGTGATAGACTGTAGCCTGTAGGTACCCAGGTCCGTTTGACATTTCAAACATATTTAAAGGAGATATTGAACGGCCCATTTTGTTAGTTCTTTTTTCAATACGTTGCTGCAAACTATTATTTTTTTTAAATATTGAACCACACAGACAGCAATCAGAATACTGGCATTTCCATAAAGCTTTCATCTCTACAGTATATTTTCAAAAACATGAGGAACAACTTTGCTTGAATTGTCTTTATTATGAAAACTAAAACAGGACGTTTGCATATTCTCAATGTTGCTGTCGACGTTGTCGCGGTCGCGTCGATGTGGGGACTTGCTTCTTCAAACCGGGTGGACAAAGTTTACAGACAAACGTTAGATTGTTTCCGTCTGAGTCAGTACTGACTTTAACGTTAAACTATTTTAAATCCCCAAGCACCGACGTCAAGAGGTAGAGTCTGACTCTGAGCGAGTGCTGCTCTCGACCTGCTGCTGCGCAGCGCTCAGCTTCTGCTCACAGCCGCAGATTCAGCTGTTGTTGTGATGAGTCTGATGACGTAGCAGGGGTTGCCAGATCGGTTGGTTTTCCACATAATTTTAAAGCCTGTTTACGGTATTTTAACTGGGTTTTCGGCTGAAATACATATGAAATCTGGCACATCTTTGAACGCCGTTATAACAGAGTGCTGAGAATGAACGCACTTTTGAACTCCTAAGTGCTCCTAACTACTAAGTGCAAGCCCAGATAAGTACTCGCTATTTGCATATCAATAGCGCCGGTCGTATTTAACACACCTGACGACCGGCGCTATTGATATGCAAATAGCGAGTGCACTCTCAGTTGATTTCAGGAACGCACCACACACACACACACACACTGCTGGTGTCGTCACTGCTGCTGGTTTAGCTCTAGATAAGGGCAAGAATGCGACCCCCATCTACTCCTCTTTGCATAATAGTAGGACAGGTAGTCAGAAGGGGGGGGGACATAACTGCATTCTGAAAAAATGGGGGGGACCCATTCCAATGTCCCCCGTGCGAAATACGCCCCTGACTGGCACCAAGCAGAGCATAGAATTCTGGTATTCTGATGTCATGATCCTTCCTTCTTTTATAGTTTCCTTGATGCATGCATAAACACACACAAACAAACAGACATACATAGACACATATACACGTACACACATAATGCTCATTTATACACACACACACAAGCACATGCCTCTGCCTCGCTCTCCTCTCATGTTCCCTTTCTATTAAAAATGCAATCAGCAATTCTGCCCTACAAAGGGTAAATGCAGTAACTACAATTATGGTCAAGATTGAGGTTATAACTGAAATTGAACCTTTGGATCTGTTTTATCTTGTGACAAATTGTCCTGGTTCAATCTTTTTCTATTTGACAGAAAATAGGGTCCAAAATCCAACCTAAACCCTGAGGCGATCTGTAGTAAGTGTAGTTTCGAGAGGCTGAAACAGTCAAAATCCATCTCTACCTTCAAAAAATCACTGAAAAAGAAATTGCTCAAATATCTCTAAATATTAACCAAACTTGGGAATATTATTGTCTGTATTTATGTATGTATTGTGGAAGATATCACCCCCCGTCTCATGGATCTGTGAAGGATGGGAGATACTACTGCCATGGGAGGAGTGGAAGCAATTAGGTAGCTGATTAGGACTGATAGAACACACCTGTGCACCATTAGATCACCCACATCCCACACGCACGCACACCAGACACACATACTATAAAACACTAGGACAGATAGAGTATTGTAGAGAGGAGGTGTGGTTGGAGCTGAGTACGTATAAGATTGTTGTTAACGGAGAGTTGTGAGGTGAGAGGTAGTGGGAGGAGAGGTGAAGGCAAGAAGGTGTTCATTGTGTACTGGACCCTAGACTGGCTGAAAAACCCCCTTGTGTACTGACCCTGGACCGGAAGACTACTGAGTATTGAACAATCCTTTTTTTGTACGAGAGCCTGTTTTTGTGTTTTGGACATTGGACTGTATTACGACTGTCATGAACCAAACTCAAGGTACAGACAAAACAAGGGAGACCACACAAGTACTTGAGGTTTGTAAAGAAAAGTAATTTAATTATGCTATTTAAATATGTACAAACAAATGAAATTAAAGAGTGAATGGATCAGTAATATCAGTAATGTAGTGAGTACATGAGTGAGTCAGTGTGTGGTGCGTGTAAATGATAATATGAGAAACAACCAAACCAAATTTAAACAAACAAAATGTCTGGACCAGCTTGGAGGAGAGACAGACATACAAATGGAGAAGTCAGGCCTTTTAACACAGGTGTGCCTCCTCCTCCTGACACACCTGCACAGGTGCATCTGATTGCCAGTCTGTGGATGACAGACAGGTTAATGGAGATATCCCTGAGTAGTAGGAGAGGGATGGGGTTGTCACACGACCATTCTATTTGCCCATCGGACTATTCTGTCTTTAATCAATAAATATTATTATTAGGGATGGGTACCGAATTCGGTACTTTTGAGGTACCGAACCGAAACACGTCGGTACTACCGAGTATCGATTCAAGTGAGATACAAAAAAAAAAAAAAAAAACACGCACAATATATGGGGCAGAGAGCACGGAGGACTTACCAGTGAGCACCAAATTAAATATCAAAAAGAAATAAAAACCCACCCCCCCTTACAGGCGCGGACGCCCCAAAGTACAGGTGGTGGTGCTCACTCTAAAGCTGGTGTCTTTAACAGTAGGTCACCTACGTGATGCAAAATGTAGACCCAGGGTATCTTACTGCCATCAATGTCCCTGTGTGCGAAACAAAAGATTAATACAAAGCTGGCGGGGAGTGTAACTGCAACTGCAAGGTTGTTTTGGCTTTTGTAACCGAGGCTACTCAATGTCACAGAGCGGAGCGGCACTGCAGATTTACCCTACTCTTGGAATTCATTGCCAGATCCACATAGGGGCGCTGTCTCGATAATGCAGTGTTATTAAAGCAGCGTGTAGCCGACGCATGAACCAGTTGGGATTCGAATAGACGCGGCCTGGACGCGGCAACGCGGAACTGGAAATCCGTTGGTAAAAAAATTGCGGCCTGGAATAGTTTTTGGGACGCTCAGACAATTCGCAGTAAAGGAATATATCTGTCGGCGATGTTGTATGCGGGAACGAATTGCAGAGGGAGGACTGACTGAAGTGGAGAGTGTGTTTACTTGTGTCTCAGAAAAGAAATGTCTCAAAAACGAATATCTGATTTCTTTAATAATAATAACCTGGCCTTGCTGCATATGCATCAGGATATTCTGGACTCACTGGACATTCATGTTGTCATGAAGGAGTTTATTTCCACCACTCCTGAACGCAAGACCACCTTCGGTGTTCTACCGTCTTCGGAATAGGTAATGTGTGTTTATTATCGCTCCTGCTGCGATTGTTGTTGTGACAGTGACACACACACACACACACACACACACGCACACACACACAGATCCTGTGCGGTGTGCGAAACTAAAGTACAAACGCTAGTTGTTGCCGCTTGCATCTAAATCGACAATAAATCGTCTTCTGATTAGAGAAAAAACTGCTGCATTTCGTGTGTGAACTGTCCACATGTTGGTGTTCAAGTTTGTCTGTTGTAGTGTAAAATATTGATCTTTCAAATGAATGGAAAATCACGAATGATGCGCTTTGCACATGCATTTAATATGACGTTATTATTATTATTTATCTCCGACTCCGACCGCACCCCCAAGTCTGACTGACTTCCCGCGTGCCTGGTTGAATTTGTTTGTTTTTGAACCGAGTCTGAACACCACCAGGCTCGTCACAGTATGTAGTATGTATGTAAGTAGGTAGGTGTGTAAGCCTATGCGTCTTGTATGTTGTCCATATTTGGAGGCCTTTGTTTGTGATCAGGCTCCCTCTAAAAGGTACAAGGTTACAAGTGACCATCTCTGCATAAATATATATTTTTTCAGTTTCAATTGTGCAGTCATTTATTCTATTGTATACATCTGTCTCAATCTCTTGGTCCATTGTTTGATTGTCGGTAGTTGATTTTGTAACCATGCCATAGTTATCATTTTCCTTGCTATTAACAGTATCACTCTCAAGATGTATAACGTATCCCCATAGTATGTGCCTTTCGGTATACATCCCAAGATATAGTATGGTGGATTCAGAGGTAAGTCAAGATCTAGAATGGTTTTAATCTCATTTTTGATATTCACCCAAAATGTCTGCACTTATTTTTTTTATGTCTGCACCTTTATTTTCTAAGTGTACAGTGTGATATAATAGGGCCTGAAAAGGGCAGAGTAACAATACAAGCGCTCATGACGCCATCTCTTTCTCTCTCTATCTCCCTCCCTCCCAGTGGCTGACTCATCCTTCCTTAATAATAGACCACTGCACTTCTGTGTTACATTAAGCTCATGGAGGTGAGAGCGGGGGAGAAAATGAATGAATGTGGATGAGAGCCTTGATATTAACACTAGAACAGTGTTAATAGTGTAAACTATATAATTACCTCTTAATATAAAATATGTGGTTGTAGCTACGGCTGTGGAGGTGCTGGAGACATGAGCCAATCGACTTTTATATGCCGGAGTCTCCTCAACACGGCGTGACCAATTCCAAGTCGATCTGCACTTTCTCGGCCGAGCTATAGTCACTTTTCCGCACCTTCTCCTGAACTATGCATGCGCAGATTGATAAACCTAGACTCCGTGGGCAATCTGCATATGCGTAGTTCGGGAGTAGGTGCGGGAAAGTGACTATAGCTTGGCCGAGAAAGTGCCGATCGACTTGGAATTGGTCGCGCCGTGTACAGGAGACTCAGGCGTATAAAAGTCAAGTAGTACAACTATTTAGAAATTGGGCAAGATTTGATTCATATATTGATTGCTATTATAACAAAAACAGATATAAGTTTAATTATAGAGTCAAATCTAATTCTAATTCTAATTCTAATTCTGCTAAGGGAAAGTATGATGTTCATCAAAAAGTGTAGAACAGGGGTTCCCAAACTTTTTCAGCTCGAGACCCAAAAGAGAAATTTGGTGTTTCCCCGGGACCCAAACTTACAAAAATACATCATGAATTGCCATAACATACATTTATAAACTTCTGATAAAGAACACAACAAACCATGAATTTCAAATGTATATGAAATGTATTTATTTAATTATAAAAGTACATCACAGCAATAATCAGAGTGTAATGTTAAGTTTCTCACCACGTCATGTACATACAATTAAAACACTTTTAAATTAACAAACATGTTCTACTCGCCTTTCTATTCCTCACCCCTTTTTCAACTCTCCATTTCTTACCCCCTCCCTCCATCCCTCAACCTTAAACCCCAACATTGAGCAACATTCTGATTAATTTGTACTGACTTATTTAAAAAATCTACTGACCTGACATCATGCTAGAAGGGGTATAATATTTCATCTATGGCACAATGAAATCTAATGAGAGGTATGTGACTAGCAGATCTATTCTGGGCTTTTTGAAAGTGCTATTCTGAGGTCATGCTGAGCATTTAGTCTGTTTCTGTATTTGTTTTTCAGGTATGCTAGAGTAGAAAACCCAGATTCAGAAGTATGTGGTGCCAAACTGAATCAACACATCTACAACACAAAAAAAAAAAAAATTAAAAAAAAATATATATATATATATATATATATATATATATATATATATATATATATATATATATATATATATAAATCTTTTTTGTATTTTTTATTGGCGACCAAATAAAAACGGGTCCGCGACCCATTTTGGGTCACGACCCAGAGTTTGGGAAACGCTGGTGTAGAACTTGAGTGCTACCGTCTTGAGTGCATAGTAGTAAAGATGGATTAGCATAGTAGGTAGTAATATAGGCAGGGTAGTTTACTTAGTAGCAAAGTGCGTAATAGTAAAAGTAGGACGTTTTTTTTCATCTTTAATCTTTATTGATCCCCTTGGGGAAATTCGGGAGGCAGAGAGGGGGGGGGCAGAAGAGGCGGAGAGGGGATGGGCCAGAGGAGGCAGAGAGGGGAGGGGAGGGGCCAGAGGAGGCATAGAGGGGAGGGGCCAGAGGAGGCAGAGAGGGGAGGGGCCAGATGAGGCAGAGAGGGGAGGGGCTTCAGAGGAGGCACAAAGGAGAAGGGAGGGGAGGGGCCAGCGGAGGAGGGGAGGGGCTTCAGATGAGGCACAGAGGAGAGGGGAAGGGCCAGAGGAGGCACATATGAGAGGGGAGGGGATTCAGAGGGGAGGGGCCATAGGAGGCATATGTGAGAGGGGAGGGGCTTCAGAGGGGATGGGCCAGAGGAGGCACAGAGGAGAGGGGAGGGCTTCAGAGCCCGGCCAGAGGGCTGAACCATGTGAGCAGAGAGAGAGATGATAATTCACCAGCGGGGATCAAAACACCGCCACCTGTCACTCCCCTCAGGGGCTTGTCTCCTCGCCGTGTCCTTTGAAGTCCTCTCCCGAGCATTAAATCACACTTAATTAGCATAATAGAAATGTTAACGGTGACACAATGACACAAATCACTCCGTCAACGGCGCACGGCACAAATCGCAACATGCAAACAAGGACGGGAGGAGCGGAGAGGAAAGCTGTCTGTGTTTTGGGGCGACCGTGGGGGAAATTAGTCAAAGTTCTACACGTGGACGTATCCCGTTACCGACATGCAACCGCATCTGAAGCGAGGCTACGTCGGGAAGATGTGCATGTTTTTTTTCTTTTTTTATCCCACAGGTTCCTTCACCACATCAATGAATGGTTCCAGAACGACTGACATGCAGCGGCATGCTTCGCACAATGCAGCCAATTATTTTCTCTCTCCAAGAGAGTACTGCTGTGCTGACTCTCCAATAGCGAATCATCCAGCAGTAGCGTTTGAAGAATAACCCCCTCACACTCACACACACGCACACACACGCACTTAAAGTTACTCTGGGCGAGGATTCAGTACTTTTGTGTTATGGTGTTGGCATCCACTTAAATTAGCCATGCATTGTGCCACAGCCCCTGTTCCAGAACAGAGGGCTGTAGGAACATAGGGCTGTGGGAACATAGGGCTGTGGGAACATAGGGCTGTAGGAACATAGGGCTGTGGGAACATAGGGCTGTAGGAACAGAGGGCTGTAGGAACATAGGGCTGTGGGAACATAGGGCTGTGGGAACAGAGGTCTGTGGGAACATGCTGTAGGGAAATGTATGTAAAATGTAGTGCTTTGAGATATTATTATTATTAGGGCTGTGGGAACATACTGTAGGGCTGTGGGAACATAGGGCTGTGGGAACATAGGGCTGTGGGAACATAAGGCTGTGGGAACATAGGGCTGTGGGAACATAGGGCTGTGGGAACAGAGGGCTGTAGGAACATAGGGCTGTGGGAACATAGGGCTGTAGGAACATAGGGCTGTAGGAACATAGGGCTGTAGGAACATAGGGCTGTGGGAACATAGGGCTGTAGGAACATAGGGCTGTGGGAACAGAGGGCTGTGGGAACATAGGGCCGTGGGAACATAGGGATGTGGGAACATAGGGCTGTGGGAACATAGGGCTGTAGGAACATAGGGCTGTGGGAACATAGGGCTGTAGGAACATAGGGCTGTGGGACCATGAACATAGGGCTCTGGGAACAGAGGGCTGTGGGAACATACTGTAGGGCTGTGGGAACAGAGGGCTGTGGGTACATACTGTAGGGCTTTGGGAACAGAGGGAACATACTGTAGGGCTGTGGGAACAGAATGATGTGGGTACATACGGTAGGGCTGTGGGAACAGAGGGCTGTGGGAACATACTGTAGGGCTGTGGGAACAGAGGGATGTGGGAACATACTGTAGGGCTGTGGGAACAGAGGGATGTGGGAACATACTGTAGGGCTGTGGGAACAGAGGGATGTGGGAACATACTGTAGGGCTGTGGGAACAGAGGGATGGCCCCTGTGCTGCTAGCTCTCTCTAGTGCATTTAGCACAGATTTAAGAACAAACCTATTTATCATTTTACCTGTGTTTTCAAAATGCCTGCAAGTGGAACATGGAGTGCAGGAGAAGCACGGTTCAGAGATCCAGAGAGGATGCTGCGCGGCTGACAGAACACCTCCAAATCAATCCCCCGGGGACTCTCTCTCTCTCTCCATCTATCTCTATCTCTCCCTCTCCCTCTCCCTCTCCTCTCTCTCTCTCTCTCTCTCTCTCTCTCTCTCTCTCTCTCTCTCTCTCTCTCTCTCTCTCTCTCTCTCTCTCTCTCTCTCCATCTCTCTCCCTCGTTTGCATTCCTAACCCATGCAGAATAGGACTGTGTTTGCGCGGTGGAGCTCAATGGAGCGCGGATTCCCCACCCACATAAATGCCTTCGAATCAACCTCCAGCAGCCTTTCATTGTAAACAATTTAAAACGCCTTCGACACACACACACACACACACACACACACACACACACACACACACACACACACACACACACACACACACACACACACACACACACACACACACACACACACACACACACACACACACACACACACACACACACACACACACACACACACACACACACCACAGCGGAGGCCTGGGGAACCGGCATGACTATTCATGGAGAATGAGAGGAGGGTTCTTGGAAAACGGTGATCATTAGGAGGCTTGTGTTGTCTGACTGGTGAATCGCCGCTGTTGTCTGAAGAGGGCAGTGCTGAGGCCTCCCGGCCCTGTAGCCCATCCTCCCAGCCATGTAGCCCCTCCTCCCGGCCCTGTAGCCCATCCTCCCAGCCATGTAGCCCCTCCTCCCGGCCATGTAACCCCTCCTCCCAACCCTGTAGCTCCTCCTCGCAGCCATGTAACCCCTCCTCCCAGCCATGTAGCCCCTCCTCCCAGCCATGTAGCCCCTCCTCCCAGCCCCGTAACCCCTCCTCCCAGCCATGTAGCCCATCCTCGCAGCCATGTAGCCCCTCCTCCCAGACATGAAGCCTCTCCTCCCAGCCCTGTAACCCCTCCTCCCAGCCATGTAGCCCCTCCTCCCAGTCATGTAGCCCCTCCCCCCACAGTCAGCTGCTTCTGTCTGCTGTGGGGATTATTGTGCATGATAATCCAGGAGCATGCAAACATGGCTCCATGTGCACACACACACACACACACATACCACACACATACACATACTGTACACATACACACACATACATACATACATACATACATTCATACACACACTTACACAGGGGAGCATAGATGAGTCATGCAGACACACAAACACACACATACACATACTTTACACATACACACACATACACTTACACATACTCCCACAGGGGAGCATAGATGAGTCATGCAGACACACAAACACACACACACACACATACACATACTTTACACATACACACACATATACACTTACACATACATACACACACTCCCACAGGGGAGCATAGATGAGTCATGCAGACACACAAAGGTGCCAACACTTAGCCTAAATAGGAGAGCATGCATGAGTTCTGTACACACACACATACGCACACAAATGTGCTAACACTCATACAGGGGAGCATGATGAGCACACACACACACACACACACACGCACACACACACACACACACACACACACACACACACACACACACACACACACACACACACACACACACACACACACACACACACACACACACACACACACACACACACACGTACACACACAGGGGAGCATAGATGAGTCATGCAGACACACACACACAAAGGTGCCAACACATACACAGGAGAGCATGCATGAGACCTGCAGACGCACACACACACACACACACACACACACACACACACACACACACACACACACACACACACACACACACACACACACAAAGTGCACAATGATGTTTTTCTCCTCCACACATAGCGTGAGATGTGTATCATCTGGAGACGACAGTGTGTTTATTTTTTGGTTTCTTTGACACAGAGCCGCGTGTCCCTCCTTCACATCTCATCAGCATGTTCCTCTCTCCTCTCCCTCGTCACCTTATCTGCTTTTAAAAAGAACACACCCCACAGAACAGCCTTCCGGTGCGCCCTCGTGGCGCATACCATAGTGCCTCGCACACCTACGCGGCCGACCTGGGTTCGATCCCAGCTCCCGTCGTTATTTGTCGCATGTCCTCCCCACCTCTCCTCCCGTTCGCCCTCTCCTCTGTCGGTCCTGCATGGCCAATAAAATCTGTAAAAATGCTAAAAAAAGATAATAAAAAAAATAATAACAGCCTTCCCACACACTCCTGCGCTTGCGTCGTTCAATAATATATATATATATATTTTTTTAAACACAAACACGGTCCGTTGTTGTCTTCCGGTTGCACTCCGAGGACGGGGGGCCAGGCGGAGACGGCTTTACTCTGCTGCTCCGCGGCCAATTAGAGGAGGAGATGAAGAACAATGACAGGCTGTCGTCGTGTCCCCCACTCACAGCCCCCCCCCCCCCCCCCCCCCGCCTCCATCCTCTCTGTGTGATACCAGGGCCGCAGGGTTTAGACGCACTAAACACGCAATTTACGAGTCTTAAATTAATACTTAAGGGAGGTTTGGATTTACATCGCGCTGCGGTGATTTAAGTCGTCCCGCTTGTCTGAATATTTATGGTTATGTCTTACATCACAGAGAGAGATACACAATGCTTCAGTGGATGCTGTAAAAAGAATTAAAAAGCATGTGTACTTACGGTGTAAATGACAAATCGTGTTGTAAAATAATTGCATGCTTTCGTTTTTCCTTGAGAGTTGTCCACGGCGTGTTCGGGAGGTTTAGATGAGGGATTCACGGATCTGACTTTTTCAGTCCCGATACCGATACCTGGGCTTTGGGTTCGGCCAATACAGAGTATCGATCCGATACCCATTGTTCAATTAGTAAACTGTATGCCTCACTGTGTGGAAGAGACTGGGATCATTCTTTTGTGCAAGGCAACATCAGGTTTGACTTAAAACATTACCTAACCCTAACGTAGTGAAACGAAATGTAACAAATTAACACATGGATATAAATGTACTGAATTTTTATTTATTATACAAATTAAATAACTAAAATCAATTAAAGGGGCTATGTATTGCTATTCCTAGCACTATTTGGGCAACTTTACACAATTCCTGTGAGTCTATGTAACACATCTGTAAGGTTTATTCCAAAAATAATCATTGTTTTATATTTCTAATCAAGTACTCAAAACCAGCATTTTTCTGTTTTAGGATTTCAAGCTGTTATTGGCTTGGCTCCACCCATACTAGCAGAATGCTTTGAGTGACAGCCACCCACGAAATAGCTCCGCCCATCTCCCCGTCCTTCCCTCTCAGGTGAAGATTTTTTATTTCGACACGCAAAACATATACCGATTTTACTAACTAATACAACATGGCTGTACATTATGTTTGATTCAGAAGAAGAAGTCGAGTTGCAACAGCGAGGCTTGCAAATAGTTTCCGATTGGTAAGTTTATTACAACAACGTTAGTATAATGGCTTGCCGAAAAGAGCGAGTAACGTTACTTAGTTGACCAGCCAGCTTTTGCTTCGATAGCTTGCTATAAGTAACGTTACCTTGTTTACCTCTGACTAGTTGTGTTTGTATTGAGCAGTTTTTAATTATGACTAGCTTGCTTCAATAGTTTGCTATAACGTTACTTTATAAAGAGCAGCAGTTATATACAGTGTACTTCTGTCGCGTCCCGTCGAACACAGACACACTAACGTTAGATTGTACTCACCCCCCAAACAATGGTTCCCCACACACACACACGTGAACGGCATATCTACTTACTACTTCTGTCGGGTCCCGAATAGTAGGCACAACACCTTTCTTTAGAAGAATCCAGGAGGTCACCCCAGCATCAAAAAGACCTTGATTGACAACGTCTTCGGCGGAAAAATGTGCAGTACAAACCCGAGTATGAGACGTTGCGACAGAACTAGGAGGGTCCCCAAAAACGAACTTTGTCCATTGCTGGCGAAGTTCGGCATCCACAGGAAAAGTGTGCAAAGACGTATTAGTAGTACTAGCTTTACAGCCAGGAACAGAACATGTCCTGTAAGGCCTGTGGGGTTTGCTGGGTTTGCTCATTGTGGAAGATATGAAGATGCAAGTGACCGCACTCCGTTTTCTAGGTACCTCTGTATTCTCGGTAGAATGGGGGCGGGCGTTAGGGGGCGGGCATTAGCTCCAACCACAGAGCCAATCGCATCACTGTGCGCTACCCAGCGGCTGTCTGACGCGTATTGGCCGTTCAAAAAAAATATGACCTGATTTACTACACCAGGAAAGGGGCTGGGCTGAATCTGAGCAATCCGCCAATATGGTATTTAGACCCTAAAACACATTGATACGAACTCCTATTACTATAATAAAATGCTAGAGACTGAAAAATGACATTTATAATACATAGCCCCTTTAAGAAATTATAAAAGAATATATCATTTTTTTTTATACCCGATCTAGCTATTTTAGTCATATCGGGGCCGATATCCGATATCAATATTGGATCGGTGCATCCCTAGATCAGATTGTACTTGCCGACTGCATCGCTGATGTGCATCAGCGGGTGAAATTTGATGATGACTGACTGGTACAAGGTTTCCAAGTACTTTGTATGGGATACATAATATTTGCTCACCTGAAGGGGAAATAGTTAACCAGACATATTCAACGTGATTCACGTTATCTTTATATACAGTACAAGCGTATCAAATATTTGATCAAGTGGAGTCCAGGGAAACCCCACAGGTTTCCAAAATGAGAAATAGTTTTATTTCACTATTATTTGATTCACTAGAGTCTAGAGGTTGACAAAGTATCGTAGTATTTGGTATCATGGTATTTCCATCGTGTTTTGGTAGTATCATAGCAGCTTTATTTCGAACATGTAAATACAAACAATATAAAACAAAAACAAATCATTGATCTCTAGCAATGAAATGGAAAGAAATCTATAAAAAAATTAAAAAATAAATGTCAATATGATCACTTATTGTTTATGTGTCTTGTAAGCCCATATGGGTAAGATGGTTTAACTTCATGATTATACCATGGTATTATTTAAGGACAGAAGTGGTACTATTGTAGTGCTCATGACACCTGCCCCAGAGACTACGGTTGAAAATTTGCCAATCTGGCTAAACTGGCATATTTACAGTAATGTTCGTTAATATGCACTGTCTCTGTATTTTAAACCAATAAATTAAGAAAGAATTTACCATATAGGCGGTTAGGTGGCCGAGCGGAGATTGCGTTCGTCACCAGCCACGGAGCTGTGAGCTGGATTCGCCTGTTCGAGTCCAGCTCACAGCTCCGGGGTTGTCACCAGCTTGGCTGGCCGTCTGCACTAATACAATTGGCTGTATTAGAGGGTGGGAGAAGCTGGCGGGGTGGGTCCGGGTCGTTGTAAACAGCGACTCCTACAGTTCGGTCGGGGCGCCTGCTAAGCGCGGATAGGACTCGAGGGGGATAGTGTGGTCCTCCCACACGCTACGCCCTCTCGATGAGAATCCGCGCTGCCAGGTGAAAAGAAGTGGTGATTGGCTGGACGTGTGTCGGAGGAAGCACGTGGTAGCCTCCACTCTCCCAGATGATCTGACTGTGGGGGGTAAGTACGCAGCGACCAGGAAGGGACTGGGAATTGGCATACGACTAACATTGGGATGGGAGAAAATCGGAGGAAAATGGAGGGGGAAAAAGACCAAAAAAAAAAAAAAAAAAAGAAAGAATTTACCATGACAGTACCATGGTGAACCTAAAAATACCATCAGACTACCGTGATATTTTTCAGTAAGGGATGATAGAATAGAATAATGTATACGGTACAGTAAAGTTATGGAATTCGGGACTAAATAAGAAATCGGAGGAGGGTTCACAATCAAGTTCAAGTTTGTCTTGCCATGTGTAGAATATCAGGAGTTAAATGTGCGCTGAACTTTTACAAGAGAGAGAAAAAGCAAATGCGAACAGACAAACAGAAATCATTACGGTGTACATTACATAAGCACACTTATCGCATCGCAGTTCAACATATCTGATCATGAATAATGATAAAGTGCAAAGGGCATGTAGCTGTAGTCGTGCATACGGAACACAAGTGCCAGGTAAAGAAGGGCATAGTTTGGTATACTCACCCACACTGTGGGGATGGTGCTTAAGAACATGCCAACATTTTGGGAAATTAGCTTACCGTCTTCTCCAGAGAGAAGATCGATACCAGTTTCCTCTCTGTGCGTTCAGTAGAAAGCTATCTGGCTGCATGTTGGCCTAGCTTAGCACAATGAATGGAAGCGGACATGACCGGGTAGCCTAGGCATTGTCCAACTAACACCTCTCCCGAAGGCTACCCGGTCATGTCCGCTTCCATTCATTGTGCTAAGCTAGGCCAACATGCAGCCAGATAGCTTTCTACTGAACGCACAGAGAGGAAATCTTCTTGTCTATCCATCTTCTTGTCTCTCTCTGGAGATGAAAGTAAGCTAATTTCCCAAAATGTTGGCATGTTCCTTTAAGACTACAGATACGTGCTGAGTCTATGTAGAAAAACAACCCCTCCCCCCAATGCAAAACATCTGAGGCAGACAATCTTGAAATCCTCCAGAACGTTGGCCATCAATCGGGATGCAGGTTGACTACTAGTGAGGCTGACTTGTAGTTGAAGGGTTGTTAGTTTGATGCCTGGAAACGAACCAATACTGCTGAAGTGCCCCTCAGCAAGGGCACCTGTATATAGCCCCCATGTATATATAGCCTCACTATGTATATAACCCCTATATATACCCTGACTATGTATATAACCCCCATATTTTTGTATATATACCCTTACTATGTATATAACCACCATGTATTGTATATATACACTCACTATGTATATAACCCCCATGTATTGTATATATACACTCACTATGTATATAACCCCCATGTATTGTATATATACTTTCTATGTATATAACCCCCATGTACATATACACTCACTAAGTATATAACCCCCATGTATATATACACTCACTAAGTATATAACCCCTATGTATATATACTAGAGCTGGGCCGTTAACGGCGTTAACGTGCTGCGTTAACGCTATACTAGTATCGCGCGATAATATAATTAACGCATTAATCTAAAAAAAAATAAAACCATTTTTTTTTTTTTTTTTACGTTTTTTTTTTTTTTACCTTTATTTACCCAGGGTAGGTTCGCTGAGCACAGATGCTCTTTTTCAGGAACGCCCTGCTTCACATTCACACAGTTCCATTCACACCTGGGAGCTGCCCAGTACAACCACAGTTGACACCATTGGCCACTGAGCAACTCCACTGGAGCAGTTGATTCAAGCCATGTCACATAGTTCAAGTTTGAAATTATTCTTTCTGTTTTGCTCCTGAGAGTGCTAGATACTGTACTGTACTGGTAATATTATTTATTTGTGTTAACTTCTGAATAAAACAACTTATTAAACACAAGTACATCTTATTGAACATTATTTTGATATTTCATTACCAATTATCATAGCAAAACAGCTTTTTCAAACAGTCTGTAATGCATTTTGGAAACGGGAGATGGGCTCATGGTGTAATGGGCCACCTGGCCTGAGAAACATAAGGAGGAAAGAAAAAGTAAGGACTTACTTCTGGTCATTATTTGGGTAGAACGCACATATTTTGAATGCCTTCGGCAGTTTTTTTTTTTTTTTTGAGCCATTTTAATCTAGATTAATCTAGATTAAATCCAGGATTGCAGATAGATTAATCTAGATTAAAAAAATTAATCTATGCCCACCTCTAATATATACCCTCACTATGTATATAACCCCCTATGTATATATACCCTGACTATGTATATAACCCCCATGTATTGTATATATACCCTCACTATGTATATAACCCCCATATATTGTATATATACACTCACTATGTATATAACCCCCATGTATTGTATATATATATACTCTCTATGTATATAACCCCCATGTACATATACACTCACTAAGTATATAACCCCCATGTATATATATACCCTCACTAAGTATAACCCCATGTATATATACTCTCACTATGTATATAACCCCCATGTATATATAGCCTCACTATGTATATAATTACCCCCCATGTATATATACTCTCACTATGTATATAACCCCATGTATATATACCCTCACTATGTATATAACCCCCATGTATATTGTAGAATAATTGTCCCCCTCACTCCCATTTGTGATCCCCCCCACACACCTACCATAGACAGCCTATTGTTCTCCAATACTCATGTTCTGTCTACCCTCACCACCCCCCCCCCCTCCAATGTCTACCCCCTCCTCCCCCCAACTCACCCCCCATCGGCCATTCTACCCAGAACACCCAGCTCTCACACTATAAAGAGCTACATCTCACTGGATTCTAGGAGCTCACCTGGGGACACTAGGCCATTGTCCTCGTTGGGTCATCTCGCTATAACTCTTGATAATAAACCTGTATTAACCAAGTCTATCTTTGACTCTACATTCATTGATCAGGTTATTTCCATCACAATATATACAGTACTTAGTAAGGGTATACATGGGGATTATATACTTAGGGGACTTTCACACTAGCCATTCGGGGTCGAATCAGAACGCGATCGCACCAAAAAAGGGTGTGATCATCCCTGATATATATATATATATATATATAATATAATCCCACTTACACTTGTTCCGAGGGGGGTGCCAAACGATTTTAAACTAGTGGATGAGGTGGCTTCAGGGTTTGAGTCTATCCTCCTTTGGATCACCCCAAACAAAAACGTTGACCGAATCAATTATATTCACTTTAATGTACAGAGGCTGGGGAACCTGACACGGGATGCAATCGAGGGGATTTATGAGCAATTGTCAGCCACTTCATTGATGACCTACCAGAATAGGATCGCTATAGATATGATATTGGCCGAGAGAGGGGGCGCGTGTTCGCTATTTGGGGAGCAATGTTGTACTTTTATCCCCAATAACACTGCGGTTGATGGCTCAGTAACACGAGCCCTCAAGGGGCTTAGGACCCTGTCTGATAGCATGGCCGAGCATTCTGGAGTAACTAATGTCGTCAGTGAGTGGCTGAACAAACAGTTTGGTCGTTGGAGAGGATTAGTAATATCAGTATTAATTACCCTCATAATAACCATAGCATCATTCATCTTGTGTGGGTGTTGCTGCATCCCGTGTATCAGGAGACTTTGTGAAAAAGTTATTGAAACTTCTATTAACACCATATTTTCCAAGCCCCCTGGATATCAAATGGTTGTGAATGAGCGGAGTGGTGAGCAAATGGGTGTGAATGTCTCAGGTGTGAATGTCTCGCTAGGAACAGGCGAGAAGGCTCCAGGCCGCATGGGGCCCCTGGAGTCCGACCATCTTCCTCCGACCGCTCAACTCCTGATGGCGGAGGTCGTCTCAGTAACTGAGGAGTCTGACGAGGAGGACGGCCCAGCTACATTGCTGCTCTAAAATGCATCTGAGAACAGGGCCAGACTATAGTGCAGGGGTGTCAAACTCATTTTCACAGAGGGCCACATCAGCATTATGGTTGCCCTCAAAGGGCCAAAGAACGTATAAATGTTAATGTAATGTAAAATAAATGTAGCTACACATTTACATATTGTTAAACATGGTGTTTCTGTATTTATTACTTATTCAAGTTATACATATTGCATATTCATTTGCATAAATGTAAAAATATATGTTAGCTTATGTTATTTTAACAAATAATTTTAGTTTATCAGAACCCCATATTACTCCACCAATCAATGATCAAACCATTCAAGTAAATAACAAAGAAGAATATCATCAAATACAAGCTATGACATTAAGTTTGTTCAAAACCTTTTTGTCACAGTCAAGAGGGGCAGAACTAACAACTGTGAGCTGCAAAGAACACGTGGGACAGATGTAGCAGATGTTACAAAAACAAATGGCTGCACACAACCTTGCAGAGGCCATACATCCAACTAATGGAAGATAGTTTAATTAACTTTAATTAACAGATTGCAGAATGGGTACAGTACAGTACAGCTCAATACACACAATTGTTAAGGGGATGCAGACCAGAGAAAGACTTTCGACTTGTTTACATCAGGGTCCCTCATTTTCAATTCGTAATAAAATTGCTATTATGTGTCTGCATGAACACACAACTGTAACTGTACTAAAAAATAACAAAATAAGGGTTGTCTCAGTTCACAACTATATTGGTCAAGTTTTGGGTGGGACTTGTTTGCGTCCCTACAGCTTCTTATTCAATTGAGCGAGATGCTCGGTTATGTCACACAGCCAGTTTGCATCTGACAGTTCAGACAATATTTCTTCAACCCTTTGTTACCTATTCCGCCTGGATCTTTTTTGTATTTTGGGCTGTAAAATTGTCAAAGAATGTCTGAGGAGTAAGTGCTTTTGGCTTTTTTCCTTTGTTACCTCAGATGTTCAACATACATGTGTAAGAATGTGTAATAACTAAGGCTGTCAAAGTTAAAGCTTTATTAACGCATTAACCGACAATTATTTTAACACTGCTATTTTTTAACCCAATATTAATGTAAAAAAAAAAATCTTTTTTTGTTATATGTTAAAACCACCTACACATTTGAAGATATAGGATTTTGGGGGTGGGTTGAGTTTACTAGTTATGATCCCAGGTCTATCGCCAGATTAATCTGAAAAGTTTATACCACAGGGGCTTGGGGGACCCCTATAAGGTTGGTTTGGCGATAATTAAATGAAGGCCGGGTCCATGATAATGATATGTGTGTAGTGTTTGAGTTAGTTTGGGGAGGGGTATTATTTAGTATTATTTAATAGTGTTTAGAAGTGTTTAGTAGTGTTAGTAGTGTGTGTAGGGCAAGATGTTAGGTTTTGATGTTTGGTGATACATGGTTGACAGGTGCGGGTCAATTAACACTTTCTCTGCCAGAGACGCCTAAACTCGTCATTCCCCGCCATGCTAATTCCGCCATGCTAACACGTCATTGAGATCAATATTTCAAAAATCTGTGATCGCAATCATATTTCTCCCCCGGAGACTTGAGATCTATTGTTGATCCCCTCTCAACTCTCCAACGGTTCAAGAGCGCCATCTGGTGGCCGATCGGCAGATCGCCCAAACCGGAAACAGGAAACGGAAGCTGGTGCTCATTCCAATTCGGTCCGATCACTCGCTAATAGTCCCGGGACTCGAGCTAGACACAATGGATAGCAATCCGTTACCAATAACTCGATAAACAACATGATTTGGACGTATATACTATTATACAACCTGGAGATGGATCGCATATTTCTACATCCCATAATAGGAATATTTTTGCTCCACGCTCATCGCCCAACGGCCCGAGGAGACTGGGGTAAGATTCAGCATTTTTCTTTACCGTGTTCGATATAAACTGCTCTAATGATCATATCACCCACACTAGATGAATCATCTAACGTTGGCCACGGAATTATAAACGACCCCCCCCCCCCCCATCCAGTCAACATCAGATGATAAGTAGTAACTTCTAGAAGCACGTCCATTTGAAATGTTTTATCTCGCGCAGATCGCTATCAAACTGTATTTGATCATCAATATAATGCATTTAGGGCTATAAATCACGTTCTGGAGAAAGCTGCAGAAAACGATAAAAACATATTTATACTTTAGACCGTATTTTAGTATGAATATGTGAATGAAAAAGTATAACTTTCCTACGTCCTGAACGATAGATAATTGACGTTGAATGGGCCATAGTAATGTCATCCTTTTGTGTTAAATGGCTGCATAAAGCAAGCATTTGTTGACTCTCATGTTGATAAAAGGGGGCGTATCGCGTCATCTCATGGACCGTACAGTTGTACATGAATGTCAACGTCTGCAAACGCCGTGGCCAGTCAGCCTTTGCTTCAGGTGTCAGTGCACGGATCATCCCACCCAGGGTCCTGTTGAATCGTTCCACACTACCATTTCCCATTGGATGGTAGGGTGTTGCGTGCGATTTCCTGACGCCTGAAACTCTGAGAAGCTCACTGATTAGCTGACTCTCAAAGTTTGCCCCTTGGTCGCTATGTATCCGCTCTGGGAACCCGAAGACACAGAAATATCTGTCCCAGAGAACTCTTGCCACTTGCTTGGCTGACTGCAGGAAAATGCCTGAGCCATCCTCGTAAAGTGATCGGTCACCACCAAGACATCGACTGACTTGTTTCTGGAATCTTCAGCCGACCAAAAGTCGATACAGACAAGCTGCAGCGGTCTGGTTGATGTTATACTCTCTAAGGGAGCTCTCCCCTCAGGTTCGACTGTCTTGCTGATGATGCATCGCTGACAGTGGCGCACATAGTCTCTCACATCCCTGTCAAGGGTTAGCCAGAAGAACCTCTGTCTGGTTAAACTGAGACTCCTGAACTGGCCCTGATGTCCTGCATCGTCATGAACACCCTTCAGAACCTCAACCTTGAGTGAATCAGGCACGACATACTGAGACCGCCTTGCCTTGGTGATCTGGTCTCTTGAAACTCTGTACAGCACACCATTGCTCACAGAGCATCGACACTCATCGGAGGGTGTTCCCTGTGACCACTGGATACCCGAAAGGCATCTTGAACAGAGCCACTCGACATATCCCTGACTTGGGATAGGAGACTCAGGTAGGGCTCTTCCAGCAACCTATGACCAACACTGTCCTTAACAAACGGCACACGGCTCAGGACATCAGCCACAACGTTCAGCCGGCCTGGCACATACTTGATGTCAAAGTCGTAGCCTGCCAATTTAGCTACCCAGCGCTGCTCACAACAGTCCAGCTTCGGCTTTGTCATTATGTGAGTCAGCGGGTTGTTGTCAGTCCAGATTGTAAACTTGTGGCCCTTCAGCCAGTGACTAAACTTGTCACAGACTGACCACTTCAAGGCCAGAAACTCCAAACGATGAGCTGGATAGTTCTTTTGAGACTGAGACAAGGACTTGCTGGCGAACGCAATAGGCCTGGCTCTGGTTTCGCTTTCCTGGACTTGTGACAGGACAGCACCAATACCATCCAGGGATGCATCCGTCGACAGCATGAAGGGGCGGCTGAAGTCAGGGTGAGCCAGGACCACCGTGTTAACAAGGGATGCCTTCAGCTTCTCAAAAGCCTGTTCCTGGTCTGAGGTCCAGTCAGAGGCACTCAACTTCTTGTTCGACAGTCTGTTCTTCCCCTCCTTCCCTATTCTTCTCTCGCCCTTTAACAGAGAGAAGAGAGGCTTGGCGACGGCGGAGTATCTGGGAATGAAGTGCTGGTAATAGTTGATCATCCCCAAAAACGATCTTATCTGCTTCTGTGATGGGTTCACCCCATTGGGCTCCATAAGGTCAGCACTCGTCATTTTTTCAATGCTCTCAACCTTGCTGCGGTCTGTTGACATGCCCTTCTCATCTATTATGTGACAGAGAAATTTCACAGACCTTCTAAGGAAGAAGCATTTCTTTGGGGCCAACTTCAGGTTATGACCACGCAGTCTGTCGAACACCATTTTAAGGCGCCCCAAAACAGTCTCCTCATCTGGAGCAAACACCAACAAGTCATCCAAGTAGCACAGTAAACTCAAGTAGTTCTGGTCCCCGAAGATACTGGTCATCATGCGCATAAAGCTCCCGGGGCTATTGGAGAGGCCCTGCGGAAGGCGGTTGTACTCATACAAGCCCATAGGCGTGGTGAAGGCTGAGTACTTTCTGTCGTCCTCATGTAATGGGATGTTATAGAACCCGGAGGTCAAGTCCATTGTACTGAAGAAACAGTTGCCACCAAGCGCAGCCAGGCAATCCGCCTGGTGAGGAAGAGGATGAGCATCCTTTAGGGTCCTCTTGTTCAGCCAACGGAAATCTGTACACACACGGAGACGCATATTCACTGGTGGACTTTCGGATGATCTCCTTCTCCTCCATCTAACTCAGTACCTGGCGTAATATCTGATACTGGCCAGGGGGCACTCGCCTGAATGGGAGCCGGAATGGTCTGTGGTCAGAGAGGTGAATGCGGTGTACGATCCACTTGAGTGCAACTGACCAGGGGGACCTTTGGAGGCTCAGCAACATCCATGTCCTCAAGCGCCATGCAGGGGAAGACATCAGCCAGCTTTGCATTACGCCTCACCAACACAGGCCTGTCAGAAGTATTGATGAGCTTCAGTGGGACCCATCTGTCTCCCCACAATGGAGTAACAATCATTGCTACCAAAACTCCCCTCGGGGCCGAACGAGCAGATATGGGCTCTGTCATTACGGTGCTGCCCGGAGATACAGCAGTGTCTTTAGGTAGTTTCCCCCATATGAGATATTCACGGCCAGGTTCAAGGCAAACAGCTGAATTGCACCTCACAGTGCCAACCTTGTCCGGCACATCCTGACCTCTCCACGGACTCAGACCAGAGAGCATAGATAGGAACTGTTCAGATTCTTGATCTTTGGCAGTGCAGGGGCCGGATACAGTTTTCCAGTAGGAATTGCACAGCTTAGACTGACGAAGGACATGCTTAATAACATTAGTCCCCAGTATCAACTCATCATGCTGTCCCTGAACCACGAGCGTGGGGACCGACATCTTACAGCCATACACTTCCATCTCCACATCGAAGGCAGATTTTGGCTTGACACGGCGTCCACCACATCCAACAAGGACCACGTTCACATTGATCTGGTTGTGCTCAGTTATCACTCCAGCCTCCCTCAGCTTCATCTCTGCTACCTCGCTGATGCTACAAGCCATGGACCCGCTGTCCAGCATGCCACCCAGTGTTGTTGTACCACCCACACCCACAGGCGTATAAAAAAGACTGTCACTGCTGCTAATTCTGTGTATGTTCTGATACACAACAACTTCTGAGTCATCACTTGAATCCTTCACAGACGTATAAACCGTCTCAGCATCAGATATATAACTCGTTTGGGAGTTCACGTCAGGACCTGTACTGCCTCCCTTCACATACAGGTGAGTTAGTTTCCCCCAAACTGAGGTTGGGAGGACTTATTGGCCTGGCAGTCCCTCTTTGTATGCCCAGGGGCCAGACAGATGAAACACAGTCTCTCATTCATGCAGTGTGAAATGGTGCTATGACTAGAGTCATCACAGACCCAACAAGCTTGCTCCCTGGGACGTCCCCCTCCAGGGGTACGTGGGAACCTCCCACCTCGCATTGGAGTAGCGACATTGCACTGCTGCATTTTCTCCATTATCCCCTGAAACATGTCCACCATACGACTAAGAAGCCTCTCCTCCGACTGCTGGAGATTCTGAGCAACAACTGCCGTAGAGGTGGGGCGTGGAACATGGCAGATCTCTCCTTGAACTGGGACAGAAAAAGGAGAGAGGTAAGGAGTATGACACTCCTGGCGTTGGGCTTGAAGAGAGAGAAAGATAGGACTCTGGATGTGGCACTGCTCAGGTACTGACAAACTGGCTGGTGATGAGCTAGACTGCTCATGGAGGACAGTGGTGGTGTGACTCTTTAACTGCACAGCCCCACTGACTCTGCTGCTAGCCCTCAACTCCCTCTGGTAATAATCAATCCTCATCTGTACATCTCGTGAGGTCCATTCATGGATTGGCTTACATTTCAGAGTGTAGGATAACTCTGGGTCAGGACAATGTTTCACAAACATGAGCGCCACCTCATCACTCATGTTCCCTGCTTGCTTGCCCTGTCTGCCCAGACCCTCAATAGCTAGGTCTGCTGCCTTGTTCAATCTAATCCAGTAATCGACTGGGTTTTCTCTGAGTTTGGGCAGGGTGGCATAGAAGTCCGAAAGAGGGAGACATGAGGATGCATCACTGAAGTACTGAAGGAGGATATTGTAAATCAGCCCAGGGTCTCTATTGGCATCAAGCGATGGATCACTACGTAGGCCGATCCTCACAACATCTCTAGCTTTACCCCTTAAACGACTCAGAATCTCATCAGCCTGCTCAGGCATAGGTATCGCCTGTTTCCTGAGAAGAGACTTAGTCATGTCAATCCACTCCTGAACTGAACACTTCAGAACCGTCACCTCTGAATGTCTGGGGTTCTCTGTCTGGCCTAACCTGAACTGTCACATGTGGGGCTTCCTGCCTGGTAGCTTCCCTGTGAGTATTCTGACTATGTGAAGTATTCTGGGGATCGCCACTCATGTTTATTACACCAGATGACATCAACTTTGCGACTATAGACTTGCCAATCTGGACACCTAACTGCCCTACCATATCTGTGAGGTGGTTCATAGCATCAGCATCACTACTAGGTGTAGAAGTGTGAGGACCCTCCCCCATGAACTGCCCAACAGGAGCACAACCTGGGCTCTGACTTAACCCTGTACCCCTACCGCTGTCAGCCATGGACCGGGAATGCCGCACCCCCCTATCAAACTTTCTGGTGACATCACTGCCGCCAGTATAGCCACTAAACGCCAAACCTCTTCCCATTGATAGGACTGGACTGGCAAAAGTATCCACCCTATCGTCATCAACTCCCCCCTCAGCCATTATAAGTACTTGCGTTGTGTTAAATTACGGAATACTAAATGAAAAAAATGAAATCAAAATAAAGAAAAAGAAAATTATAATCAAAATAATAATTATATATCTTTTTTTTCTTTCTTTTTAACAAAACAAAACAAAAATAATCGTCACTCTATGTATGGGAGTGAAAACACTTCGCTCTGACCAATATACTAGTTACAGATCTGACCACACACTGATCTTGTACACAAATCTGGACAGGCACACAGCATCCACGGCGATCGGCGTCAAGCTGATCTTGAAGATCCAGAAGGTCACGGCACCAGTGTAACAGTCTTCAATTGATCAGAGATTGAAGAGACGGAACTGCTTTCGACCGTTTATTGCCTATAAAAGACATGAAATAAAACAGCTGTAGTGTTTTTCCTGGTCACTGCACATCTTGTACACCTCAGCAGACGGGTACAGAACTGCTCTTTTCATAATGTCTCAATGACACAGTATTTATGTATTTTACATTCTCATAACAATTAAAATAACAAACCCATTACTTTCCAATACAATACAATATACTTGCAGGTATATAAACCAAATTGGTAAACTTGCACAACCTGCTGGACATAGCAGGAAATGCAACAGTATACGTGAACAAGAAATATAACGTTGAATAACATATTTGCACTATGTATGGAGCCACATACCTATAAAAGATATGAAATAAAACAGCTGTAGTGTTTTTCCTGGTGACTGCACATCTTGTAGACCTGCATGTACAACATAAAATGGTACATTAAACTTCCAATTGAACCAATTAGCGGTGTCTGTAGCGGAGCTATTTATAGAACGAAGTAGTGACGTAGCAACGAGGAAACGCTACACACTACTGTCGGGAGAAACAGTCTAGACTCTAGACTGTAAAGATTTGTGAGGAGAAAAAAAAACTCCCCGTAGAAAACCCACTATGATTGGTTGGTTGGTTTAGATATGAGTATGACGATTCACGATTGGGTATGGTAGGCCAAAACATTACGGGTAGGCCAATCAGAGGCAGGATAGGGCGGGACTCCAACCCGCATATCAGGAAGTGAAAGTCGAAACGCAGACCACTGAATGAGAATGAATGAATGCAATTTAACAGATTACATGAACCAGTCCGCGCAAAATAATGGCAGAGGGATTCGATGTCAACAATGTCTCTCCATGGCCCTATCTGGACACATTTATGAGTTTGACTGAAAAAACGCCTAAAACATTATGCTGCTCTCAACTTCCCACACGCCCAGCACTAACTTGAGAACACATTCAGGTGAGCTGATGAAAATCAACTGTTCCCAAACAGCACACAAGTCAGTACACTTTTTGTCAACAGCTTTAACTAACAGATAGCTGCTATCATGATGATGTTTCACTGTAGGCAGAAAATGAACAATATTATGGGGGTGGAGAAAAGAAAAAAAAATAGGGAAAAGATCACCTAGGCAGTGGTTCTCAACCTGTGGGTCAGGTCCCCACATGATTTTGGGGCCATGGAATGTTTTGTGAGTTACATATTTAAATACATTTGGTCATTTAGCTGACGCTTTCATTCAAAGCAA
The DNA here is from genome assembly GCF_963971535.1 of Notolepis coatsorum. Taxonomy (NCBI): domain Eukaryota; kingdom Metazoa; phylum Chordata; class Actinopteri; order Aulopiformes; family Paralepididae; genus Notolepis; species Notolepis coatsorum. The sequence goes on along the minus strand of NC_140166.1, from coordinate 153,809,218 downwards.
CTTACAAATTGTGTACAACAAGTCAGCAGGAGTGGTACATATCTAGCAGCCAAGGATAAGTAGTATTGTTTGTCAGTGTCAAGCTTGAGTGTTATACTCTGAGTACATACTGTAGTAGTATAGACATATTAGCATAGTTGGTACTGGTAGTAGTATATACATGGTAGCATACTAGGAAAAATTAAGTAAAACAGTTACAATTCAGATATTGAAGAAGTGTGTTTTTGGTTGATAAAGTGGGCAGGTTTCAGAAGATGCAGAGTTTAGGGATAAATAATACATAAAGATAGAATAGAAAAGAAAAAGACCATTACTGCATCTAAAGTAATCAACAAACTATACTATAAAAACTGATCAAACCACTCTCCAGGACATTTAGACTAGGTGTTGCAGGGCCAAGGCTAAGAGAATAGTCAGAGACTCTAGCCACCAAAACAACTGCCTTGTTGCACTGCTGTGGTCAGACAAGCGCTACTCAGGGCCAGTACAGAGACGGACTGAAAAGAAGCTTCTATCCACCAGGCCATCAGGATGCTCAATGACTCTATGCAACACTAACCCATCCCTCTACATTCACTGCACACACATCCTCATGCACACACTCACTTTAAACAAACACTCACCTCTAACATTTACGTTATACAATATAAACACTTTTTAACATTACACCATATTGTATCTATGTATTACTAAAATATGTCCACTACATCTCTACCTAATTTAGCATTTTTGCATTGTTTGCATTTTGTACTTTAATTTGTATACTGTATATTTGTATGGTGTTTAGTCTTTAATCTTTTTACTTTTTTTTTTATACTGTAGTTAAATTCTGGTCATCCAGACAACACTGGGTCTCATTCTCGAACGAAGTTACGACAAAATATTTCGTGAGATCTTATTTGAGAGCAGATCTAAGAGTGCTGAGGAGCACACTTAAATATGCTCTCAGCCCACGATCAAATCTCATGATTGATTGACTAATTTAAAATGTTATTATAACTTGACAGACTGTGTTCTCATAGTGATTCCTTCACGTCAACGCTACAGGCCTCCTTGGAATTAATTACTTAATTACATAATTAAAATAAATATGACAATATTTGTACGATAAGAAATTACGAATTTGATGTCGGAAAAATAAATAATATGGATTCATCTGATCACAGGGCAGCTGGATTAACCATATCTGAACCAGCTATTTTGGACAAATAATTACTCAGATATTCAAACACAATTATGCAATTATTGTGAAATGATTGAAAATAATAATAATTGAATGCCTTCTGTGGAATTTGTATTTCTTATTTGTTACACATCTGTTTTAATGATTATTTATATACATTTGAAAGAATGCAGGTCAACATGCAATGTATCCCATTGATTGGTATACAATGGGACAGACCTTTGTTTGATTGATTGATTGATTGAAAATGTATTAACAGATTGCAGAATGGGTACAGTACAGTACAGCTCAATTACATAAGGGGATGCAGACCAGAGAAAGAATTTCGTCTTGTTTACATCAGGGTCCCCCATTTTCAATTCATCATAACATATATGACACACACGACACAGATAGACAGTACTGCTACATCTATACATTTATGACATACCAGATTTGCAAATACAGTAGGCTACTGTTTGTGATACAAAAAGAGTCCAGAAAAGAGAGTACATTTGACGTAGAAACTATTGGAGGAGGTTGGGTAGGAGTGGTGGGTGGGGGATAGACTTACACTGTACAAGCAAAACTGTACATTGGAATATTGACAAAACCATACTTGATAATTTACTGTACATTGGAGGGGGTTGATATAGCTATAAACCTGCATTCCTTCGAATATATCATTAATCAATTAAACTTATATTGAAATACACTATATAGCCTATACACCAACACTGAAATGACGGTGGATAAATAAATAAGAACTAAAGCTAATCGGTGTAAATAGACTGCATTAATATTCCATAACAAGTGTTGTGTGCGCCTACGAATGAACAGTAGCCTATAGGCTTAATTATGGAATAATAAGCCATACTGCGTTCATTCATTACGCCCGCCGTAGGCTATATATATTATATGTCATTCATTCATTCATATACAGTACTGCGTGCGCATGTGTGTGTGTGTGTGTGTGCGCACGCGCTGCGGCAGGTGTGTACCGCAAGCTGTATATGATGCCAATACATTAATCTAATCTAGTTTTGATGGGCGCAAGCGTGATTAACAAACCTAGCCGTATTTCTCGGAGACGCTCTCTGATTGGCACTGACTGATGCTAGGTTTCGTAATCACGCGGCTCGCAAGACTCGCAAAGCACTTCCGCCATGCCATTTCACACAGCTGTGTCACCAGTTGCCTTAACAGCTATGGAGGTGTTGTTTTGTATGCAAATGAGCTGAGCGGGAACGCGCTTTCGAGTTTAAGACAGAATGCCATTCTCCAAGCAGATATCAGATAATATAATTTGTGCGACCTTTACAGCCACTTAAGACATATTACCAGCACATTCAGGACTCAGATTGTACTTGTCATAGATTATGTCTCAGTGGTTCCAAGATAAGTCTTCCAGAATATATCTTTGAAAAATGTTTGGGAATGAGACCCTGTGTTCTCATAGTGATTCCTTCATGTTAACACTACAGGCCTCCTTGGAATTAATTACTTAATCATAATTAAAATAAATATGACAATATTTGTAAGATAAGAAATTACGCATTTGATGTCGGGGCAGCTGCTTAACCATATCTGAACCAGCTATTTTGGACAAATGTATAATTACTTTAATTACTCAGATATTCAAACACAATTATGCAATTATTGTGAAATTATTGAAAATAATATTTATTTAATGCCTTCTGTGGAATTTGTATTTCTTATTTGGTACACATCTGTTTTAATAATTAATTATATACATTTGAAATAATGCAGGTCAACATGCAATTTATCCCATTGATTGGTATACAATGGGACAGACCTTTGTTTGATTGATTGATTGAAAACTTTATTAACAGATTGCAGAATGGGTACAGTACAGTACAGCTCAATTACATACAATTGTTAAGGGGATGCAGACCAGAGAAAGACTTTCGTCTTGTTTACATCAGGGTCCCCCATTTTCAATTCATCATAACATACAGTATATGACACACACGACATACAGATAGACAGTACTGCTACATCTATACATTTATGACATACCAGATTTGCAAATACAGTACTGTTTGTGATACAAAAAGATTCCAGAAAAGAGAGTATATACATTTGACGTAGAAACTGTTGGAGGAGGTTGGGTAGGAGGGGTGGGTGGGGGACACTGTACAAGCAAAACTGTACATTGGAATATTGACAAAAGCATACTTGGTCATTTACTGTACATTGGAGGGGGTTGATATAGCTATACACCTGCATTCCTTCGAATATATCATTAATCAATTAAACTTATATTGAAATACACTATATAGCCTATACACCAACACTGAAATGACAGTGGATAAATAAATAAATAAATAAATAAGAACTAAAGCTAATCGCATGGAAATAGCAAGTCTTGTGTGCGCCAGTATGGCCTACGTGTCTAATGAACAGTATAGACGTAATATATTCTAGTTACTTGTTTCATTAGGATTTAGTAGATACTATATATGCTCTGCCTCTGCCCTGTACAGTATAAGTACAGACTGTACCTATACTGTACGTAGCACAGAGCATATAGTATCTACTAAATCCTAATGCAACAAGTCATTAATGGAATAATAAGCCTATACTGCGTTCATTCATTACACTGTAGGCATTAATGGAATAATAAGCCTATACTGCGTTCATTCATTACACAGTAGGCATTAATGGAATAATAAGCCTATACTGCGTTCCAGTAGCGGCCGGTGTGAATTACATTTGGGTGGTATCGGGTGGGGGGTGGGTGAAGGGGGGCAAGCGGACAGCTCACAGCTGACCAAGTGGACAGCTGACGACATAACGTTACCAACGTTAAGTCGAGTTACTACACTAGTACACGTATGATCAATGCAATAATGAACACATATATATATATCTTGTCATTTTAAACAAGTTCTATTCATTCATTCATCCATTATGCGTCAAAATAACAACAACAGAGAGAGAGCGAGAGAGAGAGAGAGAGAGAGAGAGAGAGAGAGAGAGAGAGAGAGAGAGAGAGAGAGACCGAATTAACTCACTGTTTACGTGGTCGAGGAGGGCTTGATAAAGTGTATAATTATGTCCACTGTTGTCCCACAGTCCCAGACCGTTGATGTATATCCACTCTGTCCAGACTGCATCCAGCTATTAGCTTGTTAGCACAACACAACAGTACTGTGATGAATGAATGAATGAGTCTGTCTTTGCCCATTTCCGCGTCGAACAGCCTGCAAACTACCTGGCGTTCTATCGCCCTGCTCTAAGACAAACTCTAACCTTAACCAACTTTGAAAGAGTGCCTAAGCTTAACCGTCGAAAGAACTTGCCGTCACGCAAACTCTAACGTTACCAAACCTACTTCGAACGAAGAGTGGCTAGGCTTTCCCAGTGTAGAAACTGACGTCGGCCAATCAGAGAGCGTCTCCGAGAAATGCGGCTATGGAAATTATTGACGCTGCTTGCTTAGAATGATATAGACCGCTTCAAAACGCGCCCGGTTTCCATCATAATACATCATATTTCAACGCACAGCGAATTACGCACTGATTGGCTGTGACAGTACAGCGATGAAACCAGTGCACGCCCATTGTGAGCGCTATGCGTCTAGCCCAGGAGAAATGCGGCTATGGAAAGTATAGAGGCGGTATTATTCTCTAGCAGACATTCACTTCCTGTTCATTGGAAACACAAACATACTTAAAATGAGTAAATATTATTCATTTTAAACATGTTTATTTGACTTATATGGCTAAAAAAAAAAGAAAAAAAAACTTCTTCTTCTCTCTTTTCACCAGGGAGGGCGGCGCTCTAGTGCCCCCATTGACCAGCCGCCACTGCTACGTTCATTCATTACGCCGTAGACTACAGTACACTGCGCGCGTGTGTGTGTGTGTGTGTGTGTGTGTGTGTGTGTGTGTGTGTGTGTGTGTGTGTGTGTGTGTGTGTGTGTGTGTGTGTGTGTGTGTGTGTGTGTGTGTGTGTGTGTGTGTGTGTGTGTGTGTGTGTGTGTGTGTGCGTGCGTGCGCTGCGGCAGGTGTGCCACAAGCTGTATTATGATGACAATACATTAATCTAATCTAATTTCGATGGGTCGCAAGACTCGCAAAGCGCTTCCGCATCCATTTCCACACAGCTGCGTCATAACTTTGCCTTATAAGGAGCTCTGGAGGCGTTGTTTTGTATGCAAATAACCTGAACGGGAACGCGCTTTTGAGTTTAAGACAGAATCACATTCGCCAAGCAGATATCAGATCATATCATTTGTGCGACCGTTTCAGCCACTTAAGACATATTACCAGCACGTTCGGGACTCAGGGTGAACTTGTTATTGATTCTGTCTCAGTGGTTCCAAGATAAGTCTTCAAAAATAACTCCTTGGAGAATGAGACCCACTGTGTTCATCCAGACAACACTGTGTTCATCCAGACAGCACTGTGTTCATCCAGACAACACTGTGTTCATCCAGACAACACTGTTCATCCATACAACACTGTGTTCCTCCAGACAACACTGTGTTCATCTGTCGGGTTCAGTTCATTTGACCTTGAAGAGACAGTAAGAGGATACCCCAAAGTATACCCCAAAGTACCAGAAAATACCAGAAAATACCAGAAAATACCCCAAATACTCCAAAATACCCCAAAGTATACCCCAAAATACCAGAGAATACCCCAAAATACCCCAAAATACCCCAAAGTATACCCCAAAATACCCCAAAGTACCAGAAAATACCCCAGAAATACCCCAAAATACCCCAAAGTATACCCCAAAATACCAGAAAATATCCCAAAATACCCCAAAGTACCCCAAAATACCCCAAAGTATACCCCAACGTACCAGAAAATACCAGAAAATACCCCAAAATACCCCAAAGTACCCCAAAGTATACCCCAAAGTACCAGAAAATACCAGATAATACACCAAAATACCCCTAAATACCCTAAAATACCCCCAAAGTATACCCCAAAGTACCAGAAAATACCAGAAAATACCCCAAAATACCCATAAGTATAGTGTGTAATAGTGTAATAGTGTAATAGTAGTAATAGTGTGTAATAGTGTAATAGTGTGATCGTGTGTAATAGTGTAATAGTGTGTAATAGTGTGTAATAGTGTAATAGTGTAATAGTGTAATAGTGTGTAATAGTGTAATAGTGTGTAATAGTGTGTAATAGTGTAATAGTGTGCTAGTGTGTAATAGTGTAATAGTGTAATAGTGTGTAATAGTGTAATAGAGTAATAGTGTGTAATAGTGTGTAATAGTGTGTAATAGTGTAATAGTGTGCTAGTGTAATAGTGTAATAGTGTGTAATAGTGTACTAGTGTAATAGTGTGTAATAGTGTAATAGTGTGTAATAGTGTAATAGTGTAATAGTGTGTAATAGTGTAAAATAGTGTGTAATAGTGTAATAGTGTGCTAGTGTAATAGTGTAATAGTGTGTAATAGTGTAATAGTGTAATAGTGTGTAATAGTGTAATAGTGTGTAATAGTGTAATAGTGTAATAGTGTGTAATAGTGTAAAATATTGTGTAATAGTGTAATAGTGTGCTAGTGTAATAGTGTAATAGTGTGTAAGTGTGTAATAGTGTGTAATAGTGTGCTAGTGTAATAGTGTGTAATAGTGTAATAGTGTAATAGTGTAATAGTGTGTAATAGTGTAATAGTGTGTAATAGTGTAATAGTGTGTAATAGTGTAATAGTGTGTAATAGTGTGTAAAAGTGTAATAGTGTGCTAGTGTAATAGTGTAATAGTGTGTAATAGTGTGTAATAGTGTGTAATAGTGTAATAGTGTGCTAGTGTGTAATAGTGTAATAGTGTGTAATAGTGTAATAGTGTGTAATAGTGTGTAATAGTGTGTAATAGTGTGCTAGTGTAATAGTGTGTAATAGTGTAATAGTGTAATAGTGTGTAATAGTGTAATAGTGTAATAGTGTGCTAGTGTAATAGTGTAATAGTGTGTAAGTGTGTAATAGTGTGTAATAGTGTGCTAGTGTAATAGTGTAATAGTGTGCTAGTGTGTAATAGTGTAATAGTGTAATAGTTTGTAATAGTGTAATAGTGTAATAGTGTAATAGTGTGTAATAGTGTAATAGTGTGTAATAGTGTGTAATAGTGTAATAGTGTATTCGTGTGTAATAGTGTAATAGTGTGTAATAGTGTAATAGTGTGTAATAGTGTAATAGTGTGTAATAGTGTAATAGTGTGTAATAGTGTAATAGTGTAATAGTGTGTAATAGTGTAATAGTGTGTAATAGTGTAATAGTGTGTAATAGTGTAATAGACACTAGTACACACTATTACACTATTACACTATTACACACTATTACACTATTACACTCTATTACACTATTACACTATTACACACTATTACACTATTACACACTATTACACTATTACACACTATTACACAAAATTACACTATTACACTATTACACACTATTACACTATTACACACTAGCACACTATTACACTATTACCCTAGCACACGATTACACTATTACACACTATTACACACTATTACACTATTACACTAGCACACTATTACACACTATTACACACTATTACACACTATTACACACTATTACACTATTACACACTATTACACTATTACACACTATTACACTATTACACTATTACACACCATTACACTATTACACTATTACACTATTACACTATTACACACTATTACATTATTACACTATTACACACTATGAAAACCAGAGACAAAAAATGCTCTGAGTTTCGTAAAAGTCAGTCAAAGCTTAACATAAGCACGAGCAGTGAACTCCAAGCCCACGTGACTGAACTCAAACTGCAAAGAAACAGACTAAGAAATGATGTAAACTCCATGATCAAAACAGCAAAGAAAAAATTCATCAATGACAAAACCGAGGAAAACAAAAACAAACCGCGTGAACTTTGGAAATTACTCAATAACCAACTAGGCTGCAGTAAAAAACTTAAAACCAGATTCTCAAACATAAACATAAAGACGGACAACACGCTCATCACAGAAAAGCTGGATGTAGCCAATTACTTAAATAGTTTCTTCACAAACATAGCCACAACACTGGTAAACAAACTACCCTCCCACTCAGGGCATTATGGGGTAGAACACATAGTAGCTTACTACAAAAACCTAGGGGTCCACAAAGACGACTTCAAACTGGAAATGGTAACAACAGATGAGGTACTCAAAAAACTGAGCGCCCTCCAACCTAACAAGGCCACTGGCCATGACAACATCCCCTCCAAATTCCTCGGAGACTCAGCAGCCGCCATCACCCCAGTCATCACACACATAATAAACCTCTCTATAAAACAGGGACACGTCCCCAAGGACTTCAAAATAGCGAGAGTGACCCCTCTGCACAAAAAAGGCAGTAAATTAGACCCAGGCAACTACCGCCCTGTTTCTATCCTTACCTCCATCTCGAAAGTCATGGAAAAAATTGTATACGAACAGGTCGAAAAATACCTTGCGGAAAAAAATCTAATCTACGAATTCCAATCTGGCTTCAGAACATCCCACTCCACTGACACATGCCTTCTCTATTTAAACGACCACATCAAACAAGAGGTGGACGCGGGCAAATACTGCGGCATGGTCATGCTGGACCTACAAAAGGCCTTCGACACTGTCAATCACACCATTCTGATTGACAAGCTAAAAGCAATTGGTTTTGATAGTCTATCAGTGAGCTGGATGCAATCCTACCTGGAGGGGAGAGAGCAGATGGTGGAGGTAAACGGTACCCTATCCCCCCCCCTCACAGTAAACTGTGGTGTTCCACAAGGAAGCATACTAGGTCCGCTACTGTTCCTAATTTATGCAAATGACATGTCGTCAGCTTGTGACTGCAACTTGTTCCTGTTTGCGGACGACTCAGCCCTGCTGGTCTCTGACAAGAACAAATTACAGGTTGAAAAAACCCTCAGCTCAGAACTAAGCAAAATCTGCATATGGCTCGCTGATAACAAACTATCATTACACATGGGCAAAACAGAGTCCATTCTCTTCGGTTCAAATAACAAACTCAGCAAGACCGACGGCTTCTCAGTTACAGTGGGTGACAATATTGTCACAAGGAAAGAAGATATTACCTACCTGGGTTCCATCCTAGAGGCAAATCTTTCCTGTGACAAAATGGCATCCAATGTAATAAAAAAAGTCAACCAACGAACTCGTTTCTTGTACCGGATCTCCTCACTGGTAAACAAGAATACCCTGAAGACTCTAGCAGGAGCACTCATTCAAGGGTACTACGACTATGCTTGCACCTCATGGTACCAAAGCACCTCAAAGGCGCTAAAAACAAAATTACAAACATCTCAAAACAAACTGGTCAGACTACTGCTTGACCTTACTCCTAGAACCCACCTCACCCCTGCCCACTTTGACAACCTAGGATGGCTTAGAGTAGACGACAGAGTACAGCAACTTGCAATGGGCCTGGTCTACAAGATACACTACACGACCAAGGTACCCATGTACATGACTAAATACTTCCCAAAGGTCAGTGAATACCACGATCACAACACCAGAGGGAGCTCCACAAATCATGTTAAACCCAGATTCGGCTCAAACAAGGGACTAAACACGTTTCGCAATTATGCCACATCAATGTGGAATGCCCTACCCAAAGCTGTAAAGGAATGTGAATCACTACCCACTTTCAAAAACACTCTCAAAAAACACCCCCCCCCCCCAACCACCTCCAATGTACAGTCCCACCCCCACCTACCCAATCCAATGTACAGTTTCTACGCCTAATGTATATACTCTTTTCTTTCTGGACTCTTTTTGTATCACAAATACAGTACTGTAATTGCAAATCTGGTATGTCATAAATGTATAGATGTAGCAGTACTGTCTATCTGTATGTCATGTATGTCATATATGTTACGATGAATTGGAAATGGGGGACCCTGGTGGAAACAAGACGAAAGTCTTTCTCTGGTCTGCATCCCCTTAACAATTGTATGTATTGAGCTGTACTGCACTGTACCCATTCTGCAATCTGTTAATAAAGTTTTCATTCATTCATTCATTCATTACACAAAATTACACTAGTACACACTATTACACTATTACACACTATTACACTATTACACTATTACACACCATTACACTATTACACTAGCACACACTATTACACACTATTACACTATTACACACTATTACACTATTACACACTATTACACTATTACACACTAGCACACTATTACACTATTACACTATTACACTAGCACACTATTACACACTATTACACTATTACACTAGCACACTATTACACTATTACACACTATTACACTATTACACTATTACACACTATTACACTATTACACACTATTACACTTTACACTATTACACACTATTACACTATTACACTATTACACACTATTACAGTATTACACTATTACACTATTACACACTATTACACTATTACACTATTACACACTATTACACAAAATGTGCACATTTTAGTTTTTCATTTTAGGTATTTTGTGGTACTTAGTGGTATATTTCCAGGCACTTTGGGGTATTTGGGGATATGTTGGGGTACTTTGGGGTATTTTGGGTTATTTTAGGGTACTTTGGGGTATTTCGGGGTATTTTCTGGTACTTTGGGGTATTTTGGGCTATTTTGGGGTATTTTCTGGTATTTTCTGGTACTTTGGGGTATACTTTGGGGTATATTAGGGTATTTTGGGGTATTTTCTGGTATGTTCTGGTACTTTGGGGTATACTTTGGGGTATTTTGGGGTATTTTCTGGTATTTTCTGGTACTTTGGGGTATACTTTGGGGTATTTTAGGGTATTTTCTGGTATTTTCTGGTACTTTGGGTATACTTTGGGGTATTTTAGGGTATTTTGGGGGTATTTTGGAGATATTCTGGTATTTTCTGGTACTTTGGGGTATACTTTGGGGGTATTTTAGGGTATTTTGCAGTATTTTGGGGTATTTTCTGGTATTTTCTGGTACTTTGGCGTATACTTTGGGGTATTTTGGGGTATTTTGGGGTATTTTCTGGTACTTTGGGTTATTTTGGGGTATACTTTGGGGTATTTTGGGGTATTTTCTGGTATTTTCTGGTATTTTGGGGTATACTTTGGGGTATTTTGGGGTATTTTAGGGTATTTTCTGGTACTTTGGGGTGATTAGTAGGACCTGTTTGATTGTTTATTAGAAAACTGAAACAAGCCCTCGGTCTGGCTTTTTGTGTCATCATTTTAACATGAACTTGTATTATGTACAAAATGTTAAGAAAGTATGAGGAAAGAACTGTGGAAACGTAATAAATAAAAGGCCAAATCAATCAAATAAACACCAAAATATATACTCTCTCTATTGGAATGGAGACTTTTCAGCACAGGATAAACTGCCCACTTTATCAACCAAAATTCTTCAATATCAGAATTGTAACTAATAATAACTGTCTTACTGCATTTTACTATTATGCTACCATGTCTATACTACCACCAACTATGCTAATATGTCTATACTACTACAGTATGTACTCAGAGTATAACACTCAAGCTCGACACTGCTAGACAAACGATACTACTTATCCTTGGCTGCTAGATATGTACAGTACCACTCCTGCTGACTTGTTGTACACAATTTGTAAGTTGCTTTGAATGAAAGCGTCAGCTAAATGACCAAATGCATTTAAATATGTAACTCACAAAACATTCCATGGCCCCAAAATCATGTGGGGACCCCCCCTGGGGGTCCTGACCGACCCACAGGTTGAGAACCACTGCTCTAGGTGATCTTTTCCCTCTTAGTGTATGTATTATTTATGTTAGTTTGTTTTTTCTTTTCTCCACCCCTATAATATTGTTAATTTTCTGCCTACAGTGAAACATGATAGCAGCTATTTGTTAGTTAAAGCTGTTGACAAAAAGTGCACTGACTTGTGTGCTGTTTGGGAACAGTTGACAATGTTTATGTAAAGCTTTTCATCAGCTCACCTGAATATGTGTTCTCAAGTTAGTGCTGGCCGTGTGGGAAGTTGAGAGCAGCTTCGTTTTTGGCTGACACAATAAACACCTAAACACATATGTTTTAGGCGTTTTTTCAGTCAAACTCATAAATGTTTCCAGATAGGGCCATGGAGAGGCATTGTTGTTATTGACATCATCTTCATCAATGCCATCAGCCCTGGAAACATTGAATCCCTCTGCCATTTCGCGCGGACTGGTTCATTCATCATTCATTCATGGTCTGTGTTTTGATTTTTTTACTTCCTGATTTGTGGAGCTGGAGTGGCATGTCCCGCCCTATCCTGCCTCTGATTGGCCTACCCGTAATGTTTTGGCCTAACCTTACCCAATCGTGAGTCGTCATACTCATATCTAAACCAACCAACCAATCATCGTGGGTTTTCTCCGGGGTGTTTTTTTTTAGTCAAGTCAAGTTTTATAGTCTGTTTCTCCGGATAGTAGCGTGTAGCGTTTTACTCACGCTACGTCACTACTTGATTCTAAAAATAGCTGCACTACAGAGAACGCTACTTGGTTCAAAAGTAGCGACGCTACCATCACGCTACTGAGAAATGTAGTTAAGCTATGTAGCGTCGCTACTGCCCATCACTGCAAATCAGTGCATTTCTACACATGGGCAATGGCCGGTCTTAATACAGTAAACAGCACATTCTGTAATAGTACACATATTTGTAGATGTCTGTCTATACATTCTTACAATAGATAAATGGAACAATAGATTGATTAACATAGAATATATTTGTGAATAATGTAACTAGTTTAGTTTAGTCAGCAAGAAATCCTGCCGTCTCTGCCTGTAATTCCTACCAACAGCTGCCCGGCCTTCCGGTCAGAAATAGCTGTTGACCGTTGCCACAGAACCGAGGCTCAAGATTTCCACACAATATATGAGAATGATAGACATGAATACATGTATTAAGGGTGAAAACAGACAACACTGTTCATCCAGACAACACTGTTCCACTTCTTTCTTCTTCCTCTTCTTTTTCTACCATACGACATACTGTACCAACACCACTTCTTCTATTTCCAAGTCTCAGGCAGAATAACTACATTCCTCAATTATTACCCCCCCCCCCCCCCCCCCCTCCCTCCCACCTCTATACACTACAGCACATAAGTGCAGACAGTACACACAGTACCGTAGCCTCGACCGGCGAATCTCAGGACAAACATAAACTTGGTTATTTGTGTTCAGACGCAGTCATCCGTATTCCCTCTCTGACCAAACGATAAGGATATAATATGAACAGTGAAGTGTCCGCGGGAGAAAGGGCAGATAAATACAAATGGCTGTTTGTACTCTTGAGGGAGAGCAAAGCAATCCGCTGTGTCGGATACTCGAATCAGTTATATGTGCACATGATATGTGGGCCGGCATGGTGCCTCTGATGAATGGTGTTTTATTCATGGAGCTGTGCAGCACCTTATTAATGTAATAATGTGAGAAAAGTAGACTCAATAACCCCTGTGCCCTTGAGCACAATTGTGCTGTTGAGCTGCCAATACACTTATTTTCTTGGCATGGCATCTCATTTACAGCTTTGAAAATCAACCCTGCTGTACTGGACACTGAATGCAGATTTCCTGAGCGTTAGAAGTGTTAGAGCACTTGTCTGGATCAAGAGAAACGCCTGGGCCTGTCCAAAGCCCATCGTCTTGGCAGGTAGAGACGGCATGACACCATGTTATCAGACGTGCGTGTGATGACCTATGGCAGATACTGCTTTGATTCTGCTCTCCACCCAAACAATATACCTCATATCTCTCTTCCCCTCTCTCCCTCCCTCTCTCTATCTTCCCCTCCCTCCTTCTCTCTATATCCCTCCCTCTCAATCTCTCTCTCTCTCTCTATCTCCCCCTCTCTCTTTCCCTCCCTCTCTCTCTCTATCCCTCTCCCCCTCTCTTTCTCTCTCTCTCTTCCCCTCCCTCTCTCTCCCCCCTCCCTCTCTCTCTCTCCCTCTCTCTCTATCTATCTCCCTCTCTCCCCCTATCTCTCTCTCTCTCTCTCTCCCTCTCTCCCCATATCTCTCCCCATCTCTCTCTCTTCCCCTCCCTCTCTCTCCCTTTCTATCTCCCCCCTCTCCCCCATCTCTCCCTCTCTCTCTCTCTCTCTCTCTCTAGCCATCATATGTCTCCCCCTTCGTCACGGTTTATGTTCCGTGTATCACTGTTAGCCGGTGATGTGACGTGATGAACTAAGACTTCTGGGTGCTACAGTGTTGAGTGCATATAGCAGTATAGACATATTCATATAGTAGGTAGTAATCTAGACAAGGAAGATACTTTAGTGGCAAAGTGCATGATAGTAGAAGACGGTAAGAAGGTTAGTGTTGTTGTTGTTTTGTTGTTGTTTTATTCTCCATTTCAGATAGTGATTGAAGAAGTGTGTTTTCATAAAGTCTCTCTCCTGCTCTCTGAGCCGCTCTCCCTGCCTGCAACCGGGTCACTGCGGTAGAACCTAGACTCTTAATAGATCAACGGCACCAGAACTCCAATTCCATAAGAGAAGGAATATGGCAGGACACAGGTTTTTTTCTTTCTTCTTCTTCTCCCTCTTCAATCCAATCACAGTGACTGTTGGATGCTAAAATGCTTTGGCAACCGTCATTCATTCACCTGCCAAATTGATTTCTAGAATACAAAAGAACCTTCAGAGGGACCGTTGGTCATCTGCCAAAAAGCAGCCACGGTGATCCGCAATGAATTCAACCAACGGCGGACGGAATCTTCTAGTGTTGTGGCTTGTCTTTATTTCTCACAGTGAAGAGGAGCACTGGAGCACGGCGGGTGAAGTCATAAGTACCTTCAGATCAATTGATTGACTGATTGGTTGGTGGGTTGGTAAATTGGTTGGTTGACTGACTGAATGGCAATGCTGCACTCTTCCTGTTGATTGTTACTTAATTGACTTAACCCTTGCACTGCCACACTACAGAAGGTTAACCATTTACTATCACACTACCGACGGTTACCGTCGGTAGTGTGATAGTAAAGGGTTAATCGTCTGTAGTGTGGCAGTGAAAGGGTTAACCTGATGTTATGTGGCAGTGAAAGGGTTAACCTTCTGTGTATTGTCACAGTGAAAGGGTTAATTGTGTCTCAGCAGAGCAGCTCCATCCAACATAACGATGTGATGTAAAAGTGTACGAGTTTAGCCCTGAGAGGATGAAAGGGAAGGGAAGATAAAAACAGATTAAACAGGTAAAATGTATATTGTTGCATCAACATGTAAATACTGGAATGCCCCGGTGCTGGGCCCTGTTTCTCGTACCTGGTTCAACTAAGTCGATCAAGATGTCATTATCCAGATTCAGTTAACCCGATGTTTGAAGCCGGGATTTTCCTGTTCCTCGAAGGTGGATTCAGTCTCGTTAACTCGATTCAGACTTGAGACCCAGGCTAAGTGCGCGCGGCCGCTTCAGGTGAAAAGCCAGCACGTATCGATGGCAGAGATCCTGATTCTCTAACGGCATTGATTGATTAATTGATTTAAAACTTTATTGACAGATTGCGATACGGCTCAATCGCCTCGCCGACAAGTTAAATGCGTTATCTATAGGCTAATTTTAAGTCCCTCATTACCTCAATCAATCAGATTATATTTCTTTAAACTTGCCTGCTGGATTGAATAATCAAATGAGATCTTGCTAGCGAAGATAATTAGTTAAACTGTTATACAGAATTACGATACGGCTCTCTTACCCATTGATTGATGTATAGTCGATCTTTATCTTATCTCCACTGTGGTCTAACGGGTTGTTCTTTTGACTTTCACGCAGACGACCGGGGTTCGAAACCCTAGTCTTTTCCTTCTTTTTGCAATATAGGAATAATTCAATTTGGTGCACGTTGAGAGCTATATAAAGAATGACATCCTCAATGCATGTAGATTTATAATATTTTAACTTAAAACCAGGCTACTTTGGCGTATAATCATTAATATTATATTCAAAAAAATTATATTGGAAACACGGGGTTTCAAACACCAGTCGCTGGGTTGGCAGGCTTGAGCACTACCGCTGCGCCACTGTGCCAGATGGGATAAATTCATTGTTTATACATTAATGAACGAGAGACCCATGTTTACAATATTCTTTGTTTTGAATGAAGTTTTATTTCTTTATCCTCATTCATTAATGTGACGTCAACGGCTCATTCAATTTCTCAAATCCGTCAAACAGCGCATCTCATCAGACATCTTAATCCCAGTTACAATTAAAATAACCACGTCATAATGTGTACATCGCACCGAGCGAGCGCCACGGTATATATAACGTGCATTATTTAGGACAAAGTGAATTTAGTATCAGCATTTTGGGTCTATTTTACATTTCAAAAGCCCCCTCTGGAAGAATGGAGCACAAAAACGTAATTCAGAATGGTATAATGCAGATCGTAGACCGTGGGAATAATTTCAGGAAACGGGCTGTCACTTTTTTGCGGGGGCGTGGCGATGGTTCAGGCTAACTTGAACTTAAACTCTGCTTTCGACCAGGCTCAAACTTTTGGATCTGTTGTCATGGTGATTTGGAAAATCCAGGTACGGGGAGCCGGAAGGTCCGGCTTAAGTCAGAATTAACCGAAAGTTATCCGGCTAACTCAGTTATCCAGGTACGGGGAACGGGGCCCTGGAGTCACTAACTTAGTCTCACGATGCCTGAAGGCGTACCTATGTTCCCCGGGTCCAATGTTCCCCGGTTCCTATGTACCCCAGGTTTTTTGTTACCCGGGTCCTATGTTCCCCTGGTCCTATATTCCCCACTGACAGATTACAGTGTTTTCAGCCTTTAATCATTTAATCAACTCGTCACCTGCTGCTCCGTGACTTTCCTCTGCGTTGTGTCATCTGTACTTGGTTGTCTCATTAGCTGTCTCACACTGTATCAACCCTGTTAGTACATCCGTAATCAGAAGAAATGACACTGGCAACGTGATCTACTTCCTCAGATCATGATGTTTATTTTCATAAACATAGCCTCGTACAAGATGTAACCAATTCTGTAATGTCCTTGAACAGTCTTTGAAGAAAACCTAAATGAATTATTCTACCATCTCTTCTGCTTTTAGTCCAATGGTGATTGAGGCCTCGTCGTTAGCCAAAACCCTTCCCTGTTAGCCGAAGCTAGCCTCCTCAAGGCCTAGGAGGGGGGAGCCCTCTAGTTAGTGCTCGGTCTCTGTGTCCACGTCTACATGGCTCAGTGTCGTGTCCTATTCTAACTTACCCCGGAAAAACTCACAGCTCATAACGGCTTTCCCCTAGCAACGGCGGCCCCGCCCCCTCTTCCTCATTACTAAGTGACACGATACCATGGCAACGGCACTTTTGACCCAAATCACTATAGCAATGGTGATGTTGATATTACCGGCATCGCTTACCCATAACAAAACGCTGTGGCTATCAGCTGTTGCTTGCCGGCCTTGGGGCACAGCCCAAATCCTCTCTCGCTGCCATTAGTCTGCTGCTAACACACACTCTCTCTCTGTTGTCCTCCTCCTCTGAGATCTATGAGTAGATGCTGTCATCTACAGATATTTACATTATATACACATTGAAAAACAAGGATTCTATCACCAGGTTCTATGTTCCCCAGTTCCTATGTTCACCAGGTCCTATGTTCCCCGGGTTCTATGTTCCGCCTCCTGAACAAAAAGCTGCTAGATCCCTGATTTTCGAGCATATTAACGACTAAATTGAAGTAAATCTGAGCGACATTATAGAAGCATTCAAATGGTTTTTCATGTTTCAAACGTTAAACTTTGTGTGGCAGCAATATAGGTTATACATTCAGGAGGGGGATCAAGGGGAACATAGAACCCTTTTTCGGAAGAGAGGCAGGATGGCCTAGAGGTAAAGAGGCCGACAGTTAACCGAAAGGTTGCCGGTTCGATCCCCGGCCCCAACAGAAGGGTGTGTTCCAGCTGTGAGCTGGTGACTGAAGGGTGGCTGGTATTACGTCTAAGTGTCCTTGACCAAGGTACTGAACCCCAAACTGCTCCAGGGGCGCTGCACTCCTGGTGAACTGCATGTGTGGGAGACTGTGTGTAACTAGGAGGGATATGAGGACTGTGTGTAACTAGGAGGGATATGAGGACTGTGTGTAACTAGGAGGGATATGAGGACTGTGTGTAACTAGGAGGGATATGAGGACTGTGTGTAACTAGGAGGGATATGAGGACTGCGTGTAACTAGGAGGGATATGAGGACTGTGTGTAACTAGGAGGGATATGAGGACTGTGTGTAACTAGGAGGGATATGAGGACTGCGTGTAACTAGGAGGGATATGAGGACTGTGTGTAACTAAGAGGGATATGAGGACTGTGTGTAACTAGGAGGGATATGAGGACTGTGTGTAACTAGGAGGGATATGAGGACTTTGTGTAACTATGCGGACTGTGTGTAACTAGGAGGGATATGAGGACTGTGTGTAACTAGGAGGGATATGAGGACTGCATGTAACTAGGAGGGATATGAGGACTGTGTGTAACTAGGAGGGATATGAGGACTGTGTGTAACTAGGAGGGATATGAGGACTTTGTGTAACTATGCGGACTGTGTGTAACTAGGAGGGATATGAGGACTGTGTGTAACTAGGAGGGATATGAGGACTGTGTGTAACTAGGAGGGATATGAGGACTGTGTGTAACTAGGAGGGATATGAGGACTTTGTGTAACTAGGAGGGATATGCGGACTGTGTGTAACTAGGAGGGATATGAGGACTGTGTTTAACTAGGAGGGATATGATGACTGTGTGTAACTAGGAGGGATATGCGGACTGTGTGTATGTTCAAGTTTCAAGTTTCTTTAATAGTTGCCATACAGAAGTACAGAATACTTTTATACAAAATGCTTCTTACTGGTACGCTCCAGAGACTGTGCTAGACAAGATAAGTATGAGTCTTTCTGTGCTCGCCATGAGACTCCGGTATCGCTTGCCTGACCGCAGCAGTTCAAAGAGGCAGTTGTTTTGGTGGCTGGAGTCCTTGATGATTCTCTTAGCCTTACCCCTGCACTGCTTGTTGTAAATGTTCTGGAGGGTGGGAAGCCCCCCTCCAATTGTGCGTTCGGCTGAACGTGTCACTCTCTGTAGTCTGCTTCGGTCTTGTGCAGTGCTATTCCCAAACCAGGAGGTGATATTGCCAGTCAGGATGCTCTCTATTGTACATGAGTAGAAGTTCTTAAGGATCTTCTGACTGACCTGGAACTTCCTTAGGCGCCTGAGGAAGTAGAGGCGTTGTCGTGCCTTCTTCACAACACTGTCAATGTGTGTGGTCCATGTCAAGTCCTCGGATATGTGGGCTCCGAGGTACTTAAAACTGTTCACTCTCTCAACCGGTGCCCCGTCGATGCTGAGGGGGCTGTAGTCCATGACCCCCGACCTCCTAAAGTCCACAATCATCTCCTTTGTTTTGCTGACGTTCAGGGAGAGGCTGTTCTCCTGGCACTGTGTGTATGTTTAACTATGAGGGATATGAGGACTGTGTGTAACTAGGAGGGATATGAGGACTGTGTGTAACTAGGAGGGATATGAGGAATGTGTGTAACTAGGAGGGATATGAGGACTGTGTGTAACTAGGAGGGATATGAGGACTGTGTGTAACTAGGAGGGATATGAGGGCTGTGTGTAACTAGGAGGGATATGAGGACTGTGTGTATGTTTAACTAGGAGGGATATGAGGACTGTGTGTATGTTTAACTAGGAGGGATATGAGGACTGTGTGTATGTTTAACTAGGAGGGATATGATGACTGTGTGTAACTAGGAGGGATATGAGGACTGTGTGTATGTGTAACTAGGAGGGATATGAGGACTGTGTGTAACTAGGAGGGATATGAGGACTGTGTGTAACTAGGAGGGATATGATGACTGTGTGTATGTGTAACTAGGAGGGATATGAGGACTGTGTGTATGTGTAACTAGGAGGGGTATGAGGACTGTGTGTGTGTGTAAGTAGGAGGGATATGAGAACTGTGTGGGATATGCAAAAATACACATTTCAATTCCCCTGTGTGACAATAAAGTAATCTCCTTCTTCTAGAACCCAATCTTGCTTTATTATTGTATTTCCCCCTCCTACAAGTTGTCGTCCGTCAGTAGTGACATTTTAATTGGCGGTGAATTGTGATGTTTTAGACATTGTGACCCTCAAGAGACTCCCTACAAAGCCACAAGGATTACTTCTTTATCTGCGTAAGCTTCTCCACAACCACCACAGATGTCTGTTGTTTTATTCCACTCGTCGACTTCTGAGCCATAGTTGACTATGTGACTGTGCTGTTGTTGTTGTTGTTGTTGTCGTTTGTTTGTTCTGGGGGGTCTCTTCCATCACATGAGAGTCTCTCGCACCCGTCTCCGGTCTACATGCTGTTTGATTTGCGTGCAGAGCCACAAAATGTCATCAATTGTTAAACATGGTTTTCACACATGTTATGCACACTTATGTTAATGGGGACCAAGGACACACGCTGCCATGGATGCTTTTCCTGTGAGCCTCTACCGGGGACAGAGCGGCTAACTGTGACTGAGTTAATGAGCTGCCGAGCTACTGAAGAAGTGCGTCATCGTCGCAGAGACGATGTGTTGCCTCTGAAAACACTGTCCACCAATAATAGGCCCACATAAGATCTGCCTAGAGCAGGGGTCTCAAACTCAATTGACCTGGGGGCCTGGAGGTAGAGTCTGGGTGAGGCTGGGCCGCATCAAATATTCCACAAAAAAAGGGTTTCAAGTATTCAAAAAAAAAGTACAACTGATCCAATCTTCTCAATCTTTAAGAATGCTGTGTTTCCTCTGTTCATGTTGTGTGTTCCCGTTTTAGCTTGTGTTTAAAAGGTTATCATCTTAAAAGTGTTAACATCTTTTCATATGTTTTCAATAAGGGCTGTCCCTTTACATATGTTTTCCTTTAAGATATTCCCTTTACACATGCTTTTATTTATGATGTGAGTTTTCTTTTACTAATGCTTTTTGTTCATTAGTCTTGGCCTTATACCAGCTGGCATTCATTAGTAATCACGGGCACTATTTAGACCTGCTCGTTTCTCACACTCATTGTCGCGCCATTGTATTGATTTTCATTGCATTGTTTTGTCATTGTTTTGTTACCACAGTTGTGTTCGGTCACGTACTCACCTTGTCACCAGTATTTCCCAGTGAGTCCGCTCCTTCTTAGTCCATATTTTTGCCAGCTCTGCTGTGTATTGTTTTCGGGTTGCACAGTTTGCTTTTGTCAGTAACCGTTTTTGATTTGTAATCATTGTTGCTTGCAACTGTATAGTAAAAGCCTGTTCATCTTCATCCCGTCGTCTCTGCCTTTTACTCTCTCTGCTCGTGTTCCTGCATTTGGGGTCTCCTCTCCTATTCCCACACCGAACCCTCACAAATCTGGTTGCTGTGCGATCTGAGGGGGATTTGCTTTTGTTTGCCTTCAAACATGGTCTCCATCACTTCAGTCATACATTATTTTATTATGTATGCATCAGAGAGAGAGAGAATGGCTTCTTGCCACTGAGTGAGGACTTGGTTGCTTTTTCTCGTTGTGACATAGATTTAACAATAATTCTGCTTGCAGCTTGATATGATGATTTCATTCCATTTATTTTTGTGGTTCTTAGCACTGCATTTTGAGGAAAGGTTGCATTAAAATAACTGTTTTGTTTCGTAGTGGCGTTTGAAATTGCTAGCCTTCACAAGAGCTACCGTTTCTTGGCATATTAGTCACATTGCTGCACAGGTGCTGGGACTCAGGATGAACGCATATTTTTCAGTCCATTCACCTTTGAATTGCAGTCGACTTTTCTTTTACTGACCATCTTTGAACATGCCATATTTTTCTGCTGGCTGCCTCTGCCTGCTGGCGAAACTAGGCTAATAGCTACATTTATCTCATGGAGATAAAACTGGGAGCGAGGCTACTGTAGATGCGCTGTCAACTCTGCTCTGACTCGGACTGTTTTAAGACCCGCCCTACTCTGCATCTGATTCGCAGACTGTGGGTGAGGGGGAAAACGCTGACGGGACACTGAATGTGATTGGACCAGAGCAGAGTACACAGACACAGAGTGGCAGTGCAGCCGGACGCGTGTAGTCTTTTACCAACAAACTTGCAGTTCCGCGTTCGGGTTCTGCGATCTGATTGGCCACTGATGTACGCTCTCTCTACGCCCAAACAGCGCGTTATGCTAGTTCTGCCTCTAACCTCTAACAGCCTGCAGCCTAGCTGTTAGCATTATTAGGCTGTCAAAGTTAACGCGGTATTTACGTGTTATCGCCCGATTCTATTAACGCCACCATTTTTTTTACTCACGATTAACACAAGATTTAAATAATAATTTTTTTTTTCTTTTTTCTTTTACTTCACTCAGGTGTATTATTGATACTCTCATTGATACTATGTTTGTTTCTGAAGTGTGTGTGTGTGTGTGTGTGTGTTTGTGTGTGTGTGTGTGTGTGTGTGTGTGTGTGTGTGTGTGTGTGTGTGTGTGTGTGTGTGTGTGTGTGTGTGTGTGTGTGTGTGTGTGTGTGTGTGTGTGTGTGTGTGTGTGTGTGTGAGATATAGAGAGAGAGATGGGGGTGAGAGAGATGAGGAAGGGGCAAGAGAGAAAGAGAGCTGGGAGAGTGTGTGAGAGAGAGAGGGGGGGTGTGTGATTACTCAGCCCTTGTGTGGGTGAATGTAACAAGTTCCTAACATTTTCTTTCCCCTATTATTTCATGCACACTTTATTCATTGTTTTAAATTATTATTTTCTTTTAAGTTATTTTGGTGCATCACTCTGTTTTGAATTTGATGCAAATTTGCAATGCATGAGGGTCATCCTTTTGTGTTAAATGGCTGCATAAAGCAAGCATTTGTTGACTCGCATGTTGATAAGAGTATTGATTATGCCTTCTTATAAATTTAGCATAGTTATAAGCTTAAGCAGGAAAGTGTTGCGTCAAGTTCAAGGTCATACAATTGTTAATTTTTAATATAAAAAAATATCTTTTCACAATTAACACTAAGAGCATAACCTCAAGATATCTATAAAAGATTACAAATATTTCAGAATTTTAACCACTTATATTCCCGTTTGTTTGATAGTAACTGCCTTTTTATGACAAAAAAACTCAGAAAACTGCCTATTTTTCATATACGTTTTCGACCCCATAGTCCAGCGTGGGAAACCAGCACAAAGTCCTTGTGAATAAGATAATGTCCTGGTGTAGACAAATGATTGACTCATTCGGTCAGAAATAGCCGAGACGCTAACGTTAGTAAGCACTGGTTATTGGTCATATTTCCAGCGGGGATAGAGTACACTTTTTGCCGGTAGATTCGGAAGAGACGAGCGCCGTGTACTCGAGCACCAGCCCCTCCCAAGCAAAAAGAGTCCAGAAAAGAGAGCATATACATTTGTGGTAAAAAATGTACATTGGGGGAGGTTGGGTAGGTGGGGTGGGGTTGGGTGGGGGGGGGCTGTACATTGGAGGTGGTTGGGTGGGTGGGGTGGGGGGGGTTGGGTAGGAGGGGAACACTGTACAACTGTACAAGCAAAACAGTCCTGCGAGCCCCAGGCCACCGTCCCGCGAGGCCCAGGCCACCGTCCCGCGAGCCCCAGGCCACCGTCCCGCGAGCCCCAGACCACCGTCCCGCGAGCCCCAGGCCACCGCCTGCGAGCCCCAGGCCACTGCCCTGCGAGACTTGTTTCCCATGCGCCTAAAATTCGACCTCGTCTCGTCCCGTGGGGCTCGCGGGGCGGTGGCCTTGGGCTCGCGGGACGGTGGCCTGGGGCTCGCAGGACCGTCCACACACCGCTATCAGTGTTCTTCTTCTCCGTTAATGAAGTATTCACCCAAATACCCAATACCATGGCAACAACTACCGCACTACCGGTAGAATAAGTGCAGAGAACCGTGGAAAGTGATGCAAACTGTCTTGTCGTGTTTTGAACATTTATGTTGTGTTGATGGAATCACGTTAATATAGAGAGATGAAAACAATACGTTATTTCGATTGATATGAATTGGATAATGCTATAGCAGCTAGGCTGCAGGCTGTTAGAGGTTAGAGGCAGAACTAGTGTAACGCGCGGTTAGGGTGTAGAGAGAGCGTACGTCAGTGGCCAATCAGATCGCAGAACCCGAACGCGGAACTGCAAGTTTGTTGGTAAAAGACTACATGCCAGCCGGACATGCAGAGCACTGCTTGCAGAGGAGATAGCGAGGATGCATTTGCGGTCCACTTTACTTGGTATCACTCAGGAATCACGTTTCAACCAAATCACTAACGTAACGTTGCTGTCATGAGCCTGCGATATGGTAGTCTACAAGTGATAAAATAAATAAAACGTCCAACTCTCGCGCAACGACTCGGCAAACAGTTGCGCGCAGGCCGCATTAACACTAAACTTTGATGTCAAGCGGCCCGCGAGTTTCAGACCCCTGGCCTAGAGGCTTTTAAATCGCTGCTAAAAACGCAACTCTTTTCCCTGGCCTTTGACCAGAGTTAGCCTGCCACTTGCACACAACGTTTGCTGTTACTCTGGACTTTTTATCTAATTTTTTGTCTCTTTTATATTGCACCTTGTTCTTGTTTTCTTAAATTGTACAATACCTTTTCTGTCATGTTAGTGTATTTTACTTATTACTGCAATGTATGTGTTTTTATCATGTAGCCTACCCGTGAAGCACTTTGGTTTGGCTTTAGTCATTTGTAAATGTGCTATAAAAATAAAGATGACTTGACTTGACTTGTGTAGTTTATATTTATAGATTTTTAGAAAGGTAGAATAAAAGTATTGCTTTTCCCCCAAAAATACCTGATTTATTATTGTTTGATTGATTGAATTGATTATGAAAGATTTTGATCAGAAATGTATGTTGTATTTTACATGTTGTGTGCATGTATCCCCTCAATGCTTCCCATTTCCCCACACGGAAGGCACCCGATTGGATAAACGCAATGGTAGTTAAGAGTTCCCCGTTTCTCTGCTGCCGTTTTCAAAATGAAGATGGCGGCTCGCTCGATCGTCAACTTTCTCATCCTAAAGTTGAACCTATATTACGGTTCTGACAACATTTTACAAGAGCAATAGGGCATACATTTGCAGGATATTGATTAATATTTGATCTGCTACGCCTAGTTTGACAGTTTGTAATACAGTACTGTAATGCTACTGTCAAAGCACACCATTGTTTTGGTCTGACGTACCGGTGCTCTAGTTTGACTAGTGCGATCTAGTGACTGAATGTGTAGCACCTAGAAGTAAAAGTAGGAACGTATTTTAGATTGAATGTACTTAAGTATTACAAGTAATAGTACACATGCTATATGATCTTCTTCTATTTCATTGCTTGGGCGCATTCAACCCTTGATCCACTGACCTCTAAAGTGGTATAATATATCATCGGCATATATCATCGGCATATATCATCCCAACCATGTGCCATCACTGTCTTTCGAAGGCCGTATCGGGCCGAGTCTTTATGCTATCACAAAGTCATGAATCTTGAGAATGCAAGGAAACCATTGATACCAAATATGACAACTAGCTTACTGAGAAATGGGCTAAATATTAATAATATAATATATATATTGATATTGATATCATCTGTACGTTTTATATCTGTCTATGCACTGTTTTATACTGACCTGCACTTTTAATTACTTTTAGCAATGACAATGTGTATTGTGAGGAAGTATGGCTACTGTGTGAGTGATATGTGTAGTATGGAGTGAATGATATGTGTAGTATTGAGTGAATTATATGTGTAGTATGGAGTGAATGATGTGTAGTATGGAGTTAATGATATGTGTAGTATGGAGTGAATTATATGTGTAGTATGGAGTGAATGATATGTGTAGCATGAAGTGGAGTGAATGATATGTAGCATGGAGTGAATGATGTGCGTAGTATGGAGTGAATGATATCTGTAGCATGGAGTGGAGTGAATGATATGTAGCATGGAGTGAATGATATGTGTAGTATGGAGTGAATGATATCTGTAGCATGGAGTGAATGATATGTGTAGCATGGAGTGAATGATGTGCGTAGCATGGAGTGAATGATATGCCTAGCATGGAGGGATGAATATGTATTGTAGTTGTCCTGTTTACTTTGTTTTTAACTGCACTGATCAATAGTAGCACTCCTAATTTCATTGTATCCTGTACAATGACAATAAAAATTTTCATATTCTATTTTCTAGTCTAAATATTTCTCCAACGTAGCAGCGTCTTTACTGGGACACCAACAATCCCTAGAGCGCAATTATAAGACTTAGTACAGGTGCTATTCAGAGAACCAAGGTCGTTGCACCTTGTGGCTCATCAATTTGTTTTACATACACAGACTGGGAAATACACAAAGGTATCCATGTTAACAGGAAATTAACTTGCTCTACGGTTGAAGAAACATGAGTAGCGGGGTGCCAGGGTGGCGCACCACGTAACGCACTGTGGTGCAACGCAGCCATCCCGGGTTAGACTCTCAGACCCGGCGACCTTTGCCGCATGTCTTCCCCCATATCAGGGGTGTCCATTTGGTATGGCAAGGTATGGCACTCGCCATACATTGGCAAATAAAAATGTAAAAAAATAAAATAAAAGATTTTTTTTTTTAGAATTTTCTATGTTGATTTAGAATTTGAATGTCAACATTATGAACGAAGCTTCGAACTATTCGGTACAGCCCTAGCATGTTTTGATATTGTCAATTATCTCACTTTTACTAGGTGACTTTTACTGTGACTAACGGAAATATGCGAAAAAAAAAGGAAAATGGACATAGGGACGTTTTTTAATCAAAGGGCAGCAGAGACAAGTGATACAGGGACACAGGTAAGGTCTGGCTTAGTGATTATAATAGTGCAGTTCAGCATTCAGTAACCCATACTTTTTGTGAATGTGTTTTTGATACTACATTCTGTTGAACACACCCCCTTTAACCCCCCCCCCCCCCCCCCTCCTCGCCATACCTTGCCTTTTACTGAAAGGACGCCACTGCCCCATATCTCCTTCCTTTCTTCCTCTCTGCCGGGCTTGTCCAATAAAGCCAATAAAAATCTACAAAAAACATAACATAAAAAAATTAAAAATAAACATGAGTAGCTTCTCACGGATGCACACGAATAGGGAGGTGTAGTGGTTACGTCATTGGTGTTTCCTATGCGGTCCACCCTCCTTGAAATTACCATGTATTTCCAATGGACCCATTTATAAATCGTCTCGTTTAAAACAAATAAAGCATGAACATTGTCATGGTGTACCTTTCTGTGTGTATTCATCCACAATCTATAGCTCAACATGAAGAAATTCGTAATTAATCCTAAAAGTAGCAAAATAACAACATTTATGTTTTCGTTCACTGAGGAACTACACTCACTTTGGCGCTGCTGACTGACGTCAAAAACCTTATAACTGACTGTATTTCAACCAAAAATGCTTAAACAATAATGTTAGTGATAGAAGGGAACTCATTTTGTGCAAAAATGGAAAGCTTGCCAATGTTCATGAGGCAGCATTATTACAATAGCCGATAATACATTTTCCCAATGATAAATCGCTATACGGGTGGACCGCACGGGAAAATAAAGTGACGTCAGACTACACCTCCCTATAGCAAAAGAAAAAGTTTGTTATTTTAAAGAAGCTGCCTCTCTGGCAATATGCCGATCCGTGCACATCCTGTACATGCGCATTCACACGTGCACGCCAGAGTGTTTTTTGGCAGCTGGGGCAGATTTTGTTTTGTTATATATCTTGCAATTGAAAGCAGGATAATGCAGTTCCAAGGGCGATTTATGGAGATACAGAGAAAAGGCGCCGCTTAGTCTGGCATAGCCAGGCCTCTCTCCACACTATCTTAGCGCTGTGCCAGCGCAAGTGAAAGTAGCTGGAAGCATGTTCTCTGCATGCATTTGACTAAAGTGAGTGAGTGAGTGAGTGAGTGAGTGAGTGAGTGAGTGAGTGAGTGAGTGAGTGAGTGAGTGAGTGAGTGAGTGAGTGAGTGAGTGATCACAATTAGCAAAGAATAGCCCACAGAGGCAGTCCTGCACTCGCCGTGGGGAAGCATACTCGTTTACTTTCCACTACTGCTAATTGGGTATATACAGTAGTATTATACAGTATACCAGCAGACATGGATTATTTTTCCAGCTCTAGGTCCCTCATGTACAGTACCATGATGATACTGCCCATTGTGTTTCCCTCAAGAAGATGATGATGATGATAATGAAAGAAGAAGTACAAGGAAGACAATGCTTGCTATTCTGTTTTAAACGAGACACATTTTCATGCAGATTCAATGATGCCCTAAACTGCAGCCTCTGAAGACCATTTAGACCAGTGGTTCTCAACTGGTCTAGCCTCGGGACCCAACATTTTCCTTAGTCATTAAGTCGCGACCCAACATTTTTAACCACTATGATTTATGTAAAAGAAAAAATATTTGCAGTAATACGCAATCTTTCAAAACATGAAATAAACACAATAAAGTGCAACAAAAGTGCAACTATTGCTAAAAACCCAATGAAATAAAAGAATAATAAATAATATATGGTTCTTAGCAGATTTCTTAGCTTAACATAACAGACCTAAATTTGGGGGAACTAATGGGATAACTGAGTTTGCAACAAAAGTGCAACTAGGGCTAAAACCCAATGAAATAAAATAATAATAAATAATATGCTTCTTAGCAGATTTCTTAGCTTAACATAACAGACCTACGTTTGGGGGAACTAATGGGATAACTGGGGTTGCAACAAAAGTGCAACTAGGGCTAAAAACCCAATGAAATTAAATAATAATAATAAATAATTATGCTTCTTAGCAGATTTCTTAGCTTAACATAACAGACCTACGTTTGGGGGAACTAATGGGATAACTGGGGTTGCAACAAAAGTGCAACTAAGGGCTAAAAACACAATGAAATAAAATAATAATAATAATAATAAATAATATATCCTTCTTAGCAGACTTCTTAGCTTAACATGCAGGGAACTAATGGGATAACTGGGGGTGATGTTTGCTCCTGACAAGAGTCTCAAAGTCTGGGGTGATGGTAGACAAAGCAACTCTGAGGTCATGCTCAATGTCCAATCTGTTCCTCCGCTTTGTCTTCAGCTGGACCAGAGCTGAGAAGCCACTTTCACAAAGATAGGTAGTGGAAGAAAAAAAAGTAAAAAAAAAAAAAAAAAAAAAATCTTTTTACTTTTTTTTTTTTTTTTTTTTTTACACACACATCCGCGACCCACTCAAAATGGCCCCGCGACCCACTTTTGGGTCGCGACCCACCAGTTGAGAAACACCGATTTAGACTATGATTTGTCTTAATGTTACATTTGAAGACTATGCAACATGTTACACAATGAGAAGTGGTCCTATGGGGTCTAATTATTGTGCGCAATACAGTGTGCTGAAGCCTGCTATTGGCTTTTCTTTGTGAAGGACTGCTTGAAGAATGGATCTGCGTCAGGGACCCTTTCTTAACACTTTGGTCGCCAGGCTTATATTCTTAATATACCATCCTCCGCCAGCTCTATTTAACTATGGGGATGTTTACCTTCTTTGCAGGGCTATAACTTTTTAAATTGTATTGATAAATTGACATTACTATGACATTACTATAAGTATCTATTGTTCAGGGTGTAGCAACGTTATACTTTTTCATTCACATATTCATACTAAAATACGGTCTAAAGTATAAGTATGTTTTTATCGTTTTCTGCAGCTTTCTCCAGAACGTGATTTATAGCCCCAAATGCATTATATTGATGATCAAATACAGTTTGATAGGAATCTGCGCGAGATAAAAAATTTCAAATGGACGTGCTTCTAGAAGTTACTACTGATCATCTGATGTTGACCGGATGGGGGGGGGGGGGGGGGTCGTTATATAATTCCGTGGCCAACGTTAGATGATTCATCTAGTGTGGGTGATATGATCATTAGAGCAGTTAGTATCGAACACGTTAAAAAATAACGCTGAATCTTACCGTAGCTTCCTCATAGCGTTTGGCCGATGAGCGTGGAACAGAAATATTCCTATTATGGGATGTAGAAATATGCGATCCATTTCCAGGTTGTATAATAGTATATACGTCCAAATCATGTTGTTTATCGAGTTATTGGTAACGGATTGCTATCCGTTGTGTCTAGCTCGAGTCCTGGGACTATTACCGAGTGATCGGACCGAATTGAAATGAGCACCAGCTTCCATTTCCTGTTTCCGCTCTGGGCGATCCACCGATCGGCCACCAGATGGCGCTCTTGAACCGTTGGAGATTTGAGAGGGGCTCAACAGTAGATCTCAAGTCTCGGGGGGAGAAATATGATTTCGATCACAGATTTTTGAAATATTGATATCAAAGACGTGGTACGGCGTCTTTGGCAGAATGAGCATGGCGGGGAAAGACGTGCTATGGCGTTTTTGGCGACCATAGTGTTAAGGCAGCATACGGCTATATATTTTGCATTTTATTGCGAAAATGTGGGGAATATGCTTTTATGAAACCGAATACATCATTATTATTATTATTATTATTATTATTATTATTATTATTATTATTATTATTATTATTATTATTATTATTATTATTATTATTATTATTATTATTATTATTATTATTATTATTATTATTATCACTATCACTATTACTATTATTATTATTATTATTATTATTATTATTATTATTATTATTATTATTATTATTATTATTAGTATTAGTATTAGTATTATTATTATTATTATTATTATTATTATTATTATTATTATTATTATTATTATTATTATTATTATTATTATTATTATTATTATTATTATTATTATTATTATTATTATCATTACTAGTAGTAGTAGTAGTAGTAGTAGTAGTAGTAGTAGTAGTAGTAGTAGTAGTAGTAGTAGTAGTAGTAGTAGTAGTAGTAGTAGTAGTAGTAGTAGTAGTAGTAGTGTATATAATTATGAATTATTAGATCAATTTGCTATTCTTAGCAATGAATAGTACTACTAATAAAAGCACTGCAATCTATTTATTCCGCTGCTTGATAGCATGTTTTATGGGTTTAAATCTGAATAAGAAAGGTGTAGTTGTAGTTAAGCTGACATGAAAAAGTGCTTTGCCAGTAATCAGTCAATTGCTCATCAGTGACAGCATACAAGAGTTCAGTTTATAATTTTTTTGATTCATTGGTGCTCACAAATTAAGGAACATTTTATTCATCAAATGCTTGACAACTTGCCAACAAACCTTGACATGTTTACAACAGCGACGATGAGATCTTCCCGGTTTCTATTAGTCATTTTTGTGCCCTGATAACCAAGTTTAAATTAAACTGTGACCTGATGAGATTAGACACCTTATTGGTGGTATACTATTATAGCGCTTTTGTCATGGGCTCATATTGACGATTCACTGAGAAGCGTATGCAATTATACATAAACCTTCCTCCCCTAAAGGGGACAGGGTGGAAAGGAATCCCAACCTGAGCATGACATTGATGATTCACTGAGAAGTGTATGCAATTATACATAAACCCCCCTTCCCTAAAGGGAACAGGGTGGAAAGGAATCCCAACCTGAGCCAGTGGCGTTGCGCAATATTTCGGGGCTCCCCCGCAAGGTCGGACCATGGGGCCCCGCCCACTCCCCTAAATCAATAATAAAGTGACATCGCGGCCACTTATAGCTTTTTTTTTTTAAATGTTTATTTTTTCAGGCATCATTCATTGACAAATACAAGTGGCTTTGTATATATTTTTTGTAACATGAAGGTATTTGTAACTGAGGGGTACAATTCCCTGACTGTATTGATAAGTATGGTATCATTAAACCACTACCGCTTTATGTACTTTAACTACTGGCCACACAGTACATGATATAGATATGATGAACACTTTCCCACCATGAAACCAAGTCCACACAAATGTATAAGTCGAATATTTAATATATAGCAAAGGGTATATACAACGTTCACTTAATGACATTTATGATTTGAATGCACTTGTAAGGCAAATGAGTATTCGTAGGCAAATCAACATTGAATGTCCAATCTCTGGTTACGCAGGAAGCAAGTTTACAACCTGGTTCTTTAGGGAACTATAGCGATGGTACTTAATGATTATAGCTGGATACACTAAAGGGGGTCCCGCTGGTTGTAAGTCAGTAGGGGGGGGGGGGGGGGGGTTAGGAGAGCCGCTGGCGATATCCCATCTGTCCAACGATTTCTTGGGAGAATTCAGAGTGCTGAACACGGTGCCCACAGAACCTTGGTCCACAGATGAATACCGTTGGGCCCTCTTGTAGACGGTAGCTGCCGGTCCACAACGAAGAGACGTGAGGCGACCTCACTCGGGGTAGAGCGCCGTCTCACCTGGACTCCTCTCGGGGGGTAGTTCCAACACTCACCAGTGTTGGCTGTTATCCATGGCATAATCAAAGCACCCAAAGCAAGTAGATAATCCAAGCCGTGTAGGGCTCGCCGTCGTCCGGGTAAGGTAATCCAATGTGCAGGTCCACTCGTCCTAGCCCAGAACTCCTCGGATGAAGGCACCACACGTGGTCTGCCCAGCCTGGTTAAGACTCTAGATAACGCGAGGAAACGATGGGGGTACTGCTCACTTTATAACTCTAACCGAACGATGCACCATACATAATAGACTATTATTAACTTAATAGAAATACGTCCCACTCGACGGTATAGTGCCAAACTATGACAATTCAACTATTAATCCGCACGATGTCTCAATGCCATTCTGAGGCCAAGTTGACCATACTGCACCACACGTGTATCGTGGGTGAGGCTTAACGTCTTGCCACTAGGTTGGAGGGTAAAGAACTAAGGGCTAAGGGACTAAAAGAAAGTTCTACTTTACTTGCGCCATATATATATGCGCTGTGAACAAATAGTACCATTCGTATTTCGCCAGACGTATTCCTACGCGGAACCGGGCTAGTAACGACATGTTCGTCGGCACGATTGAACTTGAACCAAGGGGCTTGGCTGCTGGCGCCAGGTTCTTGTCCAATGAGAGAATGAAACTATTATGGGCTGTTAGTAGACTAAAGGGATATTCAGTGTATATGTACAAGGAATATACAAGGAATATCAAACGATATACAAATACTATTAAATATATATCCATAAATAAATATATATATTCGGTTTAATCTGATCCTTCACAACAGCCGCCCCCTAATTAGTCCCACCTAATTAGCTAACCAGAGACAGATTAACCGCACTGTCTACCACTCAAGGTCCGCTGTAAGGGTCAGTCAACTCACAAAGTCATGGGGTCATGGTCGTCATCGATAGTGTCTGGGAGTCTGGGCAGTTCTATTAGCCTCGCCACGGGTCGTGTGTAAGTTCGCCCTTGGACGAGCACCTCAGCTGCTCGGACCTTGCCATCGGCACCGGTGATCACTTTGCTTACGCGGCCAGCCGGCCACATAGCTCTGGGTAGTGACTGGTCGATAATCATGACGACTGTTCCTTCTGTCAAATTGTCTCTCTCTTTTACCCACTTCTGGCGGGTCTGTAGAGACGGTAGGTAGTGGAGTAGAAAGCTGTTACAAAACTTGTCAGCTAGTACTTGACTGTACCTCCACATTCTTCGGCCGTTCGCTTCTTCAGGCCTGTACATGGTCTGGGGTAGCGCGGGGTCCAGCCGCCCCATCAAGAGTGTGTTGGGGGTGACTGGGTCGACATCTGCTATATCACTGGAGACGTAGCCGAGGGGCTTGGAGTTCAATACTCCCTCGATCTCCGTGAGGACTGTCATTAAGACTTCTTCCGCTACAGTCTGGGCCCCAAGCACGGCGTACAGGGCTGTCTTTATAGAACGTACTTCTCGTTCCCAGGTTCCACCGAAGTGGGGTGCGTTCGGGGGATTAAACTGGAAGTCAATCTGGGATGGAGCGAGGTGGGTCTTAAGTTCTGGGCCCATAGCTTGGAAGCTCTCTCTCAGCTCTCTTTCTCCGCCTTTGAAGTTTGTCCCGTGATCAGACAACAATGTAGACGGTTTTCCTTTCCGTGATGTGAATCTTCGGAAGGCCATAAGGAATGAGTCTGTGCTCATGGTTGGAAGGAGTTCGATATGTATCGCTCTGGTGGTCATGCATTTGAATACAATACCCCACCGCTTCTCGGTTCCTCTTCCTTTCTTTATATACAACGGGCCAAAACAGTCCATGCCTGTGGAGTGGAATGGCTTGTCGCCGAGTCGGAGGCGACAGGGAGGTAGGTCAGCCATCCGGGGTATGCTGGGCTGCGCGCGCCACTTTCGGCAGTCTAGACAGGTTCGCTGGAAGCGTCGCACTGCTTCTCTTCCTTGAAGTATCCAATAGCGACGTCTGATCTCCGCGAAGACTCTCTCTGCTCCTGCGTGGTGTACATCCTCGTCGTATTTCTTCATGATCAGCTCTGTGACCTTGTGTCGGCTGTTCAAGACTATCGGGTACTTAACGTCATCCGGTAGATCGGGGGCTCTCCGCAGACGACCACCCACTCTGATGAGATTATGGGCGTCGCTCTCGGGTGCCAGGTGGAGCAATCTGCTGTCTGATGGGACGGGCTTTCCTCCCTGTAGACAGTCTAGCTTGTCGGGGAACGAGTCTCTCTGGGCTCGTTGTAGTAGAAGAAGTTCTGCTTCTTCGTAGTCAGCTGCTGAAATGTCGGCAGTGGGCTGAATCTCTGGGTGGTGCCACAGGAATGTCTTTAGCTGCGCACTCTGTAGGGTAATGCAATCATCTATGTTGGGGTCTGTGGAGGCGACTGTGCTCAGTCCACAGAACATAGGTTTCTTGTTCTCAGCCTCCTCTTTACTCGCTTCCCGTGGGGTGGGCGTAGGCCACTCTTCTTCCGGGAGCTTGAGGAACTCTGGTCCGTCACTGTAGATGTTGCGACGGGTGAGGTCATCTAGGGACATTCCCCGGGTGATGACGTCAGCTGGGTTGTGTTTGGTGTCCACATACCGCCAGCTCGCTGTTTCTGTTAACTCTTGAATCTCGGTGACTCTGACTCCCACGAAGACTTTGTATCTGCATGAATCAGACTTGATCCATGTGAGTACTGTCGTGGAATCTGACCACAAGATTGTTCTGTGCACCGGAATGGTGAGTTCACGTTGGATTAACGTGGCTAGATGCGCTCCTGCTAGGGCTGCGCAGAGCTCTAGACGCGGGATAGATTGTTGCTTTCGTGGGGCTATTCTTGAGCGAGCCAGGATGAAAGCAGTGTGTATCTCTCCTCCCTTCTCTTGGGCACGCAAGTAGGCCACCGATCCATAGGCTACTTCGGAGGCGTCACTGAAGACGTGTAGATCCATCTTGCATGTCTCTGGCCTCACTGTGGGTGGGAAGTGGCTGCGGCGTATATTGACGCCTGGGAGTGAGCGGAGTTCCGTCTCCCACTCTCTCCATGTGGAGGCAAGGGGTGCGGGTATTGGGTCGTCCCAGCCCTGGTCCTTGTCCCATAGTGCTCGTACAATCATCTTTGCCCTGGTGGTGTAACGTAGAATACATCCCAACGGGTCATATTGTCTGGCGAGTGTTCTGTACACACTCCGTCTGGTGGTCGGTATCGCCGTCGACCTTCCCTGCTCCGTGGTCAGGGGTTTGTGTCTATAGTGGAGCGAGTCTGTTTTGAAGCGCCAGACTAGTCCTAGTGTCATTTCTTGGGCTTCTCCTGTGATGGTCGCCATCCAGGTCTCGCTGCTGGCAGCCTTGTCCGCGGGGGAGAGGCTGCACAATACGTGCGGGTCACTGCTGGCCCACTGCCTGAGATCAAAGCCGCCTTTGATCAGGGAGGCGCGTAGCTTGAGTAGGAGAACCTCGGCTTCTTCTTGAGTCGAAACGCTATGTAAACAGTTGTCCACGTAGAAACTGTTCTTCACACTGTGTCGGACCTCTTCATCTGCTGCTGGGTCCTCTGCGACGTGTTTCTGTAGTGCAAATGTAGCACAGCACGGGCTGCATGTGGTTCCGAAGGGGAGGACTTCCCATTGGTAGATGGCTGGGTGCTCATCTCCGATCCTCTCTCTCCATAGGAACTGCAGCAGGGGCTTGTCCTCCTCCACTAGTCTCACCTGCAGGAACATCCCTTTGATATCCCCGCTGATAGCCACCTTGTCCTGGCGGAAGCGTAGTAGCACGCCTAGTAGAGAGGGGCCGAGTGTGGGGCCGGGCAAGAGCTCTTTATTCAGATTTTGGGATCCGATCTGGTAGCTGCAGTTAAACACAATGCGATCCTTGCCGTTGTGGTGGACCTTGTGGTGCGGCACGTACCATGATTCGGTCGTCTGATCGGCCTCTTTAATGTCAATCTTTGTCACGTGTCCCGCTGTGATTAGCTTCTCAATCTCAGCGCGGTACACACTCTCTTGAGCGGGGTCTTTGGCTAGGCGCCGCTCTGTGTTCAATAGATACCGCTCCGTAGCGTCTTTCTTTGCGTGAAAGGTGGGCATTCCCTCTCGCCTCAGGAGTGGAGTTGCGTATCTCATCACTCCGCCGACTGTGACTCTCTTTGTCCCTTGCTCGAGGAGGTTTATGGCGTAAATGTCTTCTTTAGAACGAATGTCTTTCTTTTCGTTCTTAAAGGGCATTGTCTCTAGTGTCCATAGCCTCTCGACATGCTGCAGGAGAGTGGTGTCTTCTTCTGTCACTCTGGAGTGGAGGCAGCTAGTGGCTGCTGTTCGGTTGAGAGATTTAGCGAGGGGGCCTTGTAGTGTCCATCCTAGGCGGGTCTCGACTGCTGCAGGACAGCCTCTGGGTCCTGTATGGACCCGGTCTATCGGGACTATGAGGTCTGCATGGTCGGAGCCTATCAGCAGGGTCGGGTTGGCGCCGTCTATGAGCGGGATAGGTAGTTGACGCAGGTGCACATATTTATCCATCAGCTTGGCGATGGGGTAGGTGTACTGTGATAGTCCTATTTCTTGGCTGGTGAAAGCATTTGTAATCCTATACCGTCTATCTGGCTGCCCGCTTGCTGCGATAGTGAAGGAGACATTCTCGCCTTTTATCGTCTTTAAATCTCTTCTTATTGTCCGAATTGTCATTTGGTTCTCGCTCCCCCGCAGTCCCAGCTGGGCCGCAGCGGACGCGAGCAGAAGGGTCTTCTCTGACCCGTCATCAAGGACGGCGTAAGTGTCCATGACTTTATCTTGGTAGCTCAATGTTACACGGACTACCTTTAAGAGCACTTGGGCGCCGCTGCTGCTGGCGGGGTCAATGTACATAACACTTGCCTTTGTGCTGCTCGATGGTGCAGGTGCAGGCTTTCTTCTGTTACTGTCGTGTAGGACATCTAGGTGGGCTCCGTCACACCGACTGCACCTCTTCTTTAGGCGGCACTCGGCTGCCATGTGACTGCGCGCACATCGGTAACAGCGCCTGTTGGACTTTATCCATTGACTCACTTCTTCTGCATTCATCTTTGTGAACAGGTCACATTGTGACAGCCAGTGTTCCTTCTCGCAGTACGGGCACACCATCTTCCACTTCTCTTTTCTCGAGGGGGTACTGTGGTTCTTACTGCTCGGTACTGATTCTGATTGGTGCATGACAGTCACCGATCTTCTTCCATCGTTTATTCTCCTGGGTCCCTCTCTGGAGCTTGGTGTGCTCCGCACGAATGTATCCAGTCGTAAGCTGCTGACTTCTCTCGCCAGGAAGTCGGCTAGATCGAGGAGGGATGGTTCGGGACCGTTAGGATCACGGTGGTCTCTCTGCCGCCTAAAGCGCTCTTCTCTGGCGGGTGGCAGCTTCTCTAAAATCCTCTCGACGTTAGAGTTGGCGTATAGCTCGTGCATACCCTTTTCTCGTTGCGCTCCCAGCATCCCTACCAGGGACTGCACTTTTATAGACAGGTCGTCTAATGAGCGATTGTCTGTTGCTGGGGGTAGGCGGTCAATATGCCTTATCTCTTGGATTACGTAATCCCATATACGTCCATATCTCTGGTCCAGCGCTGCTAGAGCCGCGGTGTATGGGGTCGTAGAGGTGGCATAGGCTAGCGCTATATTGTGCGCTCGGGGTACTTTCAGGTGCTTCAGTAATATTGCATACTTGTGACGTTCATCAACGACATCCACCATCATTGTCTCTAAGCACATTCGGAGCTACGTGTACTGTGCCCGATTCTCATGGGTGAAGTCTGGGATGGTCGGTGTGGCAATGTATGACGCCGTGGATGGCTGATACATCGGCGAGCGTTTGGGGAGAGGCCTCCTAGGCGAGTCTCCTCTTGCGCCTCTCTGTGGGCTGGTACCGGCAGGGTACCATGGCCCGCTGGTCCAGGTGCTATTCCTCGGGGCTGGTCGTGCGTCGTGCTCACCCGTGAATAGAGTCGGGGGTCTGTAGCGCAGCGCCGCGGGGGTATAGCCTGGGCTGTACTGGACCTCCTGGTCCGGTGGAGTACTGTGCTGTCGTCGGGCTTGGTTCTCCTCCTCTCCCTCTTCTTCTTCTATCAGGTCCTCTAGATCCTGTAGTCGTTTATTTAGCTTCTCCGCAGTGTATGCTGCTCCTTCCTTGTAGCTGGGTCTCGCTTGGACCGGTCGGGGAAGGGGGTCTGCGGGGGGTATAGGCTTGGTCTGTTGGTCAAGTTCAGGGTCGCTTGCTCGGTTAGGAGACGCTACCCTTGACTGTTGTCTCGACGAGTTCCTTGAACCCCTGGCGGAGGGAGAGGGTGTTGCCTTGAGGATCAGCTGCTCCATTAGTTGCGCTTGTAGCTTGTCGCGCTCGGCTTGTAGTCTGTCGCGCTCGGTTTCGCGCTGGATGAGAGCGAGGTCGCGCTCTGCTTCTCTTTGGGCACCGGCAGCGGCACGCTGGGTGTCTGCTCGGTCTCTTGCCATATTCTCTTCCGTCTGAAGGCGTCTCATCTCCAGGCGTATGCGCTCTTCTTCGCTCCGTTGCTGTGTCTGGAGTCGATCGCGTTCACCCTGAAGTCGATCGCGTTCACCCTGGAGTCGATCGCGTTCGGTAGAGGCTGTCAGGCTGACGAGGAACGCCTGTGATAGCATCCTCTCCGCTTCGCTGGGGGAAGACGGTTGTAGAGGTGAGCCGCTCCTGGCTGTACTCGTTGGGGAGTCCTGGAGCTCTATCTCCTCGGCGCTCTCCTCATCTTGTTCCGTGCAGAGTTCTCTCTCTGTAGGGTTGTCTTCCTCCCGGGGCTGGTCGGGGACTACTTCTTCGGTATTGGCGGGGGGTAAAGGCATGTCAGCTCCCTCCTGGTCCCCACCGTG
Organism: Notolepis coatsorum; assembly: GCF_963971535.1. Lineage (NCBI taxonomy): Eukaryota > Metazoa > Chordata > Actinopteri > Aulopiformes > Paralepididae > Notolepis > Notolepis coatsorum. The sequence continues at coordinate 153,769,824 of NC_140166.1, read as the reverse complement.
AGCTTGGTCAGTTACATTAGAACCCACTAGGGCCTCTGTGGTCGGGGTAACCTGGTCGTTAAGGTCAGACATAATTTTACTTTCTACTTTTACCGCGTTTACCGTCTGTAGAAGGCTAGGTAGTTGACTGACAGCGTAATCCTCTAAGTACTGAGGTGTCTGTCGTCTGCGCCGCGGGCGTTCTACGTTAGGAGGACCGTTTCGTGGAGTGTTCATCATAGGCCATTTTAATATTAATAACACTATATTAATATTACACTAGTTACCCTCCGGCTCGAAGGACCAATTGTAACTGAGGGGTACAATTCCCTGACTGTATTGATAAGTATGGTATCATTAAACCACTACCGCTTTATGTACTTTAACTACTGGCCACACAGTACATGATATAGATATGATGAACACTTTCCCACCATGAAACCAAGTCCACACAAATGTATAAGTCGAATATTTAATATATAGCAAAGGGTATATACAACGTTCACTTAATGACATTTATGATTTGAATGCACTTGTAAGGCAAATGAGTATTCGTAGGCAAATCAACATTGAATGTCCAATCTCTGGTTACGCAGGAAGCAAGTTTACAACCTGGTTCTTTAGGGAACTATAGCGATGGTACTTAATGATTATAGCTGGATACACTAAAGGGGGTCCCGCTGGTTGTAAGTCAGTAGGGGGGGGGGGGGTTAGGAGAGCCGCTGGCGATATCCCATCTGGCCAACGATTTCTTGGGAGAATTCAGAGTGCTGAACACGGTGCCCACAGAACCTTGGTCCACAGATGAATACCGTTGGGCCCTCTTGTAGACGGTAGCTGCCGGTCCACAACGAAGAGACGTGAGGCGACCTCACTCGGGGTAGAGCGCCGTCTCACCTGGACTCCTCTCGGGGGGTAGTTCCAACACTCACCAGTGTTGGCTGTTATCCATGGCATAATCAAAGCACCCAAAGCAAGTAGATAATCCAAGCCGTGTAGGGCTCGCCGTCATCCGGGTAAGGTAATCCAATGTGCAGGTCCACTCGTCCTAGCCCAGAACTCCTCGGATGAAGGCACCACACGTGGTCTGCCCAGCCTGGTTAAGACTCTAGATAACACGAGGAAACGATGGGGGTACTGCTCACTTTATAACTCTAACCAAACGATGCACCATACATAATAGACTATTATTAACTTAATAGAAATACGTCCCACTCTACGGTATAGTGCCAAACTATGACAATTCAACTATTAATCCGCACGATGTCTCAATGCCATTCTGAGGCCAAGTTGACCATACTGCACCACACGTGTATCGTGGGTGAGGCTTAACGTCTTGCCACTAGGTTGGAGGGTAAAGAACTAAGGGCTAAGGGACTAAAAGAAAGTTCTACTTTACTTGCGCCATATATATATGCGCTGTGAACAAATAGTACCATTCGTATTTCGCCAGACGTATTCCTACGCGGAACCGGGCTAGTAACGACATGTTCGTCGGCACGATTGAACTTGAACCAAGGGGCTTGGCTGCTGGCGCCAGGTTCTTGTCCAATGAGAGAATGAAACTATTATGGGCTGTTAGTAGACTAAAGGGATATTCAGTGTATATGTACAAGGAATATACAAGGGATATCAAACGATATACAAATACTATTAAATATATATCCATAAATAAATATATATATTCGGTTTAATCTGATCCTTCACAACAGTATTGTTATACATAATTTTGTATAAAAGAAAAGTAGCCTACAAAAAAACAAACAAAACACATCCTATAGGCTACATAGTAGAGGATGCAGTCAGGAGCTGCTTTCTATTGTAGTAGGCCTATTATTTTATACGAGCACGTCTCCTGGCATTCTTCTGCGCAAAGTCCAACACTCTTTAAATCTAGACTGCGCACGTGTCGGCTCTCAATACTAGAAACGTTAATAATAATAATAATAATAATAGCTTCATTTTATATAGCGCCTTTCAAAAGACCCACGGCCGCTTTACATAGGGGGAGAAACACAACATAACACAACATAATTTTGTGCTGGCTGTTCGGTAATTTCTTATCTACCATAGAATTTATGGCGCGTTATGCTGCGCACAATTTAAACCGTACTAAAAAATTTACGGATTAGATTCCAATTCCAATGTAACCTGTAGCCTACTCGTACTGGTTATGGTGAATAAAACGTTCTATTATTCTAACCTGTCTGGGCGGCTGTAGCCAGGGGCCCTCAGTTTTGGCGCCGCCCTCTATATCTGCAACCATTATTTTTACATAAAAGAAATCCTAACATAAGGGAAAATGAGCCAAAAATCAAAAACGGTCGGCCGGTCTGAGCCTCAGCTTTAGGTGTTCACAGTCAGAACATGCTAGAGCGCTGTGCATTGATGGGTATCGGTCAAGTGTTTATAGAATTGAGCGTTGAGGTAAGAAAGACTAACGTTAGAGAACTATGAAGAGGCAAAAGCCATCCGGCCATCCAGTTTAAAAAGAGAAGAAAAGAAGAAGACGAGAAACGTGCCAAGGTGAAAGGTATGCAATTTTGTACAACTTCCAAGACCTGCCACACCGAGAGCTGATGAAGCAAGCAGAGGCACTTGTACACACCTTAAACCATGGAGGGCAATCTTACATAAATACATAATTTTCTTTTAAAGCAAATGTGCACGTTATTTTATTGTTTATTATTATTATTATTATTATTATTATTATTATTATTATTATTATTATTATTATTATTATTATTATTATTATTATTATTATTATTATTATTATTATTATTATTATTATTATTATTATTATTATTATTATTATTATTATTATTATTATTATTATTATTATTATTATTATTATTATTATTATTATTATTATTATTATTATGTGTTAGCTAAGTTGTTTATTTGTTTTAATTCTTTAGTGTGCATTTTACATTTATTCTTAGCTCTTGTTCTTGCTTGTAAAAAATAAAGGTGCAGTACTTTACTGTATAACTGTTAACCCTTTCACTGCCACACGACGGAGGGTTAACCCTTTACTATCACACAACCGACGGTCGTGAAAGGGTTAACCTTCGGTGTATTGTCGCAGTGAAAAGGGTTAACCGGTTGGTAGCGCGGCAATGTTTTGATTTTTTGGGGGGGGAGGCTCAGACCGACCGACCGTTTTAGATATTTGGCTAATTTTCCCTTATGTTAGAAATTTTTTTATGTAAAAATAATGGTTGCAGATATAGAGGGGTGCGCCAAAACTGTGCCGAGCAGTGGTGAATCTCGCATAGGGCGCCAAATGTGATAGGTCCGCCCCTGGCTGTAGCGTGGATGGTGTCCTGACAGGGATGTCTGTTTGCTGTCTGCCTGGACTCGGAGCTGACCGGGGGGTTGCTAGCGGTGGCTGGGCTGGTTGGGGAGCTTACTACCGATGCATCTTCAGTAACGATCTGCTGCCTGCTGGAACAATGATGTTATTTTTGGTAGCTTTGCCGTCTCCTGTTCGGCTTTCGCTCTCATCTTGTTTTTCTGAGCACCGCTCGGGTATTTGCGCTTCATTTTTACCGGTGCTTCCCGCTTTGTTTTGAACACTGCCCTGCCTGCCAATGAACATTATGTAGCAGGGTGGATTAACCCTGCTTTATGGGAGTGGTTGTACACGGCCACCTGGTAGCGGGATGCTGCAGAGCTGAGTCTAGCTGGATCCCCGGCTGTAGGCCAGGAATGTCGAAATGGAGGTCGAGCAGCAGGAGCGGATGGGGCCTAGGATTCACTGACCTAGGGATGGTACTCTGGTCCTTCTGGCCCTCCAGGGCGATCAGCAGTAGCTCCCCACACACCACCACTTCCCCAATATTTCCTGAGCCCTCCCACACCTGATGGCAGTAAGATGGATAACGTTTTCGCTCCCCAAAGCAGTACCCTTCCTTAATGACCTGTAGAGACCTTTAACCATGAACTAGAGACAGGGGTGGGGAAGGGTTAAATAATGATGAGTATTACCCGGCTAGAAAATGGTTAAGACAAGAGACTCAGTAACAGACACACACACACAGTGCTCCCATTCAGTATTTGTTTAGTGAAGCATTTATCTGGTTCTCAACACAACTACAACCATTATATTGTTATCCAAAGGCACCATGAGCAAAGCTATTCCCGCTTACATAACCATGAGCAAAACTCTTCCCGCTTACACAACCATGAGCAAAGCTCTTCCCGCTTACACAACCATGAGCAAAGCTCTTCCCACCCTAGGCTAGACACAGTAACAAGACCTTCCCTTTAAGGGTTTATATATACTGTTCCACGACTACTCTATAGGTGGGGAGAGAGGGGGGAGAAAGGGAAGGGATAAAAGGGGTTACTGAATGGGAATTTTATAAACTTACTTTACTTAAGCCTTTTATTCCTTTCGGAACATAGGCCATAGATGAAAAGTTTCCACCCCCGTCTGTCTTGCGCCATCCTCTCCAGCTGTTTCCACGTCAGTCCCCTTGTCTTGAGTTCCTGCTCAGTGTCTCTTCTCCAGGGCCCTCATTCATCAACGTGGACTTTGACCTTGACCTACTTCCACACGTAAGCACGGAATTTAGAACTAGCGCACGCACAGGGAAGTCGGCATTCATCACACGTGCGTAAGCAGGCTCTACGCACACCTGTCATGATGAATCCCACCTTGGCCCTGCGCCGCAGCTCGTGCACGCTTTCACGTATTTTCATACCAAAACCGCCCCGACCAACCAAATATGGTCAGGCCCTCCCCTTCAAATACCATGAGGGAATCCCTGTGCGTGGAATGTTGGAGGATGGCAAAGCGAACGAAAAAGAGAAACTACACAGACACCGAGGTGGAGGTCCTCGTAACGGAGGTGGATAAATAAAAGGCGGATTTGTAAACGGTGATGTCAGATATCAACGGCTCCCTAAGACCATTGCTGCAATTCTGCCTGGACAGCTCAAAATACTAATAAAGACCGTTCGTTGACCACTGTTTGGCGTTGGTTGTGTTGTGTGTCATTATAACCGTGCTGTACAATATGAATGCCTTTATTAGTTGTGTTCGATTGGCTATATGATTTTTAGAGGCATCTATTTTGTTGTCGGCTAATAAAGACCGCGCTGGAATATGACTGCCTTTTCCTGTGTTGTTTGATTAATACCCACGGATTAAAGTTCTCCTCAATTCTATTCCAAATCGCGATGGATCTCCCGTCAATTTTCTACCTGCTGCATGATTTCTAGAGGCATACTACTACAATCTATTTTGATGTCAGTATTGGGTAGCCTATATAAACAATATAATACGAGAGCATATACAAGAACAATGAATCTCACTGCATGTATGATGTATCCTGCCTTTCAATACATGAACTTGAATTCCATCATATAGTCTGTCCACTATCTGCATGGTGTCATTGCAATGCGTTTTCTATTCTTTCTTATACAGTAAAAAGGGGGAAGAACACTATATTCATATGACTTATTCTGCTTACAGCTTCGAAATTCCACTTGTTTCGTTTAACGTAAAGCCTTTTAAATATAATCAAAACGTTCCCGTGTTTCGGCGGTCTGTGCGCAAAATAATAACGAGTTGAGCTTTATGATTTATGATGAATTGAAAATGGGGGACCCTGATGTAAACAGGACGAAAGTTGGTCTGCATCCCCAATTAACAATTGTATGTACTGAGCTGTACTGTACTGTACCCATTCTGCAATCTGTTAATAAACTTTTCAATCAATCAATCAATCAAGCTACGCGGAGCGCAGTCAGTCAGTAGCCTACACCCCGTATATTCCGATAACGCTATATAAACCATGAATGAATGAATGAATGAGAACTTTATTAACAGATTGCAAAATGGGTACAATACAGTACGGCTCAATACACACAATTGTTAAGGGGATGCAGACCAGAGAAAGACTTTCGTCTTGTTTACATCAGGGTCCCCCATTTTCAATTCATCGTAACATATATGACATGCTGCATTCATTCTGAGAGAAAGATCTATTATTCCAAATGCTATTTATAGGGTTTTGACCATAATTACACTAATATCGCTGTTTCACAATGAACTATGATGAATCACGGGGGTCATACAGAACACGCGCCAGTGACTTTATTTCCGCCTTGGAACTAATGCAGGACTGAGGAGTGCTTATGCGTAGTAACGATATTCTACCACTGGGAGCTAGGTACGCCAGGTCTGAAATGTGCGTAGATGTACGCACGAAGTCAAGTTCAAATCGAAATTGATGAATCCCACTCTTTGCTTAGAAATGATCGTACGCACGGGTTACGCACAGATCTGTGCGTAGAACACGTTGATGCATGAGGGCCCAGGTGTTTTTGGGTCTTCCTCTGCCTCGCTTGCCTTGTGGATTCCAGGTTAATGCCTGTTTGGTTATTGCGGTTTTGTGTCTTCGAAGTGTGTGCCCAATCCAGCTCCATTTTCTCCTGGTCAGCTGGACCTCCACTGATTCTTGTTTGGTGCATTCCCACAGCTTGATGTTGGTGATAGTGTTTGGCCAGAAGATCCTGAGGATACGTCTCAGACAACGGTTGATGAAGGTCTGCAGTTTATTGTTGATGTTAGTGGTGGTTTTCAGGTTTCAGTGCCATCTAGCAGAATGGATTTGACATTGACATTCAACTCCAAAATGTCAAAATTTATTTTATAAAGGAACACACATATTATTACACTCAAAAGAAATTAACAGTGGGCCCACATTTAGCAAATAAACTCCTATCTAGAGCCGGCTTGAAATGGTTGGGGCGCCCTCTTTACACTGCTCTCCAGTGTGCATTCAAAGCACTGTTTATCTTCACTCTTATAGAGCTTGCTCCCCACAGTGTACTGTCTACCGAACACGTTTCAACACTCAGAGCGCCGCTACTTATCCTAGATGGTGGGCCCAAACTCAGCACCGCTAGTCCGGATGCTAAGATGGCCGACGGAGATCCCGCGATAACAGCCAGCGGGGCGGAGTGGCCGCTTGGGCAGGTGCTGCTGGCAACGGCTTGAAGAGGCTGGAGAAGCGTGCAGTGTAGTGGCGTCCTCTGCTGGGCTGAAGAGGGGAGCTGTCGCGTGTGCTAAACTGTGGTGCTCGCCTAAACACAGCTAAACTGTGGGTCGTATTGAACCCTCCTACTATGACGCCTATATACACAGCTAACGCAAGGTGGCCAATGCCTATCACCTGGTCTTCGGCTCTGCTCGCCGGGTGAAGCCTTCACAGTGTCTCTGGCACACGAACCAAACGCTAAGCTACCGCAGATATTTCTGGAATAACCCGTTTTGTAGCTGAGTCTATTCCTTTATCCGGCGCATTAATCAAACGCTCAACTACCGCATGTATTTCTGGAATAACCCGTTTTGTAGCTGGGTCTATTCCTCGCACGCTCGCTCCTCTGTTGCTCCTGGGATAGACGTCCTCTCTCCTCTGAGTAGAACGTCCAAGAGAGTCTTCCTCTGTGTTGCACTTCACGTTGAACTCCTCCTTCCTCGCCCCTGAATCAAAGGGCAGCAAGTTAATAGTCAATATTCAGGGAGGGGTGATCAAAGAGAACCGCACGTTAATTATCCATGTCCTGGCAGGTATGATCAAGAGCGGACAACTGGTTACAACGTCCACGTGAACACAGGGAATGCAAAAGATTACCGTTAGACACACTGAATAATAGACATATTCAGGTGTCTACAATTAGTTATCAGCCGGCTAGCCATATTGCAGGTGAGCAAATAATTCTACAGCGTACACATGACAGGGATGGGGTGCTTAGCAACATAGCAGGGAGGGCGGGGCCCCGCCCTCTGCGCCCTGTTCCTGCGTTAGTACGAAATCTAAGATGATAGCCTACAGTGGGGGCGGGGCCCCCTAAACTCCGGGGCTCCCCAGCACCGCAGGGGGTGCAGGGGCCTGCCCTACGCCACTGACCTGAGCGTGACATTGGCGATTCACTGAGAAGCGTATGCAATTATACATGAAGCCCTCTCCTCTAAAAGGGAACCGGGTGGAAAAGAAGCCCAACCTGAGCATGACATAAGAGCAAAATGGCCGCCGTGTTAATACGGACCATCGCTCTAGTTCTAGAGACTGACAGGAAAAGGAAAGCTCTGACACAGGACGTCCGCTCCTGTTTGACGTGCCGCTGTGAATCTCCCAATGAAGATCCCCTGAATTGGGGAGCCAAAATGGCGGGAAGGGAATCCCATTTCGGTCCTCCGGTGGATGAGGCGTCACACTTTTATCAGGGAGGTTCGGCTTGATTTAAAAGGCTATCGTGTTTCATCAGGCGAGTCACTCAAAATCAATTTAATATGTACATATGTTAATATGTAAATACGGGGGAATAGGAGATCATTCCAAGTCTCACAGCGGGAGAAAAAACAAGGCAGAACTATCAACCGCTCTATTATAAACCACACGATGCAGGTGCCCGACTGAAAACTCCTGTACAACAAAAATCACGGTACAGTGGTCTCCAGTTCCTAACGTACACCTCGATGCCACTACTGTAGTGCCTTTTTAACTCCAGAACTCACCCCAGTCCTTAACCAGCTATACGTAATGCTAATTACGACAGGGCAGCTGTTTCAGTTGTAAATCACCATGAGGCACCATGTTTCTACACTAGAAGATGCGTTAGGAACTGGAGACTACTGTAGTTTGACAGCAATTGTATATACTATATAATCGACCATGGTAAAACTCCTGTACCAATGGTAATATAAGATAAGATATTCCTTGATTATATTGATCCCTTTGGGGAAATTCAGGCATCATAGCAGCATGGGGGAAGGGTGGGGGGGGGGGGGTACATGTGATAGTAGAAGACATGATACAGGTCATACAATTATAGTACAGTGGAGAAGTAAAAATAGAAATATAATAAAAAATAGGCAGTGTAAACAATATAACAATAAAATTAACTCTGAGTATGCGCATATGGGCAAGTATATGCAGTGTAAATAGGTCAAGCTGCAGATGAGGGTATGTATTCCCTCTGTTATATTTGCCTTACAATAAATATAGTTACAATATATATATATATATATATATATATATATATATATATATATATATATATATATATAATGGAGGCTTCCGGTTCCGCTCAGGATCAGATGGCTGGTTGACTTTTTGGAGCTCCGTGACCACTTCACATTAATATTGATAACAACGTTAATTTTACGCCATACGCTCACATTATACATCGTAGTTATGACTAGTCAAGAGCCTTCAGCTGCTCTGCCCCCCGCCTCTGGAACTCCCTCCCCCCCGACATCAGGAACATTGACTCCATCATCCCATTTAAAACCCACCTCAAAACCCACCTGCTTAGGCAGGTGTATGTCTGATTAAATTTTTTGTCTGATTTAATTAAATTTTTAATGGATTGTGATTGTAAATTAACTGTTTTTAAATTGTTGTACGGCAACCTTGAGTGCCTTGAAAGGCGCCTTATAAATAAAATGCATTATTATTATTATTATTATTAAACAAATACCGAATAAGATTGGAACGTTAAATGCGGTGGACAGAGATTTTATTAGGACTCTGTTCCGTGCTGAACTTGAAGCTAGCATGCTGAAGCTAACTAGTAGACTGGACTCGCTCCAGGAGGATGTAGCTAGCGCGACCACGCGGCTCACTGGAGTGGAAGAGGAGATGGCCACAGTGACTGCTATCGCTGAGACCAACTCCACCGAAATCTCGGCGATAGAAGACAAGTTGCTTGTTTATGATCATAAGATGGCTGACCTAGAGGACCGGAATAGATGGTGTAACATCAGAATATACGGCTTGCCCGAAAACATTGAGGACGATGCGCCGATTCAGTACCTTGAAAGGATGATCCCCCAGTGGTTTCCGACCATCATTCTACCGGAGATTGAGCGGGCGCATAGAATCTACAGGAACGGTCCCCCGGAGAAGGGCGAACGTCCATGCACCTTTATATTCTGCTGCCTGCGGTTCACTACACGCCAGACTATTCTCCAAGAGGCCAGGAAACACCCTCCAATGTGGGTAATCATACACTTAGATTCGCCGCGGGTTTCAGCGGTTACACCGCCAGGCGTCGCAGGGCCTTCTCTAAGGCTATGGGATTAGCTTGTGAGAAGGGCATCGAGGTTTACCTACTATACCCTGCAACTTTGAAAGTCAAGATGGGCCGCGGAGTTATTTCCTGCAACCGCTTGTTCACGTCGCTGTCCGAGGCAGAGAGTTTCCTTCGACGCTGCACGATGGCCCCCCCGGCCGAGGGTGGCGAGCCGGCCCTGGTGGAGCAGGCTACGGGCATCAGGGAATAACAGGCCTCGGGGCCTTGGTATGCTAAGTACGAGCTGTGCTTATTTTCCGGCTATCCAAGCTAACACTATCGCTACCACTCGCCTACCGCAGCTTTTCGGACCAACAGAACGGTAACACTCAAGGTTTATCTACGCTGTATTATTCCAGCAACGGGTATGCATACTGACTATTTTCAAGTATAATTCAGACAACCTGTGTTTTTGAACATATTTGCTTTTTTATTGTCTGAACATTGAACACCGCATTGGACTTCGCATAGATTGTTATGCATATTGTCTTTTTTCAAATTTCACTTAGACGAACTGTGTTTCACAAGTTCCACTCAAACTAACTATGTTTTAACGTATCTGCCGGTCGAGGGGGATGGTCCTTTCTTGGCGGAGCTGTCTACGTGAATCAGGGTATAACAGGACCTGAGCCTGATTAAGCTAAGCTCAAGGCGTGCTGGTTATCAAACTTTCCTAGCTAAAACTACCGTTACTAGGCGCCTACCATGACTTTTTGCTCCAGCTGAACGATAACGCTCAAGGTTGGTCTCCGCTGTATTATCTCAATGACGGATATGCATGTTGCCTTTTTTCAAGTTTAACTCAGACAAGCTGTGTTTTAATGCACCCGTTTTTATCGTCTGCACTTTGAACTCCGCATTGAACTTTGCATCGATTTCTTCTCTCTGTTGAGCGAAGTGGGTTCCTTTTTCTAAATTGTTACAATATACCTTACAAGTTTTTGGTATGGTTAAGTTACATAATGTTGTTGTGGTTGCTATGCTCGGTCAAAGTGACCGACTGATGTTTGATCGATATCGGACAAGTATTCTGATGGGGGGAGGGGGGAGGGAATGGGGGATTCTGTTGTTTTTTGTTTTTCTTTCCAGTCGACTCGCTCTATTTAATTTTTGTTTTCATGCTTACACTCGGAACTCAATAGGACCTTAACAAGTGGATATGTATCTGTTATAGTGCTCTACTCCAAACGAATTACATTCAGTCATACTGCAGCCTTTTTAGACTTTTAGCCTAATTTGAATATCTTGATCTGGAATACAGGGGGTCTCAATATACCGCATAAACGCACAAGTGTACTAACGTGGCTAAAAAGGAAGGAAGTGGACCTTGCTTTACTGAGTGAAACGCACCTTTTATTGGTGGATAACGCAAGACTGGCAAATAGATTTTACCGTAACATAAGTTCATTTTTTTTTAGCACCAAGGCCCGAGGGGCAGCCATAATAGCAAAGCGAAATTTGAATATTAAACTGTTAGATGTGTGGTCTGATGCAGATGGTCGAATTACTATTGCTAAAATAGAATGCTCTAACCGGAAAATTGCGCTGATCTCTGCATACACCCCTAATTTGTATGAAGCTAACTTTTATGCTGTACTCACTTTAGCTATTGTAACTGACCGCCAAGGGTAAAGATGCCTATCATCTTTACTGTCAGTAAGCTTTGATTTGCGTTGGTCTAGATGATCAATTTCTCTGTATAGGCTCAGAATACTGAGCCCTCTATTTATCTATCTAAGAAAATAATATTTCGGAGCCACTTGTGCACTTTCATTTAGTGTCCACATGGGGGCAGAGCTCGTCTTTCTTTAGTATAAAGGTCACAGCTTTCTGTGTGACCAAGGCGGAAGTAACTCAGATAACGACGGAGCAGGCAGCGAATTGTATGATGGAAGGACCTTACTCCAGTTAAATTAACTACCCTTGGTAAAGCGGAATAAGGTATGTCGAACACTCAAATGTATTATTATTATTACTGTTGTTGAAGATATGTTGTTGTATATTTATGTGTGTAACCGCCAAACATTTATAAACATATAAAGTGGTGCACTCACGAAGCAGATTCTAATCAAAGGCACCTGCTGCCGGACAAGTAACGTTATTATATATCATTGTTTTTCCCTGAGTGCCTTTGCTATGGAAGACGAGTTCACCCTTTAAATATCTTTAATACAATTGTTTGTTTGAACACTTTGGTATAATAATGAACGACATGTGAACAATATTGAAATGTGAAATATGTAACTAATTGTATGTTTGTGTTTGACTGTCCTATGCAGTTTTCACGGTGCAAACGAGGTGCAAACGAGGTGCAAACGAGGTGCAAACGAGGTGCAAACGGACCAAATGAGGCAACCGTCACTACCTGTACAAAGTACCAAAGAAAAGCTACAGTACTGCTAAGCTGAAATGCAAGAGAAAAAAAAGAGAAAATAAATAAAAGCATCTGTACGAAACATAACCGCATCTTTATTTCAAGACCAAGCCGGGGGGCAGTTACAGTGAAAACTTACCGACCAGTGGTGAGCGAAGACTTACCCATACTCTGAAGATGATAAACAGTGAGTAAAACCCATACTCTGAAGATGATAAACAGTGAGTAAAACCCATACTCTGAAGAGGATAAATGTATTATGAAACCTCATTCTGAAGAGGATAAATGTGAAATAGACCTTACTCTGAAGAGGATGGATGTATTATGAAGACTTTATTCTGAAGTGGATAAATGTACAATGAAGACCATACTCCAAAGAAAATGCATGTATGTTGAAGACCTCACTCTGAAGAAAATGCATGTACAATGAAGATCATCCTCTGAAGAAAATGCATGTACAATGAAGACCTCACTCTGAAGAAAATACATGTATGTTGAAGATCTTACTCCGAAGAGAACACATGTATGTTGAGGACCCTACACTAAAGAAAATACATGCATGAAGAGAAGGAAGAATGTATATCTAATTAACCTCATGCTGTCTGGTATCCATCCCAGCAAAACCACGGACGTGTGGCAACTCCTGTATATCTAAATTAACCCTATGCTGTCTGGTATCCATCCCAGCAAACCCACGGACGTGTGGCAACTCCTGTATATCTAATTAACCCTATGCTGTCTGGTATCCATCCCAGCAATACCACGGATGTGTGGCAACTTCTGTATATTTAATTACCCTCATGCTGTCTGGTATCCATCCCAGCAATACCACGGACGTGTGGCAACTCCTGTATATTTAATTAATATTATGCTGTCTGATATCCATCCCAGGAAGTGGAACTCTTAAATACCATCTAGTTATTTGATATTTTGAGTGTATGTGATCAAGCACAATGTCGGCCCAAGAAGACGAAGCTGGCAACCTCTTGGAGTTGGAACAGAACAGAACGGGTGCTTGCCAAAGAACTCTAACCGAGAAAGGAAAAGAAAACCGTGAAGTGGAGGATAAGAGGAATGAGAAAGCTTTTAACAAAGCTTATCAGAAGTGGAAGAAGATAGCCAAGGAAGCAAGAGGGAAGCTAAGAACCTTCTGTCCAGCAGAAGAACTTGAAAGACTAAAACAAGACATTCAAGCAAGTTGTGACTTAGTAAGAAGTTTATATGAGTCCATTTTACGTAACCATGCCACGACTCCTGAGATCGCAAATAAAATGGACGCCTGTATTCAGCTGACGACAGACACCCAAGAGCTTGTGTGTAAGCAGCTGGAAACAAAAGAGGAAGATTTTAATGAAAGACTTGAGAAGGAGAGGGTGAAAAGAGCTCTGAACAAAGAAGAGTACAGATCTGTATATGGTCACACAAATACTGAAACAATTCACTCTCAACGTTCCAAGGCATCAAACAGGCGGAGGGAAGCTGAACTCGCGGCTAAAGTGGAAGAGGTAAAGGCCATTCAAGTGATCCAGGCTCAGCAAACCAGTCTCCTCCAACTAGAGGGGGAAGAGGCAGCCATGCTGATGGAAATGGAGAAGGTGAAGGTACAGAGTCGACGTAAGCTGGAGGAGGAGAGGATGAAGTTACAGCAGCTACAAGCAGAGAAGGAAGTCCAGGTAGCAGCAGCCCGAGTGAGGGCATACAGTTCGGGAAGTGATCTAGACAACGAAGAAGAAGAAGTCACTGACCATGAAATAAATACTGCTCACCAAAATCCTGAATATAGTGCTCCGCTACATCCTACAGCATTCCAACGTCAAGCATCTCCCAGCGCGACGGCAAACCAAGAGGCCTTCAGTCTAGCCGAAGCAATCACAAGTGCATTAAGCATGAATCGCCTACCTACACCAGAACCAACAATATTCAACGGTGACCCTATGAAATTTGTTGATTGGAAAATGACCTTCATGACCCTGATACACCGAAAGCCTCTCCCAACAAGTGATAAGATGTTTTATCTGAAAATGTACCTTACTGGAGAAGCTCGTAAGTCTGTGGAAGGATTCTTTTACAGAGACTCCGAGGAAGCATATAAAGGTGCCTGGAGAGTGTTGGAAGAGAGGTATGGAAACCCCTTCATTATACAAAGGGCGTTCAGAGACAAGCTAATGAGATGGCCTAAGATAAACACAAACGATCCTCTGGCGCTCCGAGAGTTTGCAGACTTCCTACAGGGATGCACAGAGGCAATTCCACATGTCCGAGGGCTGGACATCTTGAACGACTGTGAAGAGAACCACAAACTGCTCAAGAAACTACCTGAGTGGATTGTGCGAAGATGGAGCAGGATCATCGTAGAAGAGCTAGATAAATCTGGAAGCTATCCAAGTCTTGCACACTTTTCAAAGTTTCTGAACAAAGAGGCACGAATAGCTTGTAACCCCATCGCTACCCCACTACTGTTGAACTCCAGAGCCTCAGACGAGAGGTTTTCCAAGAGAGCCAGAGCATTGAATACAAGCACTCACATAAAGAGCAACATCGTGGAGACACAGTATTCACCCTATAGAGCCAGACCACCTTGCCCAATCTGCAAGAATGAGAATCATGGCATTGCTACATGCACTAACTTCGCATCAAGGTCTATAGAGGATAAGAGAACGTACATCTACCAAAATCACCTCTGCTTTGGATGTCTAAAGAAGGGACACTCCAGCAAGGACTGTAAACGGCGACATACCTGCAACACCTGCAACCGTCGTCATCCAACGTGTCTGCATGAAGAGAGGTCACAAGCACCAGAGACAACCCAGAGTGGCACATCTACTGCAAACTACCGGGGCCAAGAAGTCCGCAGAGTCGTGTCTCACACTACAACCCGATGTGCTTCTGCGACCTCAAGCATTGTCCCAGTCCTTGTGTCTTCAGTTCAAGAGCCACAGATAACGGTGCTCACTTATGCACTACTCGACACACAGAGTGATACAACGTTTATCTTAGAGGACCTGCTTAAGGAGTTAAGTGTGGAAAGTCAACCTGTGAAGCTGAGACTCAGTACAATGACTGCTGTAAATACAGTTATAACCAGCAAGAGTGTCAGCGGCCTACAAATCAGAGGACTCCATTCTGCAAACAACATCAGAGTGCCACAAGCCTACACTCGTAGCTTCATCCCAGTAGACAAATCCTACATTCCTACTGGTAAAAC
This sequence comes from Notolepis coatsorum, assembly GCF_963971535.1. Classification (NCBI taxonomy): domain Eukaryota; kingdom Metazoa; phylum Chordata; class Actinopteri; order Aulopiformes; family Paralepididae; genus Notolepis; species Notolepis coatsorum. The sequence goes on along the minus strand of NC_140166.1, from coordinate 153,754,174 downwards.
AGCGCTACAGTGGCCTCACCTCAAGCATCTCGTAAACAAGTTGCCAACACTTCTAGACTGTGAAGTGGGTATGTTAATAGGATGTGATTGTCCCTCAGCGCTAGCTCCACTCGAAGTCATCACAGGCTGTGAAAACGAACCTTTCGCACAGAGGACAGAGCTTGGCTGGAGCATAATAGGCTCATCTAACCCTCATCTGGACCGACAAGGGAGCCAGAGCTTTGTACATAGAGTGTCAGTAAAAGAAATACCAGCCCCGTCTACAACAGATGTCCTTAAAGTACTTGAGTCGGACTTCTCTGAAAGGAACTACGAGGACAAGTACGTGTCTCAAGAAGATGTTCACTTCATACAATTCCTCAGCGAGAACATCAGACAGAAAGAAGATGGACACTACGAGATGCCTCTACCTTTCAAGGGTAGCAGCCCACCATCCCTACCAAACAACAAGAGACTAGCTACAGTCCGCCTCCAGTCTCTAAAGAAGAAGCTAAAGACGGATAAAGAGTATCACGAACGCTATAAGGCTTTCATGAAAGACATCATCGAGAAAGGTGACGCAGAACTTGACCATACCACTTCATATGGAGAGACCGCTTGGTACCTTCCTCATCACGGCATTTACCACCCTCAAAAGCCTGGCAGGCTACGGGTCGTGTTTGACTGCTCAGCTAAATTCTGTGCAGTTTCCCTAAATGACTGTCTATTGACCGGTCCCGACTTAATCAACTCCCTAATAGGAGTTCTATGCCGCTTCAGAAAGGAAGACGTGGCCATAATCTGCGACGTGGAAAGAATGTTCCACCAGTTCTTCGTCCACCCTGACTCTCGAAAATACCTCAAGTTCCTGTGGTGGAGAGAAGGTGATTTGGAAACGGAACCACAGGAATACAGGATGGCAGTTCACCTCTTTGGAGCTGCTTCGTCTCCTGGATGTGCCAATTTTGGTCTAAGGTACATGGCACACCAACATAGAGAAGACTACCCAGCAGCCTCAGCCTTCATTGAGAAGAACTTCTACGTTGATGATGGGTTAGCCAGCGTTTCATCAGTCGAAGAGGCCAAGAAACTGATCATCGAGGCACAAAAATTGTGCAAACGAGGAGGCCTGTGCCTCCACAAATTCAACTCTAACCACAAAGACGTCCTCAACTGTGTGAAACCCTCAGAAAGAGCAACAATCACTGACCCTCTCGAACTTAAGCTGGAAGCGACCCCAACTGAGCATGCACTTGGCCTTCAGTGGTCTATAGACAACGACACCTTCAGCTTCAATGTCAACATGAAAGACCAGCCTTCAACCCGTCGAGGAATCCTCTCCATCGTCGCCTCTCTTTATGACCCACTCGGGTTTGTTGCCCCATTCACCCTAAGCGGGAAACGCATACTCCAAGAACTATGCCGCAGAGGCATAAGATGGGACGATCCACTGCCAGATGACTTAAAGCCACGGTGGGAGGAATGGAAGATCGGGCTACGTAACTTAAAGGAATTCACAATCCCTAGATGCTATCACCCACATGACTTCGGCAACATCATCAAGACGGAACTGCATCACTTTGCCGATGCCAGCAGCATGGGGTATGGCGCTTGTTCCTACCTCAGGTACAAAAATGACAAAAATACAGTACACTCCAGTCTTGTGATGGCCAAAGCAAGAGTAGCACCCACCAAGGTCTCAAACATCCCACGACTAGAGCTCTCAGCGGCAGTGGTCGCAACCAAATTAAGTGTGTTGCTGAAAAGAGAACTGCAGATGAAGATCGATGAAGAATTCTTCTGGACAGATTCACAAGTAGTTCTGGGCTACATTAATAATGAGGCAAGAAGGTTCCATGTGTTCGTCGCGAACAGAGTCCAACTGATAAGAGAAAACACTGACCCAAGTAAATGGCACTATATCGAAACGGCAGAGAACCCGGCAGATCATGCCTCCAGAGGCCTTCAGGCATCTCACATTCCTTCAACAAACTGGATGTCAGGTCCTACATTTCTCTGGGAGCAAGAAGTACATCCCAAACTGAATCCCTTCGCAGACTTACTCGTAGGCGATCCTGAGGTTAAGGCTGTCCAAGCTTTCACAACCAAAGTTAACAGTTGTACAGACATTCTAAGTCGCCTAAATCAGATCTCTTCATGGTCAAAGATCCTGAAAGTAGTCGCAAGAATCAAGAGGCTGGGATCGGGAAAAGTACACAACACCGAACTGGTGACAGTCGAAGAACGAGAAAGAGCTGCCAAAATAGTGATCAAGCTTGTCCAGCAGCAAGCCTTCTCTCAGGAAATTAAGAGATGCCAGGAAGGAGATGCTCTCCCAAGTTCAAGTGCTCTCCATTCCCTTGATCCAATTCTGCATCAAGAACTTCTCTGTGTGGGTGGAAGATTGAGACGCTCATCCCTCAGTCAAGAAATGAAACATCCCATAATTTTGCCAAAAGACAGCCCTATCACCAAGCTAATTACGGCTCATCACCACGCTCAAGTTTGTCACCAAGGCCGAAGTCAAACCCAAATGGAACTGAGAGCAAATGGATTCTGGGTCATTGGTGGGAGCAAATTAGTAGCCAAGCTGATTCACAACTGTGTACGATGCAGGAAACTCCGACGACCTACTCAAGAGCAGCAAATGGCTGAACTCCCTAAAGAGCGTGTGGAAGACTCACCGCCTTTCTCATACAGTGGCATGGACTGCTTCGGCCCCTTTCTGATTAAAAAGGCTCGAAAGGAGTACAAAAGGTATGGCCTGATACTAACTTGCCTAGCTTCACGAGCTGTCCACATCGAGATGCTTGAAGACTTATCAACAGACTCATTCATTAACGCCTTGAGATGCTTCATCAGCCTCAGAGGAGCTGTCCGGCAACTTCATTGCGACCACGGTACTAACTTCGTGGGAGCTAGAAACCAGTTTAAAGAAGCACTCAAACAATGTGACGCCAGTTTACTGGAGATCTTTCTAGCAGAGAAACAGTGTGAATTTGTCTTCAACGCTCCATCCGCCAGCCATGCAGGTGGTGTCTGGGAACGTCAAATCCGGACAGTAAGAAATGTGCTGAACGCCACTATCGCTCTGTGTCCAGGCAGACTTGATGACGCCTCTCTTAGAACACTCTTCTATGAAGCTACAGCTATTGTAAACAGCCGACCACTGACAGTAGATGGTATCAACGATCCTATGGCGCTAGAACCCTTAACACAAACCATCTCGTCATGATGAAGTCTAAAATCGCTCTTCCACCCCCTGGGAGATTTGTTAAAGAGGACATGTATGCAACCAAGAGATGGCGCAGAGTCCAGTACCTAATCGAACAATTCTGGAGCCGCTGGAAGAAGGAATACCTCCTGAACATTTCTACACGCCAGAAGTGGCACGTACCACGGCGTAACCTCAAGGTGAACAACATAGTCATCCTCAAGGACAGTAACCTGCCAAGAAGCCAGTGGCAACTATGTCGGGTCGTCGAAGCCACTCCAGAGAGCGACGGTCTAGTACGTCGAGTAAAAATACAGACTGGGGAGCGAAAAGATCACTCTACCAGACCTTCAGTCCTCGAGCGACCGATCCAGAAATTGGTACTCCTCCTCGAGAGTAATTAGTATAGAAATGCTTGAAAAATATTATTTTGATGCTATGTGAAATCTAAAAGGAAATCCTGTATGACTAAATTAATTGTTTTTGTGCTTATCCGTCATAGCAGGATTTGGTGGGAGTGTAACTGACCGCCAAGGGTAAAGATGCCTATCATCTTTACTGTCAGTAAGCTTTGATTTGCGTTGGTCTAGATGATCAATTTCTCCCTCTATTTATCTATCTAAGAAAATAATATTTCGGAGCCACTTGTGCACTTTCATTTAGTGTCCACATGGGGGCAGAGCTCGTCTTTCTTTAGTATAAAGGTCACAGCTTTCTGTGTGACCAAGGCGGAAGTAACTCAGATAACGACGGAGCAGGCAGCGAATTGTATGATGGAAGGACCTTACTCCAGTTAAATTAACTACCCTTGGTAAAGCGGAATAAGGTATGTCGAACACTCAAATGTATTATTATTATTACTGTTGTTGAAGATATGTTGTTGTATATTTATGTGTGTAACCGCCAAACATTTATAAACATATAAAGTGGTGCACTCACGAAGCAGATTCTAATCAAAGGCACCTGCTGCCGGACAAGTAACGTTATTATATATCATTGTTTTTCCCTGAGTGCCTTTGCTATGGAAGACGAGTTCACCCTTTAAATATCTTTAATACAATTGTTTGTTTGAACACTTTGGTATAATAATGAACGACATGTGAACAATATTGAAATGTGAAATATGTAACTAATTGTATGTTTGTGTTTGACTGTCCTATGCAGTTTTCACGGTGCAAACGAGGTGCAAACGAGGTGCAAACGAGGTGCAAACGGACCAAATGAGGCAACCGTCACTACCTGTACAAAGTACCAAAGAAAAGCTACAGTACTGCTAAGCTGAAATGCAAGAGAAAAAAAAAGAGAAAATAAATAAAAGCATCTGTACGAAACATAACCGCATCTTTATTTCAAGACCAAGCCGGGGGGCAGTTACAGCTATGTTGAAACTACCTGATTACTCATTAATAGTAGGAGCTGATTTTAATGCAGTTTGGGATCCATTGATTGTTAGATCCAATCACACTGAAACCTTTGATCAGAAACAAGCTACCACAGCCCTACAGGCCTGGTCTAAGGACAGGGGGGTAATTGATATGTGGCGTTTGCTCAACCCATCCGCGAGAGATTACTCTTTCTTCTCATCAAGACATAAGACCTTTTCCAGAATTGATTATGTTTTTTCTTCCCCACGTCTCTTTGATAGCTTTGATGTTGACTTATTGCCCATTGCACTTTCAGACCACAAAGGTATCCTTCTCAAAGGTTCACTCAGTAAAATAATGTCCCACGCCCCTAGATGACGCTTTAACTCAACGCTACTGAAAAACGCAGGACCCCAGAATTCTATGGGATTCGGTAAAGGGTTTTATCAGAAGTAACAACTCTCTTTGCATCTAATCTCCGCAAGGGACGTCTCTCCAAGCTGGTTGAATTGGAAAAGCTGCATGCCACATTGATCTCTTCTTTGCAGCACAGCTACTCTAGTCGACTGGAGCTTCAAATGAAGGTAGTGAAAAAAGAGAAGATAATCTGAATTTCAGGTGCACAGAACAAGACAGCACTACTACTTTCACGGCTCCAGGCCTAGTCACCTACTAGCTATGAAGATACGTGCCAGTGAGCAATTTGCGGATATCCCTTCCATTAATAACCAACAGGGGGAGGTAACCACCAACCCCAAAAAGATTAATGATACATTTCGCTCTTTTTATTTCAACCTGTACAAGTCAGAGGTGGTCGCTGATCATACCAAGCTGGAGGACTTTCTTAATCAAATCAACCTACCACAGATCTCAGAAGATAGTGCTAAGCGGTTAGCTGCACCTATCACACTAGTTGAGCTTAGAGAGGCGATTGCGGATATGCAACGGGGTAAGGCTCCCGCATGGGACGGCATTCCACCGGAACTCTATCTTGCATTCTGGGATGTACTTGGTCCCGTGTTACTCTCAATGATTTTACACTCAATCGAAGAGGGCAATTTTTCCAGAGATGTCAATATGGCGCTTATATCCGTTTTACTCAAGAAAGATAAGGACCCCACCGAATATGGCAGCTACAGGCCCCTAAATCTCCTCGGAGCCGATCTAAAGCTATATGCCAAGGTTCCACCCACCCGACTTCAAAAGCATATGACATCTCTAGTTCACCCTGATCAGACCGGCTTCATAAGGGGCTGCCTGGTTACTGACAACATCAGACGGGTACTGCATGTGATTGATGCCAGCAAGGATGTTGCAGTCCCTACAGCGGTCATGTCCTTGGACACAATGAAGGCCTTTGACAGATTGGAGTGGTCTTATTTGTGGGCAGTTCTTAGAAGGATGGGGTTGGGTGAGGGTTTCATTCATATGATCAAAGTTCTGTACACAGGGCCTTCGGCCATGATCTTAACGGTGAAGTTCTGCTCGCCACTCTTCTCTGTCTCGCGCTCTTCTAGACAGGATTGTCCTCTTAGTCCCGGACTTTTCGCCTTATCCCTCGAACCGCTAGCTCAATACATAAGACAATCCCAAATTATATCTCCTGTTTCAATTCAGGGCACACATCACCATATCAGCTTATACGCAAATGATGTACTCCTGTTTATGCAGAATCCCTCCGTCTCTCTACCTCATCTTCTCAGAGTGATAGAGGAATTTGGCAGCCTATCTGGCTTTAAGATCAATTGGCCAAAATCTGCTTTTCTTCCACTTAATGAGCCTGCGAAGGCTACCATCCTACCTGCAAACATACTTATGGTGGAGCACTTTAAATGTCTCGGGATTGAAATATTCCCCACTATTAGCCAGATGGTAAGGTATAATTACTCCAGCTTGGGTGACAGGATTACGAATGACTTCAACAGATGGTCCAAATAAAAAAATGCATTACAGGCCTGTGCGTCAATAATTAAAATGAATATTTTACCCACAATTAACTGTATCAGCTCTATGCTCCCGTTGCCTCCTCCTGTTGGTTACTGGCAGAAATTGCACTCTGCCTCATATAAATGAGTTTGGAACAATAAACGTCCGTGCTTAACACTATTGGGACCGGCCACGTATAAATACGTGTTTCGAATCCATGCGTTGTGGACCAGAGGCACGTATATAGCCGTGGCAAGTTGTTATTGTTTTATTCCATATTAATAACCGGATCAAGATTCCCGATCGACTCTGCAGATCTACCCTCGGCAACATGCAATACCAGCCAGATCCTCTTAGGGGCGCCATCGCTCCACTGCAGTATCATTGTGGGTGAATGAATTTTTTTTTAAGCCTAACGGTGTATCATATTACTCTGATCCCAAAGCAACATCATGCACCGTGTATCACGTTTCGAATCGCAGATCTCACCATGGAATAAGGGGATTTATCATCAACCAATGGACATATCGATCTACCAGATGCCGATCGATAACGGGGAAATGCTGTAGGATATCCCACGGGCTGACGGTAAGACCTTATTCACCTAAATTACAGCCGGATTTGACATTGTTGTGAGACGCAAGCATTCGATCAGTGAATGTGGCTACTTACACAGACACTCTATTGGTAATCAATAATACTAATCGACGTTCCCTGCCGCACCCCTTTCATCCATAGATGCTATGGGATAGTCCGGATCATAAGCAGTTTGTGTTATTTCATTAGCATATATACAACAGAAATGCCGTTGAATATAACGTTAGTAGCCTTTAGCTCTATAAGTAGCTTTCCAGAAAATATATGAGACGAAATCTGCGATAAAGCTTATATTCACGGCGCTATAAAATGACAACCTATTGATGGATTTTTTTCTCCCTTTAAGCCATTTTGAAGGGACGGTTTATGAACTCAAGAGACAATGAGAATGGACAGATAGCAATACTATAAAGTATAGATATAGCTCTACAAAGACACATCGGTTTGTTGACAAACCTTGGTCCTCTAGCAACATATTAGACGGCGCCGAACGGTCATCAAAGTGTTGGAGATCCACGGCCCAGAAGAGTAAACTCGATGGGGGCTTAGCATTTCCAGACTTTAAATATTATTTTCAAGCTTTCTCTCTGATCACTTGGTTTGACGCTCAAGCAGCCGTATCTTGGCGACCATTGGAGTGTATGTGTATACCAACATTTAACAATTAAGCAATGCAAATTACGATTTGGCCCTCTTATCACACATGTGATCCAGACTTGGTGTGACACACAGAAAGTGTGTACTAACCGCCATCAATGGCACGTATAAAGACCTCGTATAAATACCTCCCCCTGGATACGATTTGGAGAAAGGATGTCCCGGAGTTGGATGTAGATTTTGATTGGGATGCAGTCTGGGAAAATGTTCGGCTATCATCACGCAACCCAGATCACCAACAGATTCATCAAAATTTTGTTCACAGGACTTATTTGACCCCTAGACGTTTGAATCGAATGGGTCTCAGACCTGACTCTCGATGTACCTTGTGTCCAAACGGTGCCACCGGAACATTTATGCATATGTACTGGGAATGTCCTCCTGTTGAACTCTTTTGGGAAAATGTTACCTCTCAGCTCTCAGATATTTTCTCTCAGACCATACCTGTTTCTCCTT
>NC_140166.1:153640981-153740981 GCF_963971535.1 Notolepis coatsorum | reverse complement strand
TAAAAATACAAGTTATATATTCTGAAATCATCAAGGCAGAGAGCCAGCCTCTCTTCTCCAGTTGCTTTCTTGGAATCAATGGCAAGAAGTGCTCCAGTAACTTCATTAGGTGTGAGCATTTGGAGGGTAAACTGAGGAGCATCACTTACTGTCACATATTATGTGGTTACGTATTATATAGATATATATCACAGATGTACCCGTTTAAAACACAACTATAGTGTATACCCAAATGGGTTGTTCCGTATTGAACATGTAACACAAGTCCCGGCAGGAGGAAATAATAAAACTTTTTCACCAGTAGTTAATATTCATTAAATAAAAAAGGGAATGGAAACCATAATCACACAAATTGGGATAAGGGAAGGGAGAACAAAACAGGAATATACAATAAGACAAACAAAGCAAGGCAAGGGGTAACACTACAACCATAACCCCACTTAAATGGGAAAAACAAAGGGAAACACTAACAAAACACAAGTAACCCAAGTGTCACAGGACACAATCACACTCACATGGTAAATACACCAGCAAGACAAAAACAAGGCTACTAATAATATAAGTGTCACAAGACACAATTAAACTCACGTGGTAAATATACCAGCAAGAACACAATAAGGCTACTGAACGTACAAATGTATAGTCCCACAACAGTGGCATAAGGCCATGAATGTGTGTGGGAACTCAGGTTTTATCCACCCACCCCTTAATGAGTAATTGCCCATAGCTGTAGTCATCACCAGACACTCTACAGGATGGGGCGGGCTCTACAGGAAGGGGCTGGCTCTACAGGAAGGGGCAGGCTCTACAGGAAGGGGGCGGGCGGTACCTGAGAAGGGGAAACAGAAAGAAGGATTACCAAAAAGAACACACAGCACCATACTATACAAATACAAAATCATTTACCTATACTAAAATAAGATAAGATGATCCTTTATTAATCCACTTGGGGAAATGCAGGTGTCAAAGCAGCATGGGGGGGGGGATACAGAGCTACATATAGTCCAGTATCTATATACACTATAGATACAATATAAAATATAAATACAATATAAAAAGTACAAAATACAAGATAGTCCAGTGAGGGAGTCTTTGGCTGAATGTGCTCTTCATTCTGGCTAGCTCCTCATAGAGGGGGGTGGGAGGGGTTCTCCAGGATGGCTTCTAGCTTTTTGCCTCATCTCCCTCTCAGCCACCACCTCTAGATTATCCAGATCACCACCCACTACTGAGCTAGCCTTCTTCACCAGCTTGTTCAGCTTGCTGGAGTCCCTCGAGCTGATGTTGTCTCCCCAGCACACCACAGTAAAAAAGAGGACACTGGCTACAACCGACTGGAAGAATGATAGCAGAAGTCGGTTGCATTTATACTAACCTGATGTTCAACATGTTATTATAAATACAATAATAATGATGGTCAACCTACCTACGTAACACTTACAGTATGTACAGAAACGTCCATTTCTGAATTACTGATGGTCCCATTCTCCCATTTTGAAATAGTTGACCAGCTGCAGTAGTGAAATGTTTATTAAAAGCTATGCATATTTCCTTGTGATCAAAAGGTCACTGACCAGAATTTACATGCATGGGCAGAGAAATAACCAGTGGCGGCTGGTGAAAAATATTCTAGGTGGGGTGGTGCCATATTCACTCAGTTTCACAGTATATAACCAGACCTGCAAACTGATAAGAGGTGAAAAAGGTGACATGTTTGTAAACCAAACGCCTGTAGGGGTGTGTGAGCATTGTCCCCCAGAAGAAAATCGTTTTTAACATGTAAACGAAGCACTCAGAGAAGAAAATAACGGGAAAAGACAGCACTATAATTATATTTTCATATCATAATATCATAACGCAGAGGCTGAGACTTTTTTTTTCTGCCGGTAGAACATCGCGTACGAATTTGAAGAGCCGTCGCGTGTTGCACTAACCCTTCGAGAAGCTTGAACTTTCCATAAATATGTCTCCATAAATCCATTTTGGTTGCATCCAGCACTGAATGTATCTTGTGATTATTATACATTTTCTGGTTTATGTGTGTATTATCTGGTTGGCGTGATTCCGGACGTGATGTCAAACGAATGCACGCGCTCAGCCAATAGAGTGACAATTATTTTTATTATTGTGATTTACGTATGACAAAGCACGTAAGGGCTTGCACTAAAATAACCCATAGAAATGCATTGTAGGTTGTGGTGTTTAAAAAAAAATGCCAACACATGAATGTAGGAGAGGACTGAGGGGCGATCGGCAGCCAGAGAGAAGTCGCCCATGGAGTCAGACAGTGATTCTGAGATTCATTCCAGAATAAAATTAGATGCTTCGCCTGTGGCAGGAAGGGCGACGCACAAATGGTCATAATGAGTCAGCCGCCCCTGGAAATAACGTTTCTATTCTTAGTGGAATTCACTAGCTTTCTGAATTTAGCTGGAATAACAGCTAAAGATGGTATTTAAGTAATGGTCAGATTTAGCTTTTCTCACTGACAATGTGGATGTATTTCTTAACTTCCTAAAAGCAAGCCAAGGGACCCAAGCCGTATTCTTTAATTGGAACAAAGATGATAGTGGTTCAGTGGTGAACCAAGGACTAAACCTTGTTTATTTTATTTTTTATTTATTTTTAGTTTCTGATTATTTCTTTTTGGTTTTCTCCCAGACCCAATTAGTTGTTGTGCCAATTCCCCCCCCTCCCCTACCTGGCTGCTGTATGCATGTTCTACTACGAGTCGGTACAAGGGCGTCCCGAGTCGATCGCACGCTTCCTCCGAGACGTGCGCCGACAGCCAGTGACGTCTTTTCACTTGGCAGCGAGGACTCTCATTGGTGAAGTGTAACGCGTGGGAGGGCACGCTATCTCCACCAAGTCCTGCCCCGCTTAGCAAGTGCCGAGACCTGACCTGTAGGCGTCGCTGTCCACAACGCCAGATTCCCACCCGCCAGCTTCCCCACCCCCTAATACTGCCAATTGTATTAGTGTGAACGGCCAGCCAAGCTGGTGGCAACGCCAAGAGCTGGGCTCGAACCCAGCATCTCCGGCGTTGGTGACGAGCGCAATCTCCGCTACACCACCTGAAGGCATTTATAAAATGATCCAATTCATCATCTGGGATTTCAAATGTATTTGAAATGTCTATGATAAAGATCATGTAAAACGACCTACTCCTTAACATTTATAAAACCTCTCTTGACAATTACTCATGATTTAACTTTCTTTAGTCTTATCCCTAATGCAGGCTATGGGGAAATGGTCACTTATTCCAAAGTCAAAGATGCCAGAAGCAACAATTGTATCACTCCTATTAGACAGGGGTGTAAAAAGTACCCAGAAATTAAGCGACCAGACGATGACGGCTGTGGATCAGGGCCATCATGTTTAATAGGCCCCACAATGATATTATCACGATACTAGAGTAACATAATTGTAATATCGCAAAAAAGACCATTTAACAATCGTCACGATCAGAAAAGTTTTACCAGAAAACAAGCTGTTTTAATTTACCAACGTCGTGCTGGTCTGTGACACAATCAAATTAAGAGCAAATTAAGATACAAATGAGTGAGCCAACTCGGGCAAGCGAACACTTCCACCGGAATCATGTTGTTTATTTCACGTCAGTCATTGATATCAGTTAGATACGATCAGATCTAATAGCATTGATTAGATTAGATTCAAATATATTGTCAATATACAGCACAAGTACAGTATAACGAAAATAAGTCCAACCAGAGTGCAAATGTAAAGTGCAATAGTAATATACATTGTACATGTGATTAAACTTGGTATAAATATATAAATTAGTACTACGGAGTGTAGTACTAATCAGATGTATGTACAGAGGTGTAGTATTCATATGTACAGTGATACAGGTATAAAGCCAGTATGGTAGTAAGTAAGCCATACTGACCAGCAGCGTAACTAGTACGAGTAGGTAAGGGATATGTACAGATATATATATATATATTCACATTACTTTTTAGATTATGCCTGATAGGGTCAGGTTGAGATTACCACACTTTTTCAACCTCTTATACAGGCGTATAGCCCTGGCCTATTTTATTTCATAAATATATTATTCTATTGTGCCTAACTGTTACGACCCCTGTGAGTCTAAGGGTAAAGGGCTGTAACATAACAGTTGGTTGACAGAAAAGATGGACCAGGTTTGTAAACAACAATGATATTTATTGAATAGAGGCAAAGGAAGCACATGTAGCTCAGGGGTGAGCCCAGGCCAAAACAACAAACAAACACCACTATACTCCAAATAAACACAATCTAATCTATGGTAAAAGAGATTACATTACCTAAACTACTCTTGCCTAACCAAAACAGGAGAAAACAATGTCCAAAGGAAATGGCAGCTCACCCCATCTGTGCTTCCTGAGAAAGAGAGAAAAACACATTAATTATACAGAAACAAAAGCAGAATATATACAAAAACAAACCATAACTAACAATGCTCTCTCTGTGGCCATACACACACAAGGAAATTACTACTAAGCACCAAAGGCCAATAAACGAAATGCAATGCTGTCAAAGTTACAGGTTTACCAAAATCACAACAAGCCTAGCCTCATGCCAGAGAGAGAGAGAGACTGAAGTGAGAAGCCATGTTTTAACAGGTGTGGGGTGATCCATGATTGGGTGGTGTGGATTGAGTGTTGGAGTCTGGAAAGCCATCCACCAATCACTGCTGTGTTGCAATAATGGAAGGATTGGCCTGGCAGGGACCAATGGGGAAGGGAACAATGGCTGGAGGGAGGAAACAAAATGGAGAACACACACACATGGAGACACACACTGGGGAATATATACATTGGGATGTAACACCCCCATACATAAGACAAAAACATGTGTGACACCTAACACCAACTAAACATGTTTTATCACCTTATCACCTGGCTGGAAAGATCGAGAAACAGCTTTCTCGTCATAGTGCCGTTTCATAGTTCTCTGGGAAGAAGAGAGCGCTTCTTTTGCGAGAGAGCACGCCTGATGCAGTCGCTCTCGAAACTGGCTAACAAAATCTAGAACATTAGTGGGTGTGCTGGCACCCTTTGACATGAACCGTTCTTTAAGAACTTTCAGAGGCCCTCTAACAGTGTGCCCAAAAACGAGCTCAGCAGGACTGAAACCAAGAGACTCCTGTATGGTATCTCGCGCAGCAAATAGAACAAGGGGGACACCCTCATCCCAATCTTTCTCTGTGTCTAAGCAATATTTACGCAGCATGGACTTTAAGGTCTGATGCCAACGTTCTAGAGCCCCCTGAGTTTCAGGGTGGTAGGCACTGGACACTATATGTCGGATACCCAGGGACTGTAACACTTGCTCAAATAACCTAGACAGGAAGTTGGTGCCTTGGTCCGTTTGTACTACCTTAGGCAGTCGAAACGTGGAGAAGAACTTCGTCAAAGCCTTAATTATTACAGGCGCTGTAATTCTGCGAAGAGGGATAGCCTCAGGGAAACGGGTGGCGGTACACATTATTGTCAACAAAAACTGATTGCCGGCTTTGGTCCTTGGCAACGGACCAACACAGTCAACTATGACATGTTCAAATTGTTCACCGACCGCTGGTATAGGACAGAGGGGAGCAGGTGGAATTACCTGGTTTGGCTTTCCGGTGATCTGACAAGTACTACAGGTACGACAGTACTGTGCTACATCGGACTTCAAACCGGGCCAAAAGAAATGTTGAAGTATTCTGTTGTATGTTTTAGTGACTCCCAAGTGTCCAGACCAAGGGTGGTCATGGGCCAAGAACAGTACATGCTGACGATAAACTGCAGGGACAACAATCTGATAAACAGTGCTCTAGTCTGGTACCTGATCTGGTAGCCCTATCTCCGATTGTGCATGCTCTGCCAGTCTAGTACCATGGGACCTCCATGTACGCATCAAAACTCCTTCATCCACAAAATAAGAATGCAACTCTCTCCTCTGTTCTGTTTCAAGAGAAGAGAAACATTTTGCAAGAGAAGGGTCAGCCTTCTGGGCAGTAATTAGCATTTCACGAGTAACGGGTAACTTCAAAGCGTCGGAACTAGTTACAGTTGTCTGTGGGGGTACCTTACTATGAGTGGGTGGTTTGTCAGCGGTATCAGAAGTTGGAGCCAGCAACTCCTCCCTGACAAAAGCTGAAGCAAAAACAGAGTCAGACAAATTAATTTCATCACCTCTCTTTTTCAATTGAGCCCGAGTGACAACACTTGCAGAAAAAACTTCAGGGAAGTTCTGTGACAAGTCATCAGGCAGAGAATCTGTGTCTGGGTGATCCAACACTTCCAGCACAGCGTTCACCTGTCCTCCAGCTAAATCATTTCCCATGATAAAGGAAATGCCTTTAACTGGCAAGGAAGGTCTTACCCCTATTTTAAAGAAACCAGTGACCAAATCAGATTGTACATGAATACAGTGTAACAGGGCTGGCACGAAACCCATCTCAATACCTTGAACTAGGACACTAGAACCACAGGAAGATTTCTCAGACAGAGGTAGTACATCAGAGAGGATAAAGGATTGTGAGGCTCCAGTATCTCGTAAGATCTGAACTGTACACTGATCTTTTGGATCCCCTGTCAAGGAAACTAAACCCTTGGAAGTAAATGGCCTGAAACAAGGATCGAGAACATCCTGATCATTGTGCATCTGTTGATCGGAATCAGGTGCCATTTTAATCAGACCAACCCCTTTGGGTTGTCTAAAGTTCTGAGAGGACGGTTGCTGCTTACGTTTCAATGTTAAACAGTCAGAAATAACATGACCAGATTTATGACAGTAGTAACATGTCCGCTCCTCTTTTGAGCGTGGAGGTGACATTTTTGGTCGGGGGTGTGTGAATTCTGAATGGTTGGGGACAGAAGGTCTCTGAGAGAAATCATGGGGGAGAAACGAGTCACGCCTATCTACAAACACAGTTTTATGGGTTAGCGCAAACTCATCAGCTAATACAGCAGCTTGCTGCAGAGTGGACACTTTCTGCTCACTCAGGTAAATTACAATACGCTCTGGCAAACGATTCTTAAACTCTTCTAATAGAATGAGTTCTCTGAGAGAGTTAAGATCTGAGGCCTTGCTTGCTGCACACCATTTATCAAAGAGAGTTCCCTTCTCTCTAGCAAACTCTACAAAGGTCTGGTTGACAGCTCTCTTGTGACTGCGAAACCTCTGCCTATAAGCTTCGGGCACAAGCTCATATGCACGAAGGATGGCAGCCTTCACAGTATCATACAATAGACTATCTTCTAGGGAAAGTGTTGAACAAACCTCTTGGGCTTTACCAGTCAATTTGCATTGAAGCAACAAAGGCCAGACCTCTCTTGGCCAGCGCAATGAAGCAGCAATACGCTCAAACACATTAAAATAAGTATCAACTTCTGTCTCTCGGAACGGAGGCACCAAAGCAATGTGTTTACTTATATCAAAAGTGTGTGATGAATAAGCTGTGGAGGAGGACATACCCGGGCCTTGTGGAGGAGTCGGTGTAGCATAGTTGGATTCACTCCTTAGGACTTCCAGCTCCAACCTCCGCAGTCTGAGCTCTTTTTCCACTTCATGCTCAAGCTCCAACCTACGAATGTTAACAGCCCTTTCATTTTCTGCCTCAAGCTCCATTCTACGAAGCCGATACTCCGCCTCACGTGCTTGTGCCTTCTCCTGAGCCTCCATCTGGAGACGTGCTATTCTAACCTTGACCTGGGCCCCTTCTCGAGACCCAGTTGACACAGGAGAGGTCAAGTGAAAATGTGGCAATGTGACGTTCACACCTGCCTTTTCAGCACCATGGGCTTGCTCCTCAGAAGGCTGTGCTTCCGTAGGTTCACCAGGAGGACTTGCATGTTCATCAGAGACCGCAGGTAAAACAAGCGTCCCCTGCTCCGACAGCTTATCTACCACAAGACACCTGATATCCTGCTTAAGATGCTTCTGTTGAACCGAGAGTTTAAAATGTGTGGCAATCTCCACGAAGTCTGCCTTGCGGCAGCTATCTAGCGCTTCCCAAGTAGGATTGCTCAAGAATTTCCCCAGATCAAAAGTACTAACTGCCATTATTTTTTTCTTACACAAATGCCATTTTTACACAAATTAATTAATAACTATACAAGTGTAAACAAACACAGTTCACCAAATCCATCAACCAACAATTGAACACGGGTTACAAAATCCAGGCAGAGCCCCCATTTATGTTACGACCCCTGTGAGTCTAAGGGTAAAGGGCTGTAACATAACAGTTGGTTGACAGAAAAGATGGACCAGGTTTGTAAACAACAATGATATTTATTGAATAGAGGCAAAGGAAGCACATGTAGCTCAGGGGTGAGCCCAGGCCAAAACAACAAACAAACACCACTATACTCCAAATAAACACAATCTAATCTATGGTAAAAAAGATTACATTACCTAAACTACTCTTACCTAACCAAAACAGGAGAAAACAATGTCCAAAGGAAATGGCAGCTCACCCCATCTGTGCTTCCTGAGAAAGAGAGAAAAACACATTAATTATACAGAAACAAAAGCAGAATATATACAAAAACAAACCATAACTAACAATGCTCTCTCTGTGGCCATACACACAAAAGGAAATTACTACTAAGCACCAAAGGCCAATAAACGAAATGCAATGCTGTCAAAGTTACAGGTTTACCAAAATCACAACAAGCCTAGCCTCATGCCAGAGAGAGAGAGAGACTGAAGTGAGAAGCCATGTTTTAACAGGTGTGGGGTGATCCATGATTGGGTGGTGTGGATTGAGTGTTGGAGTCTGGAAAGCCATCCACCAATCACTGCTGTGTTGCAATAATGGAAGGATTGGCCTGGCAGGGACCAATGGGGAAGGGAACAATGGCTGGAGGGAGGAAACAAAATGGAGAACACACACACATGGAGACACACACTGGGGAATATATACATTGGGATGTAACACTAACTTAGCCCATATTTCATTTTACTTTACTCCACCACTTTATTGTATTATCTGTCTGTTAATGTCTGTCCGCTAATGTCGCACCAGTAGCCTAACGTCCAAAGCAAATTCCTTGTATGTGTAAAGTATACTTGGCAATAAAGACCTTTCTGATTCTGATTTTCCCTGCAATAGTCAGACACCATTAGTCTCCCATTTTAGATTTAAATCAAGATTATAATGTCTGAATTAATAATTCATCAGTAGCCTAGAGCCAGCCCAGTTGGGATGAATCCCATCTTGTTTTAAGTGCATAAAATACATTGGTATTGTCTCCAAATGTAATTGTTCCCCAAATTACACTAGCCGTTTAAACACAGGCGAAGGTGGCAAAGCTTAACGAACCTCAAGAGAGTGTCTATGAGAGAAATTAAGTCCTCCCTTAAGCTTCTCGGATTTGTCCCATTTGACTGTTATTGGCCCCCGACGTGGTTGACCACATTTTTGGCAGATGGAGCGCCTGGTCCAGGATGCTCGGTATAACATGTCGTCTCCGTCTGACACCAGAGCTCCGGGGGGACAGAGAGACACGCTCCCCGGACAGAGATACAGCGCTCTATATGGAGTCCTAGATAATCAATGTGGAGGCTGGGGGGAGACTGGGAGGTGCTGTGTCCCTGCTGTGGCACATCGATATGAGACATATCCGGGAGTGTGGGGGGGGCATGGAGGTGTTGAGCCTTGCAGGGGAGGAAACAGGAGACACTGAGGAAGCAGAGAGAGGGCCTGGGTGTTGTTGTTCGACGCCACAGAGCTATAGAAGCAGGAGGGGGAATAGCTGTTGAAGAGGGGGTACAGGGTCACCATCGATCAGGCAAACCGTTGGCGGCGTGAGCTTAGAACCCCAGCACTTGCTGGAAATGACCTTGACCTGTGTCACCTCATCACGGAGAGGAGGATTGGAACAGTTGATGTGTTCCACTCCTGAATCCTGCTCGTCAAAGCATAGTGGTAGACAATTGAGGAATCCATTAAATGCTTCGCTCCAAGCTCTCTGACCCATGCGTACTAGGGTTGTGCATGACTGACTAAAATCATTTTCGAATAGTCTACTGTTCTTAAGATTTTTTCTTGTATAATCTGAGGATTGTTTGTTTCTTTGTATGTGGTATAAATTATTATTTTGTGTAAATTAGGTTGTACGCCGACCATCAAGTAATACTTGTTTAGTTTAGGAATAAGGGGCAGGTAACTATAAGAATTATTCTTCGTCCTGCTCCTTTTGCCCATGGTATGGTATTTGTGATTTTGTATGAAAACTCTATGATTGTATTGCTTCCATGTGGCAAATACAACTCTGAATCTGAATAATTTTTTTCATATTTAAAGTTTTTTATTTTTCACAAGCAAGACAATACATACATGACAAGACAAACTAAGACAAAAATATAATAATAATAACAACAACAACAACAACAACAACAACAACACCACCACCACCACCAACAACAACAACAACAACAACAACAACAACAACAACAACAACAACAACAACAACAACAACAACAACAACAACAACAACAACAACAACAACAACAACAACAACAAGGGGGTGAGGGGGGGGGGGGGGGGTTGCAGAGTGTTACAAAGGTTCAGTACACAAACATATTCCAGATAGTGATCTAATCTTCACCGCCATATTTAATCAATCCCTGGCGGAGTCAGTGGTCCCTGCCTGCTTCAAGATGTCTACCATCATCCCTGTACCGAAGAAACCCTCGCCAACATGTCCAAATGACTACAGACCGGTGGCACTCACCTCTGTGGTCATGAAATGTTTCGAGAGGCTGGTCAAGGACCACATTTGTGCCAGTGATATGGACCCTATGCAATTTGCATACAGGACAAACAGGTCCACTGACGACGCGGTCTCCCAGGTACTGCACAGCACCCTCTCTCACCTTGACCGTCAGAAGGGGGGCTATGTGAGACTGTTGTTCATTGACTACAGCTCAGCGTTCAACACCATAGTCCCCACCAGACTGGTGGACAAGCTGATCGAGCTGGGTCTGAGCTCCGCCCTGAGCGCCTGGGTACTGGACATTCTGAGCGAAAGACCCCAGGCGGTCAGGGTGGGGGGTCAGACCTCCAACACCATCACCCTGAGCATCGGGTCCCCCCAGGGCTGTGTTCTGAGCCCCCTGCTGTACTCACTCTACACACACGATTGTGTGGCCAAGTTCAGCTCCAACTCCATAGGGAAGTTCGCAGACGACACGGTGGTGGTGGGGCTGATCTCGGACAACAACGAGAAGACCTACCGGGAGGAGGTTGAGGTACTGGAACGCTGGTGCCAGGACAACAGCCTGCTCCTGAACATTGGTAAAACCAAGGAGCTGATCGTGGATTATAGGAGAGGACAGCAGGAGACACACACACCACTGAGGATTAACGGGGCTACCGTGGACAGGGTGAGCAGCTTTAAGTACCTGGGGGTCCACATCTCAGAGGATGTGAGGTGCGCTCAGCCGAGCGTACCACGGGTATTGCACTACCTCCCCTGCAGGTTCTATACAACAAGAGGTGCAAATCCAGAGCCTGCAGAATAATGAAAGACCCCCACCACCCCAATAACAGCCTGTTCCAGCTGCTGAGGTCAGGCAGACGCCTGCGAACCCCAGCTACTAGGACAGAGAGGCTTAGGCTCAGCTTCTTCCCCCAGGCCATCAGAGCCTTGAACAATGAACATCGAGTGCCACAGAACACTGAACTATCCACACACAAGCACACATGAGCACACACACGACACGCACGCTGTGCACTAGCAGCCACTTTAACACTTTAACATGAGCGGGCACACACTCATGCCGCACTCACCCACACTTATTGCCAAAAGGAAAGGCCACTTTAAATTAGTATAGCAACAGTAACAGTGTATTGCACTACCAAAGCTACCTAGCATGTCCTATATGCTCTGTAAATAACTATGTACAGATACCGAGATGTCACACCATGTTACCTGTTATTGCACAATGTTGTTTTTATTGGATTCTATTATATGTTTTACCACTGTATTGCACATCGTTGCGGGCAAGACCACTCGCATTTCATTGTATACTTGTATGCCGTGACAAATAAAACTCTTGACTTGACTTGACTTGACTAATAAAGTTCAGGGGACCTTGAAGGCCATCGGGCCTATCACTCTCTTGAAGAGATAGAGCAGCCTGTTCCATTCTCCACTTGCACAATCTCAAAGTAGCCATTTCCGGCTGACTTCCGGTTGCCAATGGCACTTCCTGTCCCATCCAAATACATTGGTTTTAGCTACTTTTCTCCCCTTATTTAAACAACTTTGTCGTCACAGAGAGGCAATGAAACGTTTGTATTATTATAGTATAGAATGTATTTAATAAGCAAACGTTTGTCAGCATGGTTTTTGGGCTGTATTTCATGTAAAAACGTTTACTGTTAGTTTCCTTGCTCAGCCAGCATTAGCTAACAGAAGCTAGTGGTTAAACAGGCCGGATTAGCTTTGAGCTAACTATCTTTCCCGACCCATGTATTCATTCCATTCTAAACATAACGTTAGTTTACAAAACATGACCTGTCTATATAACGTTGAGGAACAAATTATAAGTGTGTGGGTGTGTGTTTTGGTGAACATTGGACTGCAACAGAAAATGCATCACAGTTACAGACAGTAGCTACTGTTAGCTGCACTCAGGCTGGCTGCACTCAGGCGGCGCGATCAGCCTGTTGGACAGGGAATGAAGATCTCCAGCGAACACTTCATTGCCTCGGATTATGTTGTTGGGGGTGGAAGGTTTGTCCAGAAGACCACTAATCAGCTGAAGCCTGATGCGGTTCCCTCGGTCTTCGACAGACAGACCGGCGCAGGCTCCAGTTAGTTAGCACCAGCCAGGTATCAACGTTAGCTCCCGGAACGATAGCCAGTTAGCCAGCACCAGCCAGGTATCAACGTTAGCTCCCGGAACGATAGCCAGTTAGCCAGCACCAGCCAGGTATCAACGTTAGCTCCCGGAACGATAGCCAGTTAGCCAGCACCAGCCAGGTATCAACGTTAGCTCCCGGAACGATAGCCAGTTAGCCAGCACCAGCCAGGTATCAACGTTAGCTCCCGGAACGATAGCCAGTTAGCCAGCACCAGCCAGGTATCAACGTTAGCTCCCGGAACGATAGCCAGTTAGCCAGCATCAGCCAGGTATCAACGTTAGCTCCCGGAACGATAGCCAGTTAGCCAGCACCAGCCAGGTATCAACGTTAGCTCCCGGAACGATAGCCAGTTAGCCAGCACCAGCCAGGTATCAACGTTAGCTCCCGGAACGATAGCCAGTTAGTTAGCACCAGCCAGGTATCAACGTTAGCTTTCAGAACGATAGCCAGTTAGTTAGCACCAGCCAGGTATCAACGTTAGCTCCCGGAACGATAGCCAGTTAGCACCAGCCAGGTATCAACGTTAGCTCTCAGAACGATAGCCAGAGCTAACGTTGATACCTGGCTGGTGCTAACTAACTGGCTATCGTTCCGGGAGCTAACGTTGATACCTGGCTGGTGCTGGCTAACTGGCTATCGTTCCGGGAGCTAACGTTGATACCTGGCTGGTGCTGGCTAACTGGCTATCGTTCCGGGAGCTAACGTTGATACCTGGCTGGTGCTGGCTAACTGGCTATCGTTCCGGGAGCTAACGTTGATACCTGGCTGGTGCTGGCTAACTGGCTATCGTTCTGAGAGCTAACGTTGATACCTGGCTGGTGCTAACTAACTGGAGCCTGCGCCGGTCTGTCTGTCGAAGACCGAGGGAACCGCATCAGGCTTCAGCTGATTAGTGGTCTTCTGGACAAACCTTCCACCCCCAACAACATAATCCGAGGCAATGAAGTGTTCGCTGGAGATCTTCATTCCCTGTCCAACAGGCTGATCGCGCCGCCTGAGTGCAGCTAACAGTAGCTACTGTCTGTAACTGTGATGCATTTTCTGTTTGCAGTCCAATGTTCACCAAAACACACACCCACACACTTATAATTTGTTCCTCAACGTTATATAGACAAGTCATGTTTTGTAAACTAACGTTATGTTTAGAATGGAATGAATACATGGGTCGGGAAAGATAGTTAGCTCAAAGCTAATCCGGCCTGTTTAACCACTAGCTTCTGTTAGCTAATGCTGGCTGAGCAAGGAAACTAACAGTAAACGTTTTTACATGAAATACAGCCCAAAGACCCTGCTGACAAACGTTTGCTTATTAAATACATTCTATAATATAATAATACAAACGTTTCATTGCCTCTCTGTGATGACAAAGTTGTTTAAATAAGGTGAGAAAAGTAGCTAAAACCAATGTATTTGGATGGGACAGGAAGTGCCATTGGCAACCGGAAGTCAGCCGGAAATGGCTACTTTGAGATTGTGCAAGTGGAGAATTGATAACAAGTCCATGAAGTCCTTGCGCCAGTTCTCCAAACTGAAGCAGTTCGGTTTGCGTTCTTTCCAGTTCATTAAAATAATCCGTTTGCATGCTAGAAAAGCCAGTGCTACAATATTATTTACAATCTTTGCTTGAGGAGTGTCCATTTTTACACCCAATATACACGTTATAGGGCAATGATTAATGTCAATTTGGAGAGTAACTGACTGTCCTCAGCAATGTCCAACCAAAATGTCCTAACAAGCGGGCAGTGCCACAGCAAGTGCATGAGCGTACCCTCTACTCCACACCCATGCCAGCACAATTTGGGTAGGGTGTGATTCATTTTATTCAGTGTACAGGGTGTTATATAGGCCCTGTGTAGTATCTTTAATTGTATATTTTTATATCTAACACATTTTGATATTTTAGTACTATTCCTAAGTGCTGCTTCGGATTGTGTTTCAGATATGGGTATGCCCATGTCTCGCTCCCATTGGACTTTAGTTTGGGTATTGGTATCAGGGGTGGTTGAACATGATAGTTTATACATTGCAGAGACAATGCCTTTCCTGCCTGTAATTCCCCTTAATGTCTCTTCCAAGACTCTGTTTGTTCCTATAGCTATGCCTTTAGACAACAATGATTTAATAACTGATTGTATTTGTAAATAAGATACAAATTCTGTGTCTTTCAGCCCAAACTGTGTTTTAAGTTCATTAAAAGGTATCATATTTCCCCTTTCGATCACTTGCCCCACCTGTGTTATATTATGTTGTTGCCATACATTATTTTTAAGGGTTTTACCTCCTGCAGAGAGCAACGGGTTTTTCCATAATGGACATGATGGTAAGGAATATCCACTAAAGGTCAGGCGTTTATGTAAGATTTTCACTATTTCACATGAAAATTCTAAAAGCTGATTGTCCAGTCTGGGAGTGATTTTTGGGTTATACCACAACATTGAAAGAGATAGATCTTTGTTATGTTCTTCTATAATTTGTTCTCCAAGCCATTCCCAGCTGCCAATCTGTCTCACACTATTGTAAGCCAGCTTCAAGGGGTATCTTGAGTTATATGCTATGTAATACTGGTGGATATCTGGTAGTCCTATTCCTCCACTACTTCTTGGTTTTATAAGTTTTTTATGGCTGATTCTAGGTTTTCTGTTGTTCCATAGGAAGCCAGAAAATAATTTGTTTATTTCTTTGAACCAACTAGGAGGGAACTTTAACGGTATAGAGGACATCAAAAAAGCTATCCTTGGTAACAAATTCATTTTTATAATATCAGATCTGCCCCATAGGGATAAAGGCAATACTGTACATCTTTTGATGTCCTCCTTTATATTCTTTAAAAGGTCCGATGTATTTACCTCAACCATTTTTTCAATGGGAGATCAGATTTGAATTCCCAGGTATTTAATTCCTTTTGGCTTCCAATTGAAAGGAGCAGAACCCAGATGTGGTTGAAAAGTTAGGTTGTTAAGTGGAATAGCTTCACTTTGACTATAATTCACTTTATAGCCCGAAGATTTACCAAATGTATCTATAAGCTTTAGCACTTGAGAGATGGAATGGCTAGGATTTGTTAGTGTTAATAATATGTCATCAGCAAACAGGCTGGCCTTATATTCACAACTACCAATACGAATACCACTGATTTCCTTATGAGCACGTATAGCACAGGCAAGTGGTTCGAGGGAAAGAATTTAAATTTGCGGTGAAACCGGACATCCTTGGCGGGTAGATCGATAGAGATGGAATGGCTCAGACCTTATACCATTTGTTCTGACTGACGTAACCGGTTCATGGTAAAGTGCCTTTATCCAGTTCATGAGAACCGGTCCAAATCCGTATTTACGAAGTACATAAAACAGATATTTCCACTCCACTCGATCAAAGGCTTTCTCAGCATCCAGCGATATTGCCATCGCTGGATGATGGGAGGCCCCCGCCCTTGACATAACATGCATTAGCCTCCTCATGTTATTTGAAGCTAGACGACCCTGTACAAAGCCAGCCTGATCAATATGAATCAGTGAGGCTATAACATTTTCCAATCGCCCTGCAAGGACCTTCACAAATAACTTATAATCATTATTTAAAATACTCAAAGGTCTGAAATTACACATTTGCAAGTGATCCTTGCCAGGTTTTGGAATCAATGAAATATAAATGGTTAGCGGCATGGATTGATTGGCCACTACAGGTATATCATTAAACAGCAATATTAGAAGTGGTGTAAGAGTGACTTGGAAACACTTAAGAAATTCACTTGTATAGCCATCATCACCCGGCGTTTTACCGGTTGAGAGGGATTTGATAGCCGATTTAATTTCATTTTCCATGATAGGTGCATCCAATGATTCCCTTTCCTCTTCAGAGAGGGTTGGGAGATTTATATCTCTGAAAATGTTTTCCATTTCATCTTCACTCGTACAACATTCTGATTTATACAGTGTGCTATAAAATTTTGTGAATGCTTGATTGATTTGAAGTTGATCACAAATCAAAGAGCCATCTTCATCATATATGCTAGAGATTGATTGACGATTTTCTTGCTTCTTCAGTCTGAGAGCAAGCATTTTACCAGCCTCATCACCAGATTCATAATATTTTCGACGCAACTGAAAGAGGGCAAATGCATTTTCCTCATGTAAAATTGCTTGTAATTCTGTTTTTATAACCAACACTGCGTTTTTCAGTTCTAAATTGTCAGGGTCCAACATATGACTAGATTCCAAGGACTTAAGTTCAGTAATCAGACCATGTTTCCTTGCCATTTTTTCATTTTTCTTAGCTGTTGAGTAGCTTATAATCCAGCCCCTACAGCAGGGGTCGGCAATTAGGTTTGGCCACAGGCCAGATTTTCCCCAAGCCATTGCTTGGCGGGCCAGGATCAAAATCAAATGGCTAATTTAATATAATATAGTCTGCATCCCCTTAACAACTGTTTGTATTGCGCCGTACTGTATTGTACCCATTCTGCAATCTGTTAAATAAAGTTTTCATTCATTCATTCATTCATGAACAGCAGATCAGCTGTTGCAGATCACCGCGGCGCATGATGAACAGATCAGAAGACAGAATGCATGAAAACACGACTCACCATACCTTGTTTGTTGTTAAGTCCTCCAAAATCCCTGCTAATGTTTGAAACATGTCACATATCCACTCGCCGCCCTCCAATTCCAGATTGGCGTTGAATGCAGCTACTTTATCTGCCAACTTGAACACAGTTGTCATCATTTCCTCATTGTTGTTGTTGTTGATGTTGTTGTTGTTGTTGTTGTCGCCACATATTACGCAGAGAGGACGTCGGCTCGGCACGCAAGAATCACCGACCTGTTGCGATAAACCCGTATTTTAAGTATGGCTCCTGTTTATTAAAAGCAGCGTTATATTATATATATAAGAAGCTATCCAAAGATGTTTGTTTTGTTTTTTTAACACATTTTGTTACTCGCTCCATCTCGAACGCGGAAGTGAAAGTGCGTTAGGGAAATATACACGCCATTGGTTCTCCCAGTCCACGTGACCATTTCTAGCATTTCAATTGGCTATAGTGACAGACATGCTTTTGATGACTACCGGTAGATAGATACAGCTTCACAATAAAAGACACCCTGGCGTCCCGAGTGAATATTTCCCGCGCGTAAAATAAATATCATATTCTCAAAATAATCTGACGGGCCAGAAATTATTGCTGGCGGGCCAATGTCGGCCCGCGGGCCGCCTATTGCCGATCCCTGCCCTACAGGTTGCCTTATAAGCCTCCCATACAGTCTGCACTGACTGGACTGATGTAAGATTAATACTAATGTACTCCTGTGTTTTCTCCTCAATCATAGACATAAAAACTTGATCTTTCAATAAGGAGTTATTAAATCTCAATTGTTTGGTTTTATTGTTAATTACAGCAGGAGTAAAAAGGACTGACAGGGGCGCATGGTCTGATAAAAGTATGTTATGAATTTTGCAATCAATTACATTACCCACCAAGGATTGTGAGAAGAGAAAATAGTCAATCCTGGAATATGAATTATGAGCGTGGGAGTAAAAAGTATATTCACGTGTGTCAGGGTTGACAACACGCCAAATATCGGTTAATGCAAGTGAGTATTGCATTTCTTTAAGTGCACTTGACAATGCTCCATCTATAGTGGGAGGGGGCGCCCAGTCCTATCAATCGAAGCATTGCTAACCAAATTTAGGTCCCCACCCATCAGAATGGGATAATCTGCAAATTCTGCCAGCACCAGATTCAGCTTCGACAAAAAAGTATTCTGTCCCGTATTAGGGGCATATACATTTACTAAAGTACATTTTTCATTTTGTAAAATGCCTGACAAAATTATATATCTACCATCTTTATCAACTATTTGTTTTGAAAGTTTAAATGATATTTTCTTTGAAATCAGGATGCTTACCCCTCTAGAGGCTCCACTGCCTGGTGCTGAGAAAACTTGACCTACCCATCTTTGTTTCAATTTAACTGATTCTATTTCATTTAGATGAGTCTCCTGGAGCATTGCCAAATCACATGATAGGGATTTCAAATATGTAATAATTTTATATCTTTTCGTTTTGTTTGAAATACCTTTCACATTCCAGCTAATCAAATTTACATTATTAGGTCCCATTATTTTTATCAAGCAACTTTACAGCTTCCTCCTTGTAAACTCTGCAACAACATGTATGGATAGACAAAGACATAAAAAGTACAAGACATACATACAATAAGCCATTAGGCAAAGGAAAAACAGTAAACAAAACAGAGATAGACTTAATGTCCATCCCTTGTCCGCGAGCAGAGCAGGCACGGCCGTGCTGCATCCTACACAGCTCCGTTCTCAAAGTTCAATCAACTTGCGCAATTAAAAAATATGCGATTGCGGGCACCAGCGTTATGTTTATGAGGGAGAGAGTGTGATTAGTTCATTTTTCACTTGTTCATTGTGTAACATAAAAAATCTCAATTCCATCAGTCCCACCCCCAGCAGTAAAGCATAATGAATGAAGGTATAGAAGAAAAATAAGATACAAAAAACAGGGGGGCTTACAGTGACGCTGGTGCAGTTATGCCTCTGTTCCTCTCACTCATGTCAACCAAAGATCTTGGGTAATCGTTTCTTCAAATCTTCAGCAGCCTCCAATGCGTTGTTGTATATATATTTCACCTCATCAATGGTGATAAGCCTCGCTGGGTAAAGTATTCCATAGCGCAGGGACGTTTCTCTGCGGAGTTTCCCTCTGATGTCATCATATTCTGCACGCTTTCTTTTAATCTCCATTGGTAGATCCTGGAAGACTTTGTGGTTGTCCTTGCCAGGATAGTTGCCTTTTCTCCACCACGGCCTGGAGGATCCTCTGTCTGTCGCTCCATCTCCGTATGTGCACCAGATACGGCCGCGGTGGCTCACCTGGAGCCGGGCGGGGACGTGGGCTACGGTGCTGTCTTTCAATTTCTGGTGTTGGCTCGTCTTCTTTACCATCCAGAATATATTTTAATATGTCGCCCATCATCTTGTCTGGGTTGCCTGTCTCCAGTCCTTCTGCCAGGCCAACAAAGATCAGATTATTTCTCTGATTTTGTGCTTCCAAGTTACTAAACTTCGTTTGTAGCGTGTTCAGCTCTTTGGCTTGGACTTGCAGGGTTTTACTATTGGCCGCACACTGGTCTTCTAGATCCCGATTATTTTTTCTGCATTAGAGACTCTGTTCAGAATAGCCTGTGTCTCTTTTTTTAGGTCTTTCATTGAATTGCCAAGTTCATCCAGTCTTCTTTCAACCGATAATTTAAGGTCGCTCACCTCCGTTAGGAGTAGCTGCGCCCAGTGTTGGGCAGTAGCTAGCTACAAGTAGCAACGCTACATAGCTTAGCTACATTTCTCAGTAGCGTGATGGTAGCGTCGCTACTTTTGAACCAAGTAGCGATATTTGTAGTGTAGCTATTTTTAGACCCAAGTAGTGATGTAGCGTGAACAAACGCTACACGCTACTGTCGGGAGAAACTGCCTGGACTGCTAAATAAAGATGTGTGGGGGGAAAATCGCCGGAGAAAACCCAATATGATTGGTTGGTTGGTTTAGATACGAGTATGATGACTCACGATTGGGTAAGGTTAGGGCAAAACATTACGGGTAGGCCAATCAGTGGCAGGATAGGGCGGGGCATGCCATTGCAAGCCTCCGCAAACCAGGAAGTGAAAATCAAAACAGACCACATGAACCAGTCCGTGCAAATGGCACAAAAATGAGTTTGTTCTGTTCTATATATGTCCGTTCATGTAAAGATGGATTTCGTTAATGTCTGTTTTGTGAGACAAATGTTTCTTGCACTCTCTTTGGCCAGGTTGTCATTTTGCTACTGTGGTTTGAGTTGAAACAGTAGTTTATCCTGTGCTGAAAAGTCTCCATTCCAATAGAGATAGTATATATTTTGGTGTTTATTTATTGTTTCACTGCCTTTTATTTATTACGTTTCCACAGTTTTTTCCTCATACTTTATTAACATTTTGTACATGGTGCCGCAAGGTACATTAATACAAGTTCATGTTAAAATAATGACACAAAAAGCCAGACAGAGGGCTTGTTTCCAGTTTCAGTTGGTTTTATAATAAACAATCAAACTGAGCATTTTTTGCCTGCCTATTTGTTTGGTGGAAACTTGATCATGAAGTAAAAAAAATTAAAAGTAGTGCCGATGTAGCTAGCTATTTTTGCCATGTTCTTGTAGTGTAGCTTGCTAAATTTTTCTGGGGATAGCTTCCGTGTAGTTGAGCTATATTTAATCGAGAGTAGAGTGGTCAGATGAACTCAATGGTACACTGGTTGAAGAAACATGGCTTGGTTTCAAAACCAAATTCTCAACAATACTAAACGACATGGCCCCCCTAAGAACCACCAGGGTAAACAATCGCGCTGAGCCGTGGATGCACTCCGAAATACTGGCCGCTATGAAAACCAGAGACAAAAAATGCTTCGTAAAAGTCAGTCAAAGCTTACTAAAAGCACGAGCAGTGAACTCCAAGCCCACGTGACTGAACTCAAACTAGAAAGAAACAGACTAAGAAACGACGTAAACTCCATGATCAAAACTGCAAAAAAGAATTTCATCAATGACAAAACTGAGGAAAACAAAAACAAACCATGTGAACTTTGGAAATTACTCAATAATCAACTAGGATGCAGTAAAAAACTTAAAACCAGATTCTCAAACATAAACATAAAAACAGACAACACGCTCATCACAGACAAGCTGGATGTAGCCAATTACTTAAAAATGTTCTTCACAAACATAGCCACAACACTGGTAAACAAACTACCCTCCCACTCAGGGCTTTATGGGGTAGAACACATAGTAGCTTACTACAAAAACCTAGGGGTCCGCAAGGACGACTTCAAGCTGGAAATGGTAACAACAGATGAGGTACTCAATAAACTGAGCGCCCTCCAACCTAACAAGGCCACTGGCCATGACAACATCCCCTCCAAATTCCTCAGAGACTCAGCAGCCGCCATCACCCCAATCATCACACACATAATAAACCTCTCCATAAAACAGGGACACGTCCCCAAGGACTTCAAAATTGCGAGGGTGACCCCTCTGCACAAAAAGGGCAGCAAATTAGACCCAGGCAACTACCGCCCTGTTTCTATTCTCACCTCCATCTCGAAAGTCATGGAAAAAATTGTCTACGAACAGGTCGAAAAGTACCTAGCGGAAAAAAATCTAATCTACGAATTCCAATCTGGCTTCAGAACATCCCACTCCACTGACACATGCCTTCTCTATTTGAATGACCACATCAAACAAGAGGTGGACGCAGGCAAATACTGCGGCATGGTCATGCTGGACCTACAAAAGGCCTTTGACACGGTCAATCACTCCATTCTGATTGACAAGCTAAAAGCAATTGGTTTTGATAGTCTATCAGTGAGCTGGATGCAATCCTACCTTGAGGGGAGGGAACAGATGGTGGAGGTAAACGGTACCCTATCCCCCCCCCTCACAGTGAGCTGTGGTGTTCCACAAGGAAGCATACTAGGACCGCTACTGTTCCTAATTTATGCAAATGACATGTCGTCAGCTTGTGACTGCAACTTGTTCCTGTTTGCGGACGACTCAGCCCTGCTGGTCTCTGACAAGAACAAGTTACAGGTTGAAAAAACCCTCAGCTCGGAACTAGGCAGAATCTGCATATGGCTCGCTGATAACAAACTATCATTACACATGGGCAAAACAGAGTCCATTCTCTTCGGTTCAAATAACAAACTCAGCAAGACCGACGGCTTCTCAGTTACAGTGGGTGACAATATTGTCACAAGGGAAGATGAAATTACCTACCTGGGTTCCATCCTAGAGGCTAATCTCTCCTGTGACAAAATGGCATCCAATGTAATAAAAAAAGTCAACCAACGAACTCGATTCTTGTACCGGATCTCCTCTCTGGTAAACAAGAATACCCTGAAGACTCTGGCAGGAGCACTCATTCAGGGGTACTACGACTATGCTTGCACCTCATGGTACCAAAGCACCTCAAAGGCGCTAAAAACAAAATTACAAACATCTCAAAACAAACTGGTCAGACTACTGCTTGACCTTACTCCTAGAACCCACCTCACCACTGCCCACTTTGACAACCTAGGATGGCTTAGAGTAGACGACAGAGTACAGCAACTTGCAATGGGCCTGGTCTACAAGATACACTACACGACCAAGGTACCCATGTACATGTCAAAATACTTCCCAAAGGTCAGTGAATACCACGATCACAACACCAGAGGGAGCTCCACAAATCATGTTAAACCCAGATTCGGCTCAAATAAGGGACTAAACACGTTTCGCAATTATGCCACATCAATGTGGAACGCCCTACCCAAAGCTGTAAAGGAATGTGGATCACTACCCACTTTCAAAACCTCTCTCAAGGGACACCTACGGGAGACTGCAATTCAACACTGGCCCCTGTAAATATCCTAACCCAACCCCCTCCAATGTACAGTCATTTACCTAGTATGGTTTTGTCAATAGTCCAATGTACAATCTTGTTTGTTTGTACAGTGTCCCCCCCCCCCCCCCCCCCTCAATGTACAGTTTTGCTTGTTTATACAGTGTGCCCCCCCCCCCCCCAACCACCTCCAATGTAAATTACCCAGTATGGTTGTCAATATCCCAATGTACCCAACCCCCCCCCACCCAACCTCCTCCAATGTACAGTTTCTACGTCAAATGTATATACTCCCTTTTCTTGACTCCTTCTGTATCACAAACAGTACTGTATTTGCAAATCTGGTATGTCATAAATGTATAGATGTAGCAGTACTGACTATCTGTATGTCATGTATGTCATATATGTCCTGATGAATTGAAAATGGGGGACCCTGATGTAAACAAGACGAAAGTCTTTCTCTGGTCTGCATCCCCTTAACAATTGTGTGTATTGAGCTGTACTGTATTGTACCCATTCTGCAATCTGTTAATAAAGTTTTCAATCAATCAATCAAAGTAACTTGTAGTGTAGCTTACTACATTTTCCAAGTAGCTTGCCCATCACTGGCTGCGCCCAGGCAGATGTGTCCTCGCTTGACATAATTTGTTTGATTGCTGCACGCCGTTCACCTTTCTTTGTCTAGGTTCAGGTTTCTCGGCAAGAGCCAGAAATAGACATGCAGACAGTCAACTATGTTTGAACAAAATAATCCAGTTCTTCAGTTTAAATAGATGATAATTTAGAAGCAAAATACTATATTTTAAAGGGGAACTATTTTACTATTTCTTTCACTATTTGGGCACTTTTACACAATTCCTGTGAGTCTATGGAACACCTCTGTAATATATATATTTTTTTTATTCATTGTTTTGTATTTCTAATCAAGTCCTCAAAAACAGCATTTTTCTACCTCAAGATCTCGAGCCGTTTTGAGCCTGGGCTGCAGGTGCAGGTGCAGGTGCAGGTGCCACTGTGTGCAGCTCATCTTGTATCTCAACATTAACATGCAGCGGTGTCTTTATGACATCACATATCGCGCACATTTTCAAATGACTCAGTTCAGTGAGGGTGAATATTGTGAGAGGAGAATTGGAAGAATGCGCCAATATGAGAATTTTGAGACATAGATCATATTAATATAAGTTCACATAGCTAGGAAACAATGCTAAACACTCAAAAAGGCCATTTATAAGATAGTTCCCCTTTAAGGACAGAGCTGTGTAGAGCACTCAGCATGCCATTCCTCTCAGTCACGTGACGTCATCACACACAGGTGTTCCCATTGAATCTGAATTTGACGACCGAAAATAATTGTATTCAGTTAAAATGTTCAGTTTCAGTTAAATTCAGTTATTATTTTTTATAGAATGGATCATTAAAATCAAAGGGTATTGCACATAAATAGGCAGATAATCCTTCAGAACGTTGATTGGCTCAGCTGACAATAAATCAAAATGACACCATTCACCACCGTAGCATATATTATAATAACAGCATTGCATTGGCCTATCAACCGGTTTTAATAAACAAAAATAAACAGTAGCATGTGCATCTTTTAGATCAATTAGGCTATGAAAATTAGGCTGCCTCTAAATATAAAAATTCAATAATAATTATAAAAAAATATATAATAATTATAAAAATAAATACATAATTATATATATATTTTTCGACTCTGACATGAAAATCGAATATGGAGACTGGCACGACTATTCGAAAAGTCGAAAATTCTAACTCATCCCTAATGCGTACGCAGTCTACGCACATCTGATGGTGAAATGAGAAACTGCAGAAGAGGGTGAAACCCAAGATGTTTTGAAATTGTCACCTTTGTGAACAATACATATATCTGATATTGCAAAACCCCTCAAATATATTGCACAGTCCAATCAGTAATCATACTCAGTTGGATCTGCCATCGCTAAACAATGGCCTACTTGGATTGTTATGAAATTGATTCTCATAAATAATAATGTGGACAGGACAGCATAGGTGACAGCATAATTGCTCAAAGCAATCTCTGAAGTGTGTTGACTGCTGTGTGCATGACATGATTGCTTAGGCTGTGTGTAAGGTTAATATATTGTATGGATAATACACGCATAAGCATGTGCTACATAGAAATAGGCTGTTGTTGGTGGTGGTGTCTGAAAATAAATGGCATAATTGTGAGCAGTTGAAAAAGAACTGCCTCGCTGTTTGACGCAGGAATACAAATTAATAGGACGCATACATTATTAAAGGGTATAGGCTATTCATAAATCACTGTGTATAATTGATAAATAAAATTGTCTGACATTCTGGGTGGTATGCTACATGGTCCTTTTAGGGCTCAGTTAAAACGGATGCTGTGTTCAATGCCGGACATTGTATTGATTCTATATCCATAAATAAAAATCAATCAATCAATCATGGTTCATATTGTCATTGAGATTTGCACGTGTTCCATATAATGTCATGTTCGTGCAGGGTTGGTATAAAAAGGCATGTAGTTCCAATGTGTAATGATGCACAGTGGCTGCTTTATTGATACTATACTGTTGGATGATGTGGAGGATGAAGGAGTTCGGAGAGAGAGACATAACCAACTGGCCAATGACCTACTGACAAGACCTATTGGCCAATGATCTACTGACAAGACCTACTGACAAGACCTACTGACCTACTGGCCAATGTCCTACTGACAAGACCTACTGGCCAATGACCTACTGACAAGACATACTGGCCAATGACCTACTGACAAGACCTACAGGCCAATGACCTACTGACAAGACCTACAGGCCAATGACCTACTGACAATACCTACTACAGGCCAATGACCTACAGACAAGACCTACTGGCCAATGACCTACAGACAAGACCTACTGGCCAATGACCTACAGAAAAGACCTACTGGCCAATGACCTACTGACAAGACCTACTGACAAGACCTACTGGCCAATGATCTACTGACCATACCTACTGGCTAATGACCTACTGACAAGACCTACTGGCCAATGACCTACAGACAAGACCTACTGGCCAATGACCTACTGACAATACCTACTGGCCAATGACCTACTGACAAGACCTACTGACAAGATCTACTGGCCAATGGCCTACTGACAAGACCTACTGGCGAATGACCTACTGACAAGACCTACTGGCCAATTACCTACTGACAAGACCTACTGGGCAATGACCTACTGACGAGACCTACTGGCAAGACGTTAGTATCCATTTTACAAATTATGTTTGTGTTACTTTTAAATGTTTTTATTTTCTCCATTCAAACAATGCTTGGGACCAGTCCAACCGAAAATCTATCTTTTTTTTCCAAAGGTAACTGATCAGAATGATATGTTTTTGTCTTGTAACTTTAACTGACTAAATGTAATCAGATTAATGTGATCCAATTACATGCAAGCTAGTACCCCCCGACTCCGAAGGAGAGCGAATGCCAACACAACACAGTCGTGATTGACAGCCAAATATCTGACCTTCGTTGAGAAAACATACCACGACACACACACACACACAAACACACACACACACACACACACACACACACACAGTAGGGGAGGCGGGTGGCGACAGGATATGTTATCCGACTCTAATGCATAACTGGCTGTTAAGGATCCGGAACGTGTCCAATTTATTGGCCATTTATTCCGAATGTCTGAATATCTGGGGGGGGGGGGGGGGGGGGGGGGGGGGGGGAAACATGAAAGATGTGTCAAAGTGATTTGTGTCTGTCTGAGCTTCCCTGGAGGGAAGAGGCGCTCCGCACCACAGCCTGTAGAACAAGAGATGTCCATCTCCCAAAGGATATGCAAAACACCTGCCTGTCTCTGTGATGAAATGGAGGAAGGGGGTCAGCACTCAACTCTGAAAAAAACTTTATACTAGGTGTGGATTCACACGCTTTTTGAGTTTTTAACAAAGAGAAACGCTGACCGAGACAAAGTGTCAAAAGGGCTTTCGTTTCGGTCTGCAGTTATGTGGTGAAAAAAAAAAGAAAAGAGAAATGATTGAAATACATATATTCTTATGTACCGTATAGGTGGTTTCAACTTTCTAAATGGACCGGGGTTTGTTTGCCGTGGCCGTGTTTGGTGATATCAATATATTTATTTATTTATTTATTATTTGTTTATTTAGACGGGACAGAGCATATTAATGGACACTACAAATACATGCAGTGTAAATACATAAAAATTAGCAAGGATGCTAGTTTTCATCCGCAGTCCCCATACACAAAACATAAAAACGAAACAGGCAGGCAGTAAAGCATATCATGAACTGAACTGAACTAAACTGACAAAGCATAAAAACATACAAAAAACTAAGTACAAGGTATAAAGTTGTAGGATGTTGTTTAGGTGCACTACTATACTATTTGACTATACATGGTCACAGGTTTGGTTGTCGAGTAACCATTTTTCTTTACTGACGTGAAATAAACAACATGATTCCAGTGGAAGGGTTTGCTTGCCTGAGTTGGCTCACTCATTTGTATCTTAATTTGCTCTTAATTTGATTGTGTCACAGACCAGCACGACGTTGGTCAATTAAAACAGCTTGTTTTCTGGTAAAACGTTTCTGATCGAGACGATTGTTAAATGGTCTTTTTTTAGTGAGGTATATATATATATTTCGTTTTTTGCTTGACAATCCTATTTTGGACATTTTGGAATGTGGTGAACAGACTGAAAATGTTATACAATTATGTTACTCTAGTATCGAGATAATATCATTGTGGGGCCTATAAAACATCATGGCCCTGATCCACTGCCGTCATCAGCTGGTCGCTCTCGTTGTAGTTGCCACACATCTCTCTGAGTTCAGTGGTGATTTTAATGGACACGACCAACACGAAATTGAGACAAAACTAATAATAAAGGAAGGTCATGTTCTCTACCTCAGTGTGTGTGTGTGTGTGTGTGTGAGATACATTCTCCTCTTGGCAGATTAGATTCTCCTGCCACTGTATCTCCTATAGCCCCCCACACACACACACACACCACACACACACACACACACACACACACACACACACACACACACACACACACACACACACACTCCTATCAGCCACCCAACTCTCATGAGGGAGAAACAACGCGAAGCTCCGGGAAATCCACCGGGTTAGGGAGAGGAATCCATCGGGTTAGGTCTGCTTCGCAATGACCTCAGTCATAGCCCTTTATTCTATTGACTGGCCTGTAACAATAGGAACAGGTGACTGGAAATAGTTCCATTTTCTCCTGAGTCTCTCCGCTTCGAGGACTCTCGATGCAAATCAGCTGCTGTTGCAGGCGGGATATCAAGAACCCCTCTTCAGTGTCGAGTGCTTGGTCACACGTTTGCCATTCCCAGAAGTGTATACTTCATCTTGACAATCGGCAATACTTTTCACACTCAACACACACCATCCGAGCTAGAATTTATACAATTGGTCCTTATGTTAATGCACGTAATTAGTGTGTCCGTTAAGAGCTGCCAAACTATGGTATTTTAATTACACCCAGGGGAGAAAGTCTAGACACAAACATCGGGGAGAGACTCTGAAAATCAGACCCCTCAACTCACTCATCAAATGTGCCACCTTCCGTGACCTTATCAGGAGGCTGTGCAACACGCCTCATCCTTTACGTCAGCTGTCTGCCGTGTGTGTTAGGAGCGCGTGCCACATCATCTCGGGATGATGGATTGCTGGAGTGCACACGGGGAAGAGCCGGTAGCGCCGCGCCGGGGCCTCGGTGTAACCTATACGTTTCATTCTCCCGAGCCGCCGGGAGCCCCCGGTAATTACCAACCCATTTCCAAAATAGTTGGAGAAAAGGTCAGGGCACCTGGGTGGATTTTCTGCAGGAGGGGAAGGCGACGAGTAAAGTGTGGCTTGTGGGGGGGGGGGGGGGGGGGTTTGGGTTGCGGCCGCAGCGCCCTGTATTCTGATGCCATTTCCAAGGCATGAGATCCCCCCCCCCCCAAGATAAATGCGGCTCAGAAACGTGAATTGGATTCACAAAAGTGTGACATATCCGTTAACAGGGGGCGACTCGACTGGTGACATAACCTGCGCGTTCGAGAGCCGCTGTCATTATCGCAACGTTGTGATGGATAGGGATGATTGCATTCGTCGCTCGCCGGGCACAAAAAGGTCATGTGTGATTATTGTCGCTTTGCGCCCCGCGGTACGAAATGCTCCATGTGTGCCTATTTTATTTTTATCTTTATTTACCAGGGTAGGTTATCTGAGCACGGATGTTCTTGTTCAGCTATGCCCTGCTTCACATTCACACCTGGGAGCTGCCCAGTACAACCACAGTCTGACACTGTTGACCACTAGGAACTGCCCAGTACAACCACAGTCTGACACTATTGACCACTAGGAGCTGCCCAGTACAACCACGGTCTGACACTGTTGACCACTAGGAGCTGCACAGTACAACCACAGTCTGACACTGTTGACCACTAGGAGCTGCCCAGTACAACCACAGTCTAAGAATGTTGACCACTGGGAGCTGCCCAGTACAACCACAGTCTGACACTGTTGACCACTAGGAGCTGCCCAGTACAACCACAGTCTGACACTGTTGACCACTAGGAGCTACCCAGTACAACCACAGTCTGACACTGTTGACCACTAGGAGCTGCCCAGTACAACCACAGTCTGACACTGTTGACCACTAGGAGCTGCCCAGTACAACCACAGTCTGACACTGTTGACCACTAGGAGCTGCCCAGTACAACCACAGTGATTTATTATCCCTTGCTTTTGTCTAACCTTGTCTTGTTGTCTTATTGTTGTGTTCTTATATTCTGTGTGATTTCATACGCTTTATGATCGCTCATCTTTGTATGTAAACTCAACGTGACAGTAAATGAGGGAAACATTACTATCTCATCATTACAGAATTCAATAGAGACCCTGTGAACTGTGGGATAAAGAATGCAAAAGGAAAATTATTATACGGTAGTTCCCATACGTAACACCAACATCATTTAATGACATACTCATTACATTAGGTACAAAGTATTTAAAGGTGCTATAGATAACATCCAGCCACTAGAGGTCACACTAGAGCACCAGCGTGTAATTCATCAAATCAGGTACATTCCACGTAAGGAATTGGGAAGTACGGAGCGGGTACGTGCCTGCAACATGTAAACATTACAACATTCATGTTGGACCTGCATGTAAAATAAACTTTTATTCCATAAAACATTTTTAAATATATATATTTTCTTTAGCACCATAGCAGGTTAAAGCAAAAATGCAGTCAGTGCAACAAAAAGTCAGAGTAAAGCCAAAACACGAAGGGAAAAGCGAGGGGGAGGCTCAGAGATACTCACACTTTGGTAGAAACAACACAGCCTGAGGTGAACCCAAACTGAGGGGAATATACAGGGAGTGATGGCTCAGAACTAACAAGGACCAGGTGAGAGGGATTGGTGCTCTGGGGAAGTGGATCTGTAGAAGGGGGGGGGGGGGGGGGGGCGTGGGCAATGTTGAGACGCATCAAAAAGGCGAGCACTATATTTGAGTCCTGGTGGGAAGATACAATTGTTCTTCTGAAGCGATGCATTATGTTTTGACAATTCAAAGATTCTGACGGACCGTTATTGAGCAGTCAGCCAGCCTGTGTAGCCGGTCTCGTTTTGCCATCTCTGCGTTGTGTTAAAGTTCGACCCCTGTTAAGGGATTGCCCAGAGTGAGTCTCAAACCCCGGTCTCCCGCGCCCTGGGGCGACATCGCAGACCACTATACCAAGAGGTGAATTCACTCCTTGGTAACGTGTCTGCATGCCTTTTATGGGGGAGTGAGTTTAACTTGCAGTACCGCTAACGTCCACAGTCACTTTACAACACTTGAAGTCCATCGTGACTGTGGATATACTTGCGGTACCTCCGTTACACGTGGATAAGGAAGTCAACAGCTTTTACCACATGCATTGACACCCATGTCAAAAATGTGTAGCCTATATTTTTCCATACAGAAAGTAAATGTTTAGTAACCTCTTAAGCCCTAGCCCTATTTTCAGAAAATCCACCTAAAAATACATACATAAGTAAATGGAAGATTTCTCCACTTCTACAAGGTCCATTGTTGCATGTTATTGGATTTGGTATCTAGGGACATCTATGGATCTCAGGGAATGTATTCCCAGGCAGTGTCAGAAATATTGTGTCTGTTACTAGGCTTGAGTAAATAGTGATGAACCAAAGGAGAATATCAATTAAAAAAATTTCATGGGCGGCTAAGTGGCGCAATGGGCAAGGCGCTCGCCACTAACGCAGGAGATGCTGGGTTCGAGCCCAGCTCTCGGCGTTGCTTCCGGCTTGGCTGGTCATTCATACTAATACAATTGGCAGTATTAGGGGGTGGGAAAGCCGGTGGGTGGGGATCGGACGTTGTGGACAGCGACTCCTACAGGTCGGTTGGTACGCCTGTACAGCAGAATCAGGAAGTATCGGGGGCAGCGTGAGCCTCCCACGCGTTACTCCTCGCCACTGAGAGATCGCGCTGTACAGGTGAAAAGATGCGACGGCTGCCTCCTCGTGTACCGGAGGGGACACGTGATGCAAGGCTTCGTCCACATTGCAGCCGACCAGTGGGAGGCATGGTCTAGCAACGTTCGAGACAGGGGAGGGAAGAATTGGATAATACGAAATTGGGATGGGAGAAAAAATTGAAAAACGGGGAGAAAAAAGTAGATACAAAAAATTATTTTCTTTTTTCATCTTTGACGGTGAATAACACCATGCAAAAAATTACCAGACATGAAAAATTGCCACTGAGCTCATGCAGCACCTTCTTGAGATCACGTGCACCAAATATCTAAGCAAATTAATAAAGGGCAGATGATTAAACAGGAGATTTTGTAGAAACAGGACTGAATTCTGGCATCCGGACACATGCAATTTGAAATACGATTATAGAATATAGAATATCAGGCCTATAAATTACCTTATTATGGCCAAGTCACACATCTATGGATCGGGCCAAATCTCTAGTTCAATCTGGATTTAGTATCACCAGGTGTGATTCACAAACTGTGAATGAAATCTACTGTAAGTACAGTTACTTTTTTATAATGTACAATTGTACATTTCTCATCAGATTGCAAAGCCATTTTTTGCTAGACGTTCACAGAAAGGTAGAGAAACTAACCTCGTTCTGTTTTATGGCAATAACGTTGAGGTTTGTGGGATATGATCCAGAAAAATAAGATAAATAAAAAAGTCAATCTACTGTAGAAGTCAGATGATTGACAGGGGCTGGCATGAGCTAGGAAGTGTAGTTTATATTTTTTTTTATTCGAAAGCCCATCGAAAGTCTTGGGTCTCCTCTCCTCATAGGACTACAAACACGCGCCATTACCTCGCATCAACCCTCGCCTTTTTCCGACTAGATTTCTATAACTAATATTTCACTAATAACACTTAAACTATTGGTAAACAAACGTAGTGCTGAAAATATACACTTTGACTGCTGTTATGACAGGGTTAGGATCTTTACTAGATGGATTTATGGCGTGATGTCATTGTCAGTCCGGTACCGGACCGCTCGGACTTAAGAGGTTAAGTGTGTTATAAGCATATTTCTATTGGGGAGACATGGTGGCCTAGAGGTAAAGAGGCCAGCCAGTAACCAAAAGGTTGCTGGTTCCATCCCTGACATGAGGGTGTATTACAACTGTGAGCTGGTGGCTGATATTACATATAGGGTGCCTACCATTCTGCCCTTGAGCAAGGCACTGAACACCAAAACTGCTCCAGGGGCGCTGCACTGCAGCCGACCATGCGCTCTGACCTCTGATGAAATGCACATGTGTGGTGGACTGTGTGCATCTGTAACTAAGAGCGATATGGGGACTGTGTGCATCTGTAACTAGGAGCGATATGAGGACTGTGTGTATTTGTAACTACAGTAGGAGGGATATGAGGACTGTGTGTATTTGTAACTAGGACGGATATGCGAAAAGACAAATTTTAATTTCCTTGTGTACATTGACAATACAATAATATTCTACTTCTTCTATCCATAGGTACTTTTCTGAGAGTATAATTGCAATGTACTTGTGTGCCTTCATTTTCATGTTTAGTACAATAGTCATGAATATGCTGTAAGTGTAATCATAGTAAAAAAATATTTAAAAAATTAAGAATAATATATATATATACAGGGATCAGGAGGTAGAGCAGTCGTCTGGTAATGCAGAGGTTCCAAGGTGTACCATTTTGGTAATACATAAAATAAAATGTAAGAAAATATGTTTTTAATAGTCTGTTTTCAGTCTGTTGCGACTGTTGGTGGTCTGAAGGTAATACTGCAGAGCCCTCTCCCAACTTAAATACAACAGAATTGCATAAGTTATTTTTACTATGATAATAATGTGGTTCGTCTTGAATACCTACTCTGACATTTGGTGAGAGAGAGAGAGAGATGGCTTGTGGAAGTTCACTAACGACTATAATAATATTTGACCTTTTAAACAGAAATAACTGTAGAATCAGCGCAACCCAGTTTACCACCTGGGTCATGAGGTTTATATTTTATGCCAGAGAGAGAGAGAAAAAGAGAATCAGAGAGCGAGGACGTCATAAATGTCCCTATTTTTATCTCAGTACAGTAAATTGCACAGCAACATGGATGGAAGTTCATTGTCAAAATATCATTCTTAGAATAGAATAGAAATCGGAGGGAAATTCGGCACTACAGATCGCTCACATTGAACACTAAATATTTAGGTAGTCAATAGGACTCAAATAAGAATAATATAATACTATACAGCCACAAATAAACAGAAATATACAGTAAAATGTAAAGTAAAAATTGTAAAGTGTCCAGGAAGATTTCGCCAGGCTGTACTGTCACCATGTACTCAGTGATGAATGGCTGTCAGAACTTACTGTGCCGTTCAGTGTTACATCTAGGGAGTATTAGTCTAACACTGAACGTGCTCCTTCTATCAGCCAAGTCCATGTGTTGTGGGTGGGAGGTATTAAATAAGGAAATAAACTGGACGACATCAGAGCACGGATCCAATTCCAGAGGGACATTCGGGATTGTAACGTCCTCTGTTTCACAGAAACTTGGCTGAGTCCAGATGTCCCGAATCACGCAATAGAACCGGCAGACCACTTCTTCGTTCTCCGCAAGGACCGGACGGCAGAAGAGTCACTAAAGAAGAAAGGAGGCGGCATTGCCTTCATGATAAACAAGGAGTGGTGCGATTTAGGCAACGCAAAGGAACTGTCTAACCACTGCTCCCCAGACCTGGGCCCTCATGCATCAACGTGGACGTAGAACTTGACCTACTTCCACACGTAAGCACGGAATGTAGAACTAGTGTACGCACAGGGAAGTCGGCATTCATCACACGTGCGTACGCAGGCTCTATGGTCCTCCGTGTTGATGAATACCACTTTGTTCTACCGTCAATGCTCGTGCATGATTATCCATATATGGTCATGAAAATGAGGAAACACCCCCCATGGGATGTGAAATAATGGACCGACCCAAGCGGGACTCCGAGAAACTCCATGGAGAATTCACTGCTGTCGAACCAAGAAGACACTATCGCGTATTATGATTTATGGGATAAATAAAAGGCGGACTTGTAAACGGTGATGTCAGATATCAACGGCTCCCTAAGACCATTGCTGCAATTCTGCCTGGACAGCTCAAAATACTAATAAAGACCGTTCGTTGACCACTGTTTGGCGTTGGTTGTGTGTCATTATAACCGTGCTGTAATATGAATGCCTTTATTAGTTGTGTTCGATTGGCTATATGATTTTTAGAGGCATCTATTTTGTTGTCGGCTAATAAAGACCGCGCTGGAATATGACTGCCTTTTCCCGTGTTGTTTGATTAATACCCACGGATTAAAGTTCTCCTCAATTCTATTCCAAATCGCGATGGATCTCGTCAATTTTCTACCTGCTGCATATGATTTCTAGAGGCATACTACAATCTATTTTGATGTCAGTATTGGGTAGCCTATATAAACAATATAATACGAGAGCATATACAAGAACAATGAATCTCACTGCATGTATGATGTATCCTGCCTTTCAATACATGAACTTGAATTCCATCATGTTTGTGTGCGGGACTCAAGGCTGCTGTCACAATGGGTGGTACCGCCGTACAGTAATAATAACAGTCCACACAATATCACGATCCATGCCATAGCCTATGTTCCATTAGGACATGATCTGTGACGACAAATGTTCTAGAATGTTTGATTAAGATATCATACTCTGACAGCATGCCTATGAGCAACAAAAACGCGAACTTGAATCCCATCATATAGTCTGTCCACTATCTGCATGGTGTCATTGCAATGCGTTTTCTATTCTTTCTTGTACAGTAAAAAGGGGGAAGAACACTATATTCATATGACTTATTCTGCTTACAGCTTCGAAATTCCACTTGTTTCGTTTAACGTAAAGCCTTTTAAATATAATCAAAACGTTCCAGTGTTTCGGCGGTCTGTGCGCAAAATAATAACGAGTTGAGCTTTATGATTTATGATGAATTGAAAATGGGGGACCCTGATGTAAACAGGACGAAAGTTGGTCTGCATCCCCAATTAACAATTGTATGTACTGAGCTGTACTGTACTGTACCCATTCTGCAATCTGTTAATAAACTTTTCAATCAATCAATCAATCAAGCTACGCGGAGCGCAGTCAGTCAGTAGCCTACACCCCGTATATTCCGATAACGCTATATAAACCATGCTGCATTCATTCTGAGAGAAAGATCTATTATTCCAAATGCTATTTATAGGGTTTTGACCATAATTACACTACTGTTGCTATCTTACAATGAACTATAATGAACTACGGTTCATACAGAACATCCAGTGTTATTATGCACAGAAGCTCATTTCCTTGTTGTAATAATATATTCTACCACTGGGAGCTAGGTACGCCAGGTCTGACCTGTGCGTAGATGTACGCACGAAGTCAAGTTCAAGTTCAAATTGATGAATCCCACTCTTTGCTTAGAAATGATCGTACGCACGGGTTACGCACAGATCTGTGCGTAGAACACGTTGATGCATGAGGGCCCTGGAGTTTATCACGATAAAATGTCGACCCTTCTTCCTCCCAAGAGAGTTAACGTCCATCATCCTCATCGGAGTGTACATTCCACCACACACGAACACTGGGGTCGCACTTTCAAAACTTCACAACGAGGTAAAAAAACAACAGATAGCTAGCGTTGACGCTGCCATTCTGGTTCTGGGCGATTTCAACAGCACGCGTCTTAAAAAGG
This sequence comes from Notolepis coatsorum, assembly GCF_963971535.1. Taxonomy (NCBI): domain Eukaryota; kingdom Metazoa; phylum Chordata; class Actinopteri; order Aulopiformes; family Paralepididae; genus Notolepis; species Notolepis coatsorum. Next base: position 153,704,363 of record NC_140166.1, on the reverse strand, counting down.
TGTTGCCGAATTTCTATCAGCATGTGACCTGTCCCACCAGAGGCGAGAACATATTAGACCATGTATACTCGCAATTTAAGAATGGGTACAAGTCACAGGCTCTTAGAGTCTTAGCCCATTCGGTAAGTCCGATCACGCCGCAATTTTTCTTTTGCCAAAGTATAAACAAAGTCTCAAGCGAACGCCGGTGGTCTCGCGAGAGGTTAAGCGTTGGACCGTGACGTCAGGGGAGGCACTCCAAGCTGCACTTGAATGCACAGACTGGAGGGTATTCCGTGATAACACAGCCAATATTAACGAATACACTGAAACGGTGCTTGACTTTGTCTGTACTCTGGTAGAAGAAACAATCCCCTCTACCACAATTAGAATCTACCCAAATCAAAAGCCCTGGGTAGATAAATCCGTCCGTGAGGCTCTGAAAGTGCGCACATCAGCATACAACACGGGGCTGGTGACAGGCAACATGGAGGAACACAAGACGGCAAGAAGAAACAAGTATTCCAATGTACAGTGTCCCCCCCCCCTTCAGTTTGAACAGGCTGACTCTAGAGGCATGTGGCAGGGCCTCAGAACAATGACAGATTACAAAGGCACCCCCCTCAAACTGAACAGCGACATTTCCTTAGCAAATGATCTCAATTCCTTCTATGCAAGGTTTGAGGCTGTGAATAACAACACCAGCCTACAAACCACGGCAATGGGGGGGGGGGGGGGGGTCTGCTGATGGAGACTCAGTGTTCAGGGTAACAGAGCATGAGGTGAGACGGATCTTTAAAAAAGTGAATATCAGGAAGGCAGCAGGACCGGACGGCATCCCCGGCCGCGTCCTAAAAGTCTGTGCTGACCAACTGGCCCCGGTATTCACTGACATCTTCAACCTGTCCTTGGAACAGGCTGTCATCCCCACCTGTCTGAAAAAGTCCACCATCATCCCTATACCCAAATAATCTACGCCCGCTTGCCTCAACGGCTACCGCCCTGTAGCCCTCACCTCCATAGCCATGAAGTGCTTTGAGAAGCTAGTGAAGGGCTACATCTGTTCCTTCCTCCCCATCAACCTGGACCCCCTGCAATTTGCATATCGCCCCAACAGGTCCACGGAGGACACCATAGCCCATGTGCTGCACACAGCAGCATCACACCTGGACAAGAGGCAGGGGAACTATGTGAGAATGCTGTTCATCGACTACAGCTCAGCATTCAATACCATAGTCCCCTCCAAACTCATAGCCAAGCTCAGGGACCTGGGCTTGAACTATGACCTCTGCCAGTGGGTCCTGGACTTCCTGACGGGCAGACCCCAGGTGGTAAGAGCAGGCAACTGCACCTCCTCATCCATCACGCTCAACATAGGGGCCCCCCAGGGCTGTGTTCTGAGCCCCCTCCTCTACTCCCTGTACACACATGACTGCGTGGCACAGCGGAACAACAACACAATCATCAAATTTGCTGATGACACAGTAGTGGTGGGCCTGATCTCTGCCAACGACGAGAGGGCCTACCTGGAAGAGGTAGAGAATCTGTCACAGTGGTGTCAGGAGAACTGACTCTCCCTGAACGTCAGCAAAACAAAAGAGATGATTGTGGACTTCAGGAGGTCGGGGGTCAAGGACTACAGCCCCCTCAGCATCGACGGGGCACCGGTTGAGAGAGTGAACAGTTTCAAGTACCTCGGAGCCCACATATCCGAGGACTTGACATGGACCACACACATTGACAGTGTTGTGAAGAAGGCACGACAACGCCTCTACTTCCTCAGGCGCCTAAGGAAGTTCCAAGTCAGTCAGAAGATCCTTAGGAACTTCTACTCATGTACAATAGAGAGCATCCTGACTGGCAACATCACCTACTGGTTTGGGAATAGCACTGCACAAGACCGTAGCAGACTACAAAGAGTGACACGTTCAGCCGAACGCACAATTGGAGGGGGGCTTCCCACCCTCCAGAACATTTACAACAAGCAGTGCAGGGGGAAGGCTAAGAGAAGTATTAAGGACTCGAGCCACCCGAACAACTGCCTCTTTGAACTGCTGCGGTCAGGCAAGCGATACCGGAGTCTTAAGGCGAGCACAGAAAGACTCAGAAGAAGCTTCTATCCCCAGGCCATCAGGCTGCTAAACGAACAATAAATACTATGCAACAACCATCAAATGCACACAGCACACACACCAACACGCACACACTCACTTAAACCACACAAACACACTTTATATTTATTGATAAAGGATTTGCACTACAACTCGTACACCCACTGTAAATTGTACCTAAATTGCACCTCATCCCATTTCTGCCTTGCACTATATAGTATTGTATTAGTACACTGCACAGTATTGTATATTATATGGTAACTCAGTTACGTCTATTCTGCATCGAACATTGTACATATGTCTATACTGAACACTGTGACCTCATTTTTGTTTACTTCTAATTTACATGCTATACTATGTTATTTTATTTCATACTTATCTTGTCTTGCACAGTCTCTGGAGCGTAACAGTAAGAAGCATTTTGTATAAAAGTATTCTGTACTTCTGTATGACAACTATTAAAGAAACTTGAAACTTGAAACTATTGTCCATAATGGCATGGAGCTTAAGTCCAGCTCCAACCCTTCCACGTTACTGGCCTTCCTGACCAGCTTTTCCAGCCTGTTTGTGTGCCCCGCTCTCAGCTCTCTTATTCTCTGTTCAATAGTCTTTTGGCAACGCTAGCCTATAACTATATGAACAACTATATGATTCCATATGAAGAACATATACATATGTTACTGTATATGTTCTTCATATGGAATCAGAGTTGCAGCTCGAAACTATTGTTTGTTTGAACATTTATTCGATAAATCAAACAAAAACTGTTTACCGCGTTGCTCATGATGCTCTCTTAACACATGCATTTCCCAAACGATCGGTCCTGATACTATTGTTGATAATGACTCACCGTATACTATAAGCTAACTAAAGTAGAGGACGAGGATTGTATTCTTTTTCTCAGATCAGCTGTGATGATGTCGGAAAGTTGCGCGGAAGACAGTGGGTGTGTGTTTCCCGACGTTAACATTACAAGATACAAGATACAAGAGTTTTATTTGTCACGGCATACAGGTATACAGTGAAATGCGGGGGGTCTCGCCCGCAACGATGTGCATAATACAAGTAATAATATAAGAGTCCAACCAATAGAGCGATACTAAGTAAACAAAGTAGGCATATCGGTATCTGTACATGAGCTATTTACAGAGCATGCCACAGGTAATGTGGAAGTGCAGTACACTGTTAGCTACGGATGAGGCATTGGGTCTTTATGTACACTGCTATACAATGCTATATTATACGATCTTTTATAATCAACATTATTGGGCGAACAAGAAAAAATATGAAAATGTTCAGCCTATTGTAAAGACCCTGCTGTGTTACAAACTTGTCATTCATCCGTGGTTTTGTTTGTTTCAGGGACACCTGTAGTAAAGGAGAGGGAAGGAGGGAGACACAGCCCAGAGCTGCGGCTGTTAAATTGCTCTGTTCTCAGCTTGTCATGCCTTTATAAGCGTCAACATTTAATTTATCATCTGAATTTGATGATAAAATTGGAATATTCTGAAAGCCAGGGCGCTCATTTATCAATGCTGCGTACGCACAGATATGTGCGTAAAACGTGCGCATGATAACTTCTAAGCAAAGTGTGGGATTTATCAATATGAACGTGTGTTTGAGATTGTACAACTACGCACAGCTCCGACCGTGCGTACATGGCACAAAGCGTTAGAATAGGAAAACTGCAACAGACGGAATAAGCTTCCATGCATTAGAGTTTCAACACAGAAGTGTTCGGTATGACTCATAATGAATTATAGTTCATTGTAAAATAGAGGCATGAGTTTAATTGTTGTCAAACTCTATAAATAGCATTTGGAATAGGTATTTACGAATGAATGCATCATGGCTTATCTTGCGTTATCGGAAGACTTGTCAAAAGTGTGTTTTCAGAGACAGGGCAGATATATTTGCTGAGAGCACAATAAGTAGAGTCCGCTACCGAGACACATACCCGAGATTTGTGCCGCAATTTGGGACCCATATTGGAGCGTGAAACTAAACGCATGAATTCCATTCCTGTGCATATTCAAGATCTCTCCATCCTGGGATTTTTATCAACATATATATATATATATATATATATATATATATATATATATATATATATATATATATATATATATATATATATATATATATATACATATATATATAAAACGTCACTCACCAAAATCAAAAGCGTGTATTGGACAAACTCAAACTTAAAAACGAAAAATATAATTTTGTAGATGAAAATGTCCAATAGGTCTAACTAAATAACAGATACACAAAACCTTTATGCGCTAGCAGTGTGTCTGATGGCTGAATCTGTCTGATGGCGCACAGATGTATGCAATTATATGAAATATAGAAATAGATAAATAAATAAATTTATTTTGTGCAGGAGGGGCAAAATGGCACTTTTGATAGTAAAGGTTGCCGACCCCTGCCCCAACTGCCTATTGCTTATTAACAGCGGAGGAGTGCTGCCGAGTGCTTCCGCGTTTTCCCTGATTGGCTGCGACACGCCCCGCGGCAGGCGCGGCAGCCGCAGAGCGGAGTGGCAGAGCTTACGGCATTATGTAGCCGTAATCCGCCATGATTTTCATTCGAAGCTTAGCTCACCTGGCAGCGCTGCGGTCCTGCGATCCTGTGGTCCGTTGGTGACAAGTTTGAATCCCATCAATTTTTTTTTTTTTTTTTTTTAACGTGTATTCTTTCGCCGGTTAAGGTTAGGCATGGTTAAGGTTAAGGTTAAGTGTTACGAAGGATCATATTAAACCGAATATATATATTTATTGATTGATATATATTGCATAATATTTGTATATCGTTTGATATCCCTTGTATATTCCTTGTACATATACACGGAATATCCCTTTAGCCTAGTACAGACCATAATATTTCATTCTCCTATTGGACAGCGGTCCACAGGCGCCAGGGCCATACCTTCAATGTCGGGTTCAAAGTCACCGCCGGGGACATGCCTGGACATGAACGGTATTGCGCAAGGATATGAGACAGGAATAAAGCTGGTACTAGTTTATTCACCTAAGCGTATAAATACGGCGCAGGTGAATACAGAAGCACTTAGTAACTAAAGTTGAAGCCTCACCCACGATACGACGTGCGGTGAAGTATGGCCTGTTTGGCCCCAAATAGAGCATTGAGACCGCGTGCAAATTAATAACTGAAGTGTCAGAGTTTAACGCTGTACCGTCGAGTTCGACCTATTCTATTAAGTCAGTAATAGTCTATTTGTGTATAGTGTATCGTGCGGCTAAAGTTCTACAGTGACCAGCATCACCAACGTTTCCTCGTATCAGCTAGAGTGCTTATCCAGGCTGGGCTGCTTATCATGGCGCTTTCACCCGAGGGGCCCTAGACGAGGACCGTGTGGATTATGTACACTGGATAACCTACCGACGACTGCATAGCCCTTTTCGGCTGGATTATATTTGCTTTTGGTCCTGTAATTAATGGAGCGGAGAATCGCCGACACCCACAAGTGTGTGGGATTTAACCTGTGAGGAGCCACGTCGAGTCTGCCTCTCAGAAGTCTGAGGCCGGCTAGCTTTCTTCCATGTGGAGCTACATGCTACGGAGAACAGCTGTATTCGTCTGTGGATCAAGATCTTATTGCACCGTCTCCTGTACTTGGAGTCTCCTTATCATCGTTGACCCAGACTCTACTACCGACAGATCCTCTACCCTTGCTGGCTTACAACCGGGGGGACCCTACCAGTATCTCCCGCTATATTACTAGTGTACCATAGATATAATTCCCTAAGATTCAGGTTGTATGATTATCTCCTGCGTAATATGAGAATGGACATTCGTTATTGATTTGCCTACGCACATTCCTTTGCCTTATAAGCGCATCCAAAGTGAAGTAAAGTAAAGTATATTATGTACCTTTTGCTGCTAATAAATACTTAAATACAGCTTTGTGTGGAACCGAGTCATTGTGGGGAAGTGTTCATCATTAGATACCTGTGTACTGTATGGCCAGTAGGAATGTACATAAGACGGTAGTGGTTTAATGATACCATACTTATCAATACAGTCAGAGAATTGTACCCCTCAGTTAAGATTAGAAGGGTTACGTTTAGGTGCTGTTAAGGAGCTGGTTAAGGTTCGAGTTTGTCTTAGAGAATGGCAATATTCTTTCTATGGTTAAGGTTAAGGTTAGGCATGGTTAAGGTTAAGGTTAAGGTTAGGCATTGTTTCGGAGTTGGTTAAGGTTAGAAGGGTTAAGTTTAGGCGCTGTTAAGTAGCTGGTTAAGGTTAGCGTTTGTCTTAGAGAATGGCAATAGACAGCCTATTTCCGCACTGCCGCTCTCTCGCGCTGCTGCGGTCACATGGTCACATTGTCACATTCTTGCACTCCTCCGCAGTTAAAAAGCAACACGCGCCCCAACTACATACAATTCCCAAAACCGAAATTGAAAGAGTATATGAAATAAAATTTGTAGGTGTGATTATAGATCACAAACTCTGTTGGAAGCCACATATACAATATAAACAGAAATATACAGTAAAATGTACAGTAAAAATTGTAAAGTGTCCAGGAAGATTTCGCCAGGCTGTACTGTCACCATGTACTCAGTGATGAATGGCTGTCGGAATGAAGGACTTACTGTGCCGTTCAGTGTTACATCTAGGGAGTATTAATCTAACACTTAACGTGCTCCTTCTATCAGCCAAGTCCGTGTGTTGTGGGTGGGAGGTATTGTCCATGATGGCATGGAGCTTAGCAAGAGAGTCCAGCTCCAACCCTTCCACGTTACTGGCCTTCCTGACCAGCTTTTCCAGCCTGTTTGTGTGCCCCGCTCTCAGCTCTCTTATTCTCTGTTCAATAGTCTTTTGGCAACGCTAGCCTATAACTATATGAACAACTATATGATTCCATATGAAGAACATATACATATGTTACTGTATATGTTCTTCATATGGAATCAGAGTTGCAGCTCGATACTATTGTTTGTTTGAACATTTATTCGATAAATCAAACAAAAACTGTTTACCGCCTTGCTCATGATGCTCTCTTAACACTGTGTTGTGTCCAGTGATGCCAGTAACGCGTTACTAAGTAACGCGTTATTGTAATCTGATTACTTTTCCCCGAAAATAGTAATCTAACGCGTTAATCTTTAAAAGCCAGTAATCTGATTGCAGTTACTTGTCCAAGTGGCTGTGCATTACTATTTCGTTACTATCTCATCATAAATTCATAATGCAGGCGGAATGCAGTATTTTATTTCGTTTTCGACAGTCAAAAATACATTTTGAGCTGTTTTTCTTTTGGGAGTGACGTGGTGTGGCAGTGAAAGGGTTAAATACAAGAATGTGTCCCGCGGCGTGACTGGTCCCTCTGTCTGTGAGTGACTCTGCTTTGGACCAATCACATTCCCCATCCACAGTCTGCGAATCAGAGGCAGAGTAGGGCGGGTCTTCACAGCACGTCATGTGACATATGCGCCAATCGTGTGACAGCAGGGCTCCGTCGTCGGAGAATTCCACCCCAAAACGCTTGGCAAAATTAAAAGTGAAACCGCAAGATGACTTTTGCGGTTTCTGTTCAGAATTCCACCCCAAAACGCTTGTCTAAACGTAGCCTCAGTCACTACTTCACGGCGGAAGAAACAAAATACTGTCTACCGCTAAAAACAGCACATCCAATTGCATTGAAAGCATCTGGAATCACAACACTAGCCGACGCTTCGACTAGGTACAGGAGGGTTGATGGTGGCAGAGCAAAAGCTCTTAATTTACAGTTAATTTACATGTTAAAGAGAGACTGATTGTATGTTTATAGAGAGACATTTATAAAAACAATTTAATAGTTACAATTGATATAATTGAATAGTTCAGCCTGCATTTGTTAGATGTGATACACTGGTTTTGTAAAACCACTGGCTGGCTGCTCTAATGCTGTGAGCATCATAGACTGTTGCTTTACCATACTTGATGGTACAGAAGCTGAAGCACTAGTTTAACAATTTACGTTATGTGCAGAGAAACAAGTTAAAAACAATTTATGCACTTTCAATAAAGCGTTTAAAAAAAAACTGTTGGGGGAACGACGACGACTTCGTAACCTAGTTACTTTCAAAGTAACTAAGTTACTCTGATAATCAAGTAATCAGTAAAGTAACTTAGATTACTTTTTAAAGGAGTAATCAGTAATCAGATTACTTTTACAAGTAATCTGTGGCATCACTGGTTGTGTCCTACTGTTATACACAGTGTAAAGAATGCAGTTACTTCCTGCCTAGACAGGCATGAAGAAGAAGCATGAATACTGGAAGTGAGGCTTGCATGCCATGATGTGTGGGATGCTATGCACAACCTAAACAAAGAATAGTCAATTGAAATGGATCCACTCTCTCCAGTGTCTTATTCATTGCCATCCACCTCTACAAATTGGCGACGAGATAACCCACCTGCTACAGTTTGATTACAGATGACTATTTTTGACAATTTATTTGTGAAGATGGCTGTAAATGTGCCTTATCCTGCTCCGTTTTTGCAATGCCCTGGAAAGCCTACAATTCCTTTCAAGACATGGATGCTAATGTTTGACAACTACCTACTGGTCATAAATGCAACAGGGAATGCTTGGCCTACTGCAAGGAAAAGAGCTGTTCTTCTTCACTGCCTAAGAACAGAAGGACAGAGGACTTTTCACGTATTGCCAAACACAGGTGATACCTATGATGCTGCTGTTACTGCATTAAGTGCACACTTCACACCAATGACTAATGTGGTAGTGGAACGTCACACATTCAGAAAAAGGGTACAAAGCCCACATGAGACTGTTGCCCAATATGTGGTTGCTCTCAGAGAGCTTGCATCTTCATGTGACTTTGGTGATAAGAATGATGAGATGATGCGTGATGTTACAAATGCCCATATTAGGGAGAAGCTACTACTGGAGCCTAATCTCACTCTAGACAAGGATATCACACTTGCTACACAGATTGAGTATGCAGCTGAACAAGCTAAATGCATGGTTGGAGATAAACCTAGCTTTCAAGTACAAGCAGTGCAAAAGAAACAATTTCGATCAAGGCCTCAGCATAAACCATTCACACCTGCACCTACTGCTGCAACTGGGAAGTCCTCCTGTACATGTTTCAGATGTGGATCTGACAGTCACCTAGCAAATACTCCCTCATGTCCTGCTGCCAAGGTTACTTGCAAAACTTGTAACAAGAAGGGACATTTTGCCAGAGTGTGCCGCTCTGCTCCTACACATCAAGTAAGAGAAGTGGAGATTCCTGAATTGACTGTCCTGTGCATTCAAGAGGCTGCCGGTAGATCTGATAAAATTAAATGCAATGTCAAGATCCAGCCTTCAGGCTCACCAGTCTTTGCCATGGACCTGGTTGTTGACTCTGTGTCCCCAGTGTCCATACTGCCCAGAAGTGTGTTTGAAGAACATTTTGGTGAGTCACACCTAACACCACATTCTATTCAACTAATCACATACACCAAGTCACCCATACCTGTGCTGGGATGTATTTCAGCATTGGTGACTAGAGATGATGTCACTGCTGCAGCAACCTTCTTTGTGGTGGAGAAGGGGACCCCATTGCTGGGCCTGGATTTGATGATTGCACTGAACATTCACATTGTAGTGGGTGCTGTGGTTCCTCCTCCTTTTGCCTCTGCTCCAACTGCCCCTGTGCTGCACCTCTCTACATCTCCCCCACTAATTGGCTGTGCTAAAAAGTTTGTGCACCGGGTCAAAGTCTCTGCCTCTGTTCCCCCGGTTCGACAAAAACTGCGCCGTTTGCCCCCGTCTGTGAGAGATGCAGTCACAGAAGAGATAAACAGACAGCTGGCTGCTGGTGTGATAGAGAGGATTGATGCTTCCCCCTGGGTGTCTCCTATCGTTGTCACACGAAAGAAGAGAAGAGACATTCGTATGTGTGTGGATCTCCGAGAGCCAAACAAGGCTGTCATTACAGACTGCTATCCAATTCCACACATAGATGAGCTGCTGTCCACTCTGCGTGGGGCCAGTGTTTTCAACCATTTATCTGGCTAGTGCCTACCACCAGGTGCCCCTACATGAGGAAAGTAGGGACCTGACTGCTTTCATTACCCATGAAGGACTCTTCCGCTACTGCCGTGTGCCCTATGGCCTCTCCTCTGCACCATCTGCATTCCAAAAGATGATGGCTACCATCCTCAAAGGCCTGCCAGGGGTGCAGAATTATCTGGATGATATTATCATCTATGGAGCCAACAGCACAGTACATGATGCTCGACTGAAGCAAGTTCTACACCGCCTGCAAGAGGCAGGTCTACTCCTGAATGAGGAAAAGTGCTGCTATAATCAGTCAAGTCTACGCTTCCTGGGCCACGTGGTGTCAGCTGAAGGTATTGCGCCTGACAAAGAGCACATCGAAGCTGTTTTGAATGCCCCAGCTCCGACAGATGGCGTTGCCCTTCGCTCTTTTCTAGGCCTAGTCTCATGGTATTCAAAGTTCATCCCGAACTATGCAACAGAATCTGAGCCAATGCGGGCATGCATCAGGAAAGACATTGACTTTCACTGGACGAGTGAGGCACAGAAGAGTTTTCAGAAAATTAAACTGCTACTGGTGAACAGTACTGCCCTTGCCCTTTTTGATCCTTCCCTGCATACAGTGGTGTCTACTGACGCCTCAGACTACGGCTTGGGAGCTGTGTTCACCCAGCTTCATCCTGACGGTGAGGAACATACAGTGGCTTTTGCCTCCCGGGCTCTCAACACAGTGGAACGCAAATACTCCACTGTAGAAAAGGAAGCGCTGGGATGTGTTTGGGCAGTGGAAAAGTAGCGCACATACTTGTGGGGGCGAAAATTCACCTTACGTACTGCCCATCAAGCCCTCACTACACTGCTTACTACTAAAGGCATAGGTCGTGCTGGAATGCGCATTGCACGCTGGTCTGCCAGGCTCTTGACCTATGACTATGATGTGATCTACCGCCCAGTGTCAGACAACTACACGGCTGACTGCCTGTCCCGTCTTCCACTTCCTGGAGCTCCTGACCCTGCCCTGGATGCGGAGCCCGAAATGGTTGCCTACATCACTGATGCTCTTGCTGCTCTGCCCATTACTGACTTTGAGGCTGCTGCTGCCTCTTGCCCGGAGATTTCTGCACTCCGTAAACAGATTGCACGTGGCTGGAAAATGCTGAGTCCAGAAGTTGCCCCATACTTCCCCATACGTCATGAGCTGTCAGTGGAAAACTCACTGGTACTTCGGGCAGCACATCTGGTTGTGCCAATCGCACTGCGTGCTACTCTGGTGGCTCTTGCACATGAGACACACCAAGGAGTGGTGCGAACAAAGCAACGCCTGAGAGAGTACTACTGGTGGCCAAAGATGGATGACCTGGTCCACTCTACAATTCAGTCATGTCAGCTATGCCAGTCCAATGACAAGACTGCAAAGCCACGCCCTGCTCCACTACAACCAGTTACATTCCCGGACAGGCCATGGCAAAAGCTTGCAATGGACATTGTCGGTCCTTTTGAAACAGCTACATGGGACTGTCGATATGCCATCACTCTGATTGACTACTACACAAGTGGCCAGAGGTCGCTTTCACTGCAAATATCACTACAAAGGATGTTACATCCTTCCTCTCCTCCGTCTTCAGTAAACAAGGAAACCCGGAATCCATTGTGACAGACAATGGAAAACAGTTTACTTCAGCTGACTTTGCTGCTTTCCTAGCTGAACGGGATGTTGTACACCACAGAGTCTCTGTGTACTACCCTGCTGCAAATAGCGCCATAGAGCGTTTCAATCGTGTCCTGAAAGAGACTGTGCAGATGGCTATCATACAGTCTGTACCATGGAAACCTGCCATTACTGCCTTCCTGATGGCTTACCGTGCCACACCGCATGCAGTTACAGGTGTGTCTCCCTATCAACTACTGTATGGCCGGAAGATGCGCACAAAGTTGACTGTCCTGCCGCCAGGGCACGAAATTTACTTTTTGACTCACCGGCCAGTGGCGGGTAGATGGGAAGAATCTACCCACCAAGCATATTTCTTACCTGCCACATTTTTTTTGATTACATTTTTTTATAAAATATATATATTATATAATCATACTTGTAGTTGTATTATCTGCGAGACATCGCCACCACGCAACAAGTCAAAATGCTCGCTATCTGCAAACAGCTCCACTGTCTGTGTGTATACTCGAGTAGCCTCCAGCTCCAGTAAGGATTCTCCGGCGCTGCAGCTGGACCCTATACTCTACATTCAGCAGCATGCAAGGATTCTCCGGCGCTGCAGCTGGATGCATCTCCGTCTGAGTCGCGTAGTTGATGATGTCACACACGGAGCCTGGTGGATGCATGAAGCGATATAAATAAACCAATAGCCAATAAATGTGAAGTTATCTTTGAACCCCTGTTGTCAAGCCTCGTTAATATAACCCCTTTCCTCACTTATGGAACTGGTTTTGTGGACTCGCTGACGGTGCTTTGAGCGTTTCCAGGATTAGCAGCTAACGCTAATTAGCTTAGCTTAGTTAGCTCCCTACAGTGCAAGCAGGCGCCACGGGCAGTCAGGACAGAAGAGTAGTGGATGTGACATCGGTAAACAAGCCACAAATTAGGCCTGTCGTAACACCAAAACACACTGCAGTTTTAATTATTTTACATGACTATTTTGTGACCCGCCAAATGGCGGACAGACCTCTCAGTGGCACACGCCAAACATAAAATCTGGTCGCCAATGGCGGGTGGCGGGCTCTAGTTTCGGGCCCTGCCTGCCACCCTCTCATACTGACCCTGTCTCGGATGAACAGGTACGAGAGAAAATCACACGCCATCAACACAAGATGAAGACTTATACTGATGGAAAACAAGGCGCATTCTTTTCAAGAAGGGGATAGTGTACGGGTGAAAACACCTCTCCATGTGCCCAAACCTCACCCAAAGTTTGGTGCTCCCCTGAGAGTCACTAAGAAGGTCGGCCAAAGCACATACTTGCTGGAAGATGGCCGAAGATGGAACGCCTCACCTAGCTCCTGATCACTGTGCAGCCGTAAAGCCACAGGACATTCCTGCTTCACCTGACCTTGCCTCTCCATCCTCTCCAAAGAAACCACGAGTCAGAAAGAAGCCTAACTGGATGCAAGAATATGTGATTGATTAGATATTGGTCTTCCGAATGTAGCTTGTCAACAGATATCTTGTTTTGTTGTATTTTCAAAGGTATGCAATGTAGTGTAAAAATCCTACAGTTGTATCCTATTTCAGATCTGTGAAACAAGAGTATTTTGTGTTCATGTTCACCTTTCTTATATTTTCTGGTTTACTAACCTTTATTCATACAGTACTGAGTACAGTTAAGGAAAATGGTTATGCCTGAATGCAGGTTCTGAGATTATTTTATTTAGCCTCAGAGGAAATGTTTTTTCTACAAAGATAGGAAATGTTGTGTCCTACTGTTATACACAGTGTAAAGAATGCAATTACCAGAGGTGACCTGCCTAGACAGGCATGAAGAAGAAGCATGAATACAGGAAGTGAGGCTTGCATGCCATGATGTGTGGGATGCTATGCACAACCTAAACAAAGAATAGTCAATTGAAATGGATCCACTCTCTCCAGTGTCTTATTCATTGCCATCCACCTCTACAACATGCATTTCCCAAACGATCGGTCCTGATACTATTGTTGATAATGACTCACCGTATACTATAAGCTAACTAAAGTAGAGGACGAGGATTGTATTCTTTTTCTCGGATCAGCTGTGATGATGTCGGAAAGTTGCGCGGAAGACAGTGGGTGTGTGTTTCCCGACGTTAACATTACAAGATACAAGAGTTTTATTTGTCACGGCATACAGGTATACAGTGAAATGCTGGGGGTCTCGCCCGCAACGATGTGCATAATACAAGTAATAATATAAGAGTCCAACCAATAGAGCGACATAGTGCAATAAACAAGTAAACAAAGTAACATATCGGTATCTGTACATGAGCTATTTACAGAGCATGCCACAGGTCCTGTGGCAGTGCAGTACACCGTTCGCTACGGATGAGGCATTGGGTCGTTATGTACACTGCTATACAATGATAAATTATACGATCTTGTATAATCAACATTATTGGGCGAACAATAAAAAATATGAAAATGTTCAGCCTATTGTAAAGACCCTGCTGTGTTACAAACTTGTCATTCATCCGTGGTTGTTTGTTTCAGGGACACCTGTAGTAAAGGAGAGGGAAGGAGGGGAGACACAGCCCAGAGCTGCGGCTGTTAAATTGCTCAGTTCTCAGCTTGTCATGCCTTTATAAGCGTCAACATTTTATTTATCATCTGAATTTGATGATAAAATTGGAATATTCTGAAAGCCAGGGCGCTCATTTGTCAATGCTGCGTACGCACCGATATGTGCGTAAAACGTGCGCATGATAACTTCTAAGCAAAGTGTGGGATTTATCAATATGAACGTGTGTTTGAGATTGTACAACTACGCACAGCTCCGACCGTGCGTACATGGCACAAAGCTGTAGAATAGGAAAACTGCAACAGACGGAATAAGCTTCCATGCATTAGAGTTTCAACACAGAAGTGTTCGGTATGACTCAATGAATTATAGTTCATTGTAAAATAGAGACATGAATTTAATTGTTGTCAAACTCTATAAATAGCATTTGGAATAGGTATTTACAAATTAATGCATCATGGCTTATCTTGCGTTATCGGAAGACTTGTCAAAAGTGTGTTTTCAGAGACAGGGCAGATATATTTGCTGAGAGCACAATAAGTAGAGTCCGCTACCGAGACACATACCCGAGATTTGTGCCGCAATTTGGGAAACAAATTGGAGCGTGAAACTAAACGCATGAATTCCATTCCTGTGCATAATCAAGATCTCTCCATCCTGGGATTTTTATCAACATATATATTCGTCACACCCCGCGCCTCTCCCTGCTGTCTGCAGGTGGCTAATCTTGAGTTTCCGACCTCCCAGTAAGCTAACCAAGGATAAATCCAAAAGAAATTAAGTCTTGGAGGAAAATAGGGTTTACTTCAGCTTGGACAGATGCATTTGCTTTCACTACTAATGATGCAGGCTTACCTGTGTGCTTGATATGTGGTGAGAAATTTGTGAGCAACAAAAAAACTTCACTCACCAAAATCAAAAGCGTGTATTGGACAAACTCAAAAACGAAAAATATCATTTTGTCGACGAAAATGTCCAATAGGTCTAACTAAATAACAGATACACAAAACCTTTATGCGCTAGCAGTGTGTCTGATGGCTGAATCTGTCTGATGGCGCACAGATGTATGCAATTATATGAAATATAGAAATAGATAAATAAATAAATTTATTTTGTGCAGGAGGGGCAAAATGGCACTTTTGATAGTAAAGGTTGCCGACCCCTGCCCCAACTACATACAATTCCCAAAACCGAAACCGAAATTGAAAGAGTATATGAAACACAATTCTTAGGTGTGATTATAGATCACAAACTCTGTTGGAAGCCACATATACAATATATCAAAGGTAAATTAGCCAAATCTGTTGGCATTCTGTACAAAACAAGGGAGCTGTTAAACCAGAAATGTTTGCATATATTGTATTTTTCACTTGTGGTGCCATACATGTCATTGTGTTGAGGTCTGGGGGAATTTTTATAAAACAAATATAGATCCTATTATTAAACTGCAGAAATGAGCTATTAGAATAATAAATAAAACTAGTTATCTTGAATCGACAAATCCATTATTCATAAAGTCCTGCACATTAAAATGTGTAGATATGGTTTACATAAAAACCTTGGAGATCATTTTTCGTGCTAAGAGTATGACCCTACCAGCTTTTATTCAATGTATCTTTCAACCAAGAGAAGGAAAGTATAATTTAAGAGGGTTGTGTATTCTTAAAACATATAAAAAGGTAAGAACTAATGTAAAAGCTAGATGTGTTTCAATTTTGAGAGTTAAATTGTGGAATAGTCTTAGTGATGGGTTGAAGTTGTGTACCTCTCAGGGGAGATTTAAAAAGGCCCTGAAGGATAAAATAATTCAGGAGTACAGTTTTGAGTAAACATCAAACATCTCTTAAAGAAAAAGAAAAAAAATTATATCTTGCAGCATATTTAAAATGTTTCTTTCTTATAAAGTATATTTAGTTTTTAAGAATTGTAAAGGATAGGCAAAAATAAGCATGATTGTGCTTCAGCCTACTCCTTTTTTCGGTCATTGAGTTTGGATTTTGTGTGTGAGCATACTTTGAATATGTACATTTGTGATTTTTTCTTTTTTTCTTTTCCTTTTGAAAGTCCACACGTGTGTTTTTGATTTATCTGTAAACAAAGACCGAAAATAAAACTATTCATCATATCAAAATAAACAGCAGGCCGAGGTCAAGAGAGGGTTTTACACCATCACCGGGTTTCCCAACACCATCGGACCAATAATACTGTATACCCATGTAGCCATCAAAGCACCACCAATCAACCAATTCAATGTGAATAGAAAGGGATTCGAAAGTGAGTGTTATACCCATTTAGCTCTAATTGTATTTAATTAAATTGTAATGTTATTAGGCTACTGGGGTATCTATAATTAAAATATATCACTTAAATGATGGGGGGGGGTGATCAGGGTCTTCCACTGAAGCCATGGCTAATGACTCCTCTGACCAACCCAACGACCCAACAGGAGTGCAATTATAACGGGACGCACGCGATTAAATCACAGGATTAAATATTGTTTAAAATATTAAAAAGCTAAAAACGTCTATTTTTGTGTGTCATGTTTCCAAAGAAATTGCAAAACAAAATCATTTCTACCTTCAATTTGTTGGTTAGATGATCTCCGTGACATGGGCATCAATCTCGCTCTCAGTGAAGTTTCTCTTTTTAGTTCGCTTAGCCACTATTCCACAAACTGGCATGTTCCCATGGGGGTGTTTAGTTACCATATATCAGGGGTAGGCAATTAGGTTTGGCCGAGGGCCAAATTTTTTCCAAGCCATTGTATGGAGGGCCGGAAGCAAAAACAATGGCTAATTTAATATATTGATAGTGAAAACATTTTAACTCTGACAGACCACCTTATAACTAAGACATACATTTGTGGCAGAGGCAGAGAATGGACAAAATAAACGAGCTGCATAGGTGGCATAATAAACTGTAAACGACATACACATTTGCACTGAACATTATACCTTTGTCTGTTTGCCATTTTATTATAAAACCAGAGACAAGCGCCTCTCTCTTATCGGCCTATCTTACATTACGCGCAACCAATGCGTCTATCTGACAGCCCTTTCTGTGGAGCGCACTGGACTATTGAGAAACAATAGGAATTTTCCATTGGTTCTCCCAGTCCACGTGACCATGTCTAGCATTTCCATTGGCTATAGTGACAGACATAGATATGTGATAAATGGATAGATACAGCGGATTAGATGCAGTCCAGGGAAAACAACCAATCTAGATATTTCAAGATTCTGCTTTACATCCACGCATTCTCTGAGAGATGCACAACATTTTTAGATGACAATCGATTCCGATACAATAAAGCAAGTCTTTATCACAAACAAATCCAAAGATATTCAATGTTTTACTAAACATGTCTAGTGTTGCGCCTGGCTTTAGAGGGTTAAAAGCCTAATTGTATGTTTTATTTAGTTTCGTTGTAATTCCTTATATACCTAATGTAGCGCATCTTCTTGAAGCAGATTCAGCTTTTTTTGCTCTGATTTGACTTTAGTTTAAATGCATTGTTACTGTTCACATGTGTGGTGCCGTCAGTCATATATAAGTAAAGATAAAGTTTGAATGACTTACTGAACTGGTGTTTTAATTTCACACCACACTGCTTGTTTGTTATTTCAGCACCAGGCGCTGTCCACCGACTTTTTTCATGTTGAGCAAGCGCTACATTGCACCTTGCTGCCTCTCTCAACATGGATAAACATTCTTTAGGTGGTGGTAGTTTCTCTATTTGGACATTATAGCTTACATATAGCCTAGCCTAGTTGGTCTGATATATAATTAAAAAAAGAAAATTAATAATCTGAGGGGCCAGATATTATTGCTGGCGGGCCAATTTCGGCCCGCGGGCCGCCTATTGCCGACCCCTGCCATATATGGTTAATTAGGGGTGGTTCTGTATGCAAATACTTAGAAACGTACACAAGCATAGACGGTAAGAACAATTGGTATTTATCAACACTGAGTACTTGCGTGTGTGCGTACAACCTGTGTACGCACGTTTGATCAATCCAGATTTTTCTGTGCGTAGAGACATTCTAAATTATGTGCGTAGGAGAGAAAATAGAACACTTTCTACGCATTGATGATAAATGAGGGCCCAGGACTGTTATTTGAAAGTGTGTGCGCCGACAACACAGCTCTAGCTAGCAGTGCTCATGCTGGTGTGACTAGACAACACAGCTCTAGCTAGCAGTGCGTGTGCTGGTGTGTAGACTACTAGACAACACAGCTCTAGCCAACAGTGCGTTAGCTGGTGTGTAGACTAGACAACACAGTTCTAGCTAGCAGTGCTTGTGCTGGTGTGTAGACTAGACAACACAGCTCTAGCTAGCAGTGCATGTGCTGGTGTGTAGACGAGACAACACAGCTCTAACCAGCAGTGCTTATTCGTATGCTGGTGTGTAGACTAGACAACTTGCGGGAGAGAAGGTCGGGAGAGACGAAAAGTCAAATTGATGTGTGTGTAACCTGGTGTAACCTGAGCGCCCCCTACTGGTTAAGTATTGTCAATACCCGGTAACTACCTGGCCACCGCCTTGCCGACAGCTGCAAGGGCGGAGCTCTACTGGGCTCCATCTGTATTTATTGCATTATTGAAACAGAGAGAGAGACAAAGACAATGACAAACACAGAGACAGACAGTGAAATTGAAAGCTGAGACAAAAGGCAACAGAGAGAAGAGAACAATATTGGTAACAATATACGATGAAGTTTGCAGCACATGATAATGAAAGCCATGCTCTCATAACTCCCAGCTCAGGCATAAGTCATTGAGATAATTATAGGGATTAGTATGTGCCAACACAGCCCCGCTCAGCTGCATGCATGTGCACCAGTATCCCTTTAAGATTAGAGATACTGAAGTATTCTGTCCCGTAATCGCAGTGTGTAATTAAAAATATGTAATCATCAATAACCTGGATCAGCCATTATCCACGTTAGGGGAAAAACCTAAATAAAACACTGTGCTAGGGTCGTAAGCCAGGGTAATGAGGTATACATACTGTGTACCTCATCAGTATATATTTTTGTTGGCTTGTTTCCAGTATTTAAAAAACACACTTTCCATTGCTATTAGAAGTCTGGGTAACACTTTATAATAACACTCAGTTATAAGACCTTTATAATGTATTTGTAGATAATTAACTAATCATGAACAAATCATTCATAAACATTCATACATTATTATTAAATCTTTTATAACTATATTTGTATAACATTTACAAATTAGTTCTACATTATTTATAACCCATTATCAACATTGTTTGTACTTGATTTGTTCATCATTAAATAATGTTGTTTAATGTGTAGTAACACATTTGTAGATGTTTTGAAAAATAGATATGAAAAAACTACTATACTGTAACTCCATTTTATGTTCAACCAATGATTTGTTAATAAATCATTTGCAGATGCTATTGTGTGCCCTAATCTAAAGTGAAGCCTATTCATCATTAACAAATATCTAATAGTTTGTTTATTTGTGGACTTTTATGAATACTGCCCTGTCAAGGCAGACCGCAGTAACTTCCAAACAGTGAAACTGAGAAAAATGGCTTTAAAGTTTTTTGACTTGCCATCCAAAATGTGTTATAGGTAGATGGATGATAGTACCCAGATTTAACATGTATTAATGAAGTAATCTTTAGGCATACAAAAATATGACATAATTATTTTAATTAACCCCAAAAAAGCAGATACTGCACTCTGCTGCACGATTTCCTTAAATAATTATACAGGTAATGTACAGGCAAAGTGCAGTAACTTCAAATACAATGTTGTTTTCCCTCCAGCTTTCATAACTTAACCTAGCCATTTTATTTGGATCATCATCATTCCAATATATTCAGGTGTTAAATTTCATTTTCAAAATGGCTAGGTTAAGTTAAGTTAACTCACGTAATACTCTGTAAATACCTGGCCAGGGAACTCCTGGGTCCCAGTGCCCCCCAAGTTACACTATGTTATGCACATGTATTTTATATGTTAATAACATTGCATTTATCTATAGTCCTAATTCTGTCACTGTTTGATGTCACAAAGAAGGGTGTATCCGAAAGCTGTCTACAACATTTGTAACAGGTGATGAAAAAGTAAACAAATAATTAACTGAATTAGACATTTGTTAATGATGAATAGGCTTCACTTCAGATTAGGGCACACAATAGCATCTGCAAATGATTTATAGATGTTTTATGAATATCTTAACAAATCATTTGTTAAACATGAAAAGTCAAGTCTGGTAATTGCTTCGTGTGTATTCATAAAAGTCCACAAATAAACAAACTATTAGACATTTGTTAATGATGAATAGGCTTCACTTTAGATTAGGGCACACAATATCATCTGCAAATGATTTATAGATGTTTTATGAATGTCTTAACAAATCATTTGTTGAACATGAACAAATAAATGGAGGTACAGTATAGTAGTTTTATCCATTTTTCAAAGCATCTACAAATGTGTTACTACACATTAAACAACATTTTTTAATGATGAACAAATCAAGTGCAAACAATGTTGATAATGAGTCATAAATAACCTAGAACTAATTTGTAAATGGTATACAAATAGTTATAAATGATTTAATAATAATTTATGAATGTATATAAATGATTTGTTCATGATTAGTTCATTATCTACAAATACCTTATAAAGGTCTTATAACTGAGTGTTATTATAAAGTGTTACCGAAGTCTGTTTATATGCATGTTTTAAGTGCTCAGGAAACATGCTGAAGACATTTTCAATGTAACTATGCCTACAATTATGGTTGCTATGATAACTTTCCATAAAGAAGCTAAAACAATATAGTCAAAGCGAAATATAGCTGTTACTTAGCATCACGTCACTGGTGTTGGCCAAAAACCTCCTTATCTCCAAAGTTATCCATTGTGTTATAAATGGGTTTCCTGGTCCTGAGGCTCATGAAACTTGCTGTCAACAGAGAACCTTGTAAACTTTCAATCCCAGTAAAAACAAAGAAATCACCAAAACTGGTTACACAACATGCCCTAGGTGAGCGATCTTTCTTTCTCCCTCCCCTCCAAATCACCAAATAGCCAATAGCGAACACACGGTTAGCATTATCTTTCCATGAGCTCTGCTATGCCGTTACCGTGATAAGCCATTATTTCCATGACTTTGCATTATAGTCTTGCAGTTCAGTTGTACTACTAACATTACTGTCTAGCGGTGCCCTCTTGCAGTTCAGTGATACTAACGTTACTGTCTCATGGGGTGCAGTCTCGCAGTTCAGTTGTCATTACTGTGATAAGCCATTCTTTCCACTAGCTTCACGGTGCAAATGGACATTGATGTCAACCTAATGTTTGTGGGACACCACTATGGGGCAGAGTGGCTATGTGTGTGTGAGTGAGTGAGTGAGTGAGTGAGTGAGTGAGTGAGTGAGTGAGTGAGTGAGTGAGTGAGTGAGTGAGTGAGTGAGTGAGTGAGTGAGTGAGTGAGTGAGTGAGTGAGTGAGTGAGTGAGTGACATTGCTGCTCACAGAGGTTCTTCACATCTCAAAACATGAAGGTGGCAGGTGTAATGGAATGCACTACTACAGGAAGATGTTCAGTGATGGTGATTACAGATAATAACCTTATTGGTTATCAAAGCTTAAAATTGCTATATATAACATTCAGCCACTAGGTGTCATTTATCCAATCAGGTGCATTCCACATGGGGGGAAATGGGAAGGAGATACATTTAAACAACAAAATAAATTTTAGACTCGCAAAAGTTAAAAAAATTATACATTTATTCATCAATAATTGCCAAAACTAAATGTTTTACCCCCGACTGCGTTTTAGCTTGAAGACTGTGTACCTCTGCCTGGATTGTAATTAAAACACGGTGCACCGTGCAGAGAGTGATGCCAAATCCACAGCGCAGACACCTCAAACTGTCTCGCTATATAGCTAGGCTCGGCCAGCTGGCTGGGATTGGAGCTATAGATTATGGAAGATTGGAATGCAGGGTTGGGGTATATATGCAGCATAATCTGGATTTACACAACAACAGAGTCGTAGCTGTTTTGACTGCCTTCTAAAGAGTGGATTTACAAAAGTCACTGTTAACCACAACACTGTTCTGCTTCATAGAAGATAAGATATTCCTTTATTGATCCCCTTGGGGGAAATTCAGGCATCATAGCAGCATGGGGGAGGGGGAGGGGAGGTACAGGTATGGACAGGGTAATAGTAGACATACATAAATATAGGCAATACATAGTATAGTAAAGATACAAATAAGCAGTGTAAACAATATAATGAATACAACTCTGAATATAAGAATATGAGCAAGTAATCAGTGTAATCAGAGGTGCAGATGAGGGTCTGTATGCCCTATCAGTTATATTATATGTTACAATAAATATGGGTAATAAACACTTGAATATACTATGAGTAAGTAAAGTATACAGTATACACAGGTGCAGTATACACAAGGTACCCTAACTGGCATGATGTTGTAGTCCATGCACGTAGGTGGTAAGAGTCAGACACACTTAGTGATCAGTGATCACATCTTGCCTGACTTTGTAGCGGTGGTCAGCCCAATATAATCAAAGTGTAAATGTTACAGTGGGCGCCAGACAGGCTAAAACCTGTCAATAAATTAAATAAGCAAAATTAAAGCTTACTGTTGTTACCGGCTAGCTCCAGGTAACCTCCACTATAAAAAAACAGCATGTGATAAGGTTTGAAATAAGAGGCAGGCAAACAGTATTCAGGGTAATAATATATACTGTATTCAAAATAATCAAGTACAAAACAGATACATAGAATACAAGTGAAAAGGGGTAATGAGTAAAATAAATAAACAGTCCAGATTGGGGATTGGGTGTGTGCTCAGTGATTGTGTGTGTGGGGATAGCAGGCTGGGGTAGGCCGAAGTGGTGGCTGAGGAGAGCTTGGGGGTTGTAGGAGGGAGCTGGGAGAACAGGGACAATGGAGACAATGGAGACCTTGAGTGTCAAAGTGCAACGTGGTCAAGTCCGGGTTATTTGGGGTTTTGAAGACAGCTAGGTGACATTTCAGTGAAGTAGTAAAATGAAAAGGACTGGGTGATAACTTATCCGTCTGTTTCACTTGTGCCTTCTCTCCACTGGTGTCTTGGAACCTCTGATTGGCCATATCCTGGGCCACTGGATCCACGAGAACTCCATTTTGTAATTCCTCCAAATTGACTTATTTATGTTGCTTTCTTTGTTTTCTTCATCAAGCTTGGGCTCTGTCTTTGCTTGTTCTCACTCCACTCTGGTTTCTTGCTCCACTTGCTCTGCTGCCCATGCTGCAATCAACTCAGCTCAGTCCTATATGGCAATTAGACTGCCTGCCTTAAAGGGGCAGTGCCAATAGGCTACTCTGCTACAACTTGTCATTTTATTTGGTTGTTTGTTTGGTGTGTGTTTAAATAATTTCCCTTATCTCTGTGATGTATGTATCACCTGTCTCTTACCTCTGTGATGTATGTATCACCTGTCTCTTACATCTGTGATGTATATCGTCTGTCTCTTACATCTGTGATGTATATCGTCTGTCTCTTACATCTGTGATGTATATCGTCTGTCTCTTACCTCTGTGATGTATGTATCATCTGTCTCTGCAGTCCCGGCGCCATGGGCGGGCATTAGGGGGCCGGGGCCGGGCCCGCCCACTGAGTCAGCTGTGCCCACCCTGGTAATTTTTTATTTTATTTTTAATTTTTTTAATCAAAGTCGACTATCCAAATCCTTAGTCGGGGACAGCCCTAGTGGGCACTGATGTCAACAACAACACTACTGAAGCTAGCACGGCACTCTGTGAGAATTCATTTTCTACCCTCAAGAACGTCTTTACAGAACATCGCCTTAGTATGCTTCATCGACGCAACTAAGGCAAATTTAATTCAGTTGGCATTTGAGAAGGACTTAACAAAAAAGTTTAGGAATGAGTGGAGGGGCAGTGTTTTAAGAAGATTTCACTCACGCCGCTTGCCGCTCTACTAATGATGGTGAGTAGCCTGTGGAGGGATTTTGTTTGCTTTTTTATGCACCTTATTTTTGTCAGTTCAGTTCAGTTTGTCAGTGAATTCAGAAGTGTTGAATAAATGGAGACTTTTCAAAGATATAGAATAGAATATAATAGAAATGTATTATCCTGAGGGAAATTTGACACTGCAAATCACTCAACATTAAACATTTAGACAAGTCACAAATAAGAATAACAAAACAAATGGCCTAAGAATAGAATAAAATGAAATAGAATAAAAATAGAATAAAAGATACAGTAAATAAATACAGTAAAAATATACTGAAGTCTACAGTAGGTGTAATAATGCACAGTGCTGTTTAAAAAGTAAGAGTCCAAGAAGATGGTAATTGTCACTCTGTGCTCAGTGATGCAGTGAGGCACAGTGATGCATTGTATAGTCTGATGGCTGTCGGAATGAAGGACTTCCTGTGCCGTTCAGTGCTGCATTTAGGTAGTGTGAGCCTATAACATGCTCCTCCTGTCAGCCAAGTCTGTGTATAGTGGGTGGGAGGTGTTTTCCCTGATGGCCTGGAGCTTAGCAAGGTTCCTCCTCTCCGCCACCCTCGCTAGAGTCCAGCTCCACCCCAACCACGCTACTGGCCTTCTTGACCATCTTATCCAGCCTGTTTGTGTCCCCTGCTCTCAGTCCGCTGCCCCAGCAGGTCTGTTATATATATCCGTTCAGTCTGTTTTTGTATAAGTGAAAGTTCTTAAGATAGAGAAAAATTAGATTTTTCAATTGCCTCTCTGCTGTTTAGTTCAGCACCGTGGGCAGCACCAAGCAAGCCACAGCGCCGCTGTCCCAGCTGAAACGTATAAAAGGGAACCTGTGTTGAAAAACCATTGTGCCCCCCCGAGAACATTTTATGCCCCCCCACTAATTTGTTTCTGCAGCCTGGTCTGTGTCTCTGTGATGTATGTATCATGTATACTACCATCTCCTTCTCCGGCCAGGACATTCCTCTCTCCACCCTTGTCACTAACTTGGGTGTGAAAATGGACCCCCACCTCACATACGAGACCCACATCAAACACCTCTGCAAGACCTCTTTCTTTCACCTCAGGAACATCACAAAACTCCGCTCCTCACTCACACTGGCAGATTCCGAGAAACTCGTCCACGCCTTCGTCTCCTCCAGGCTGGACTATTGTAATGCACTCCTCATCGGGATCCCTAGTAAAAGCATTCAAAAACTGCAATCCATCCAGAATAACGCTGCTAGGATCCTGATGAGGGTGCGCAAACATGACCACATCACCCCTATCCTCACATCACTACACTGGCTCCCCGTGGAACACAGGATCGAGTACAAGGTCTCCCTCCTCACTCACCAGTGTGTACACGGTGGTGCCCCTGCCTACCTCAAGGAACTCCTCACCCCCCAGTCCTCCTCACGCTCCCTCCGCACAGCCTACCTCCTCAAAGCCCCCAGGACTAAGCTGCACACCATGGGCGATCGAGCCTTCTGCTCGGCCACACCCAGACTGTGGAATGCTCTCCCCAACCACCTGAGAGCACCACAAACTGTTGGCACGTGGACCTACCTTTTTAGAAAGGCCTTTTGTTCGTTTTTATGTCTTATCATATGTTGTTCTGCTATGTGTTCTTCTTTTCCCTTTTTTTTTATATATATATATTTTTATTTTATTCTTTTAACTCTGTAGCACTCTGAGATTCTCAGGAATGTAGGGTGTTACAAATTAAATGTATTATTATTATTATTATTATTATTATTATTATTATTATTATTATTATTATTATTATTATTATTATTATTATTATTATTATTATTATTATTATTATTATTATTATTATTAGTATTATTATTATTAATACATTATTATTATTATTATTATTATTATTATTATTATTATTATTATTATTATTATTATTATTATTATTATTATTATTATTATTATTATTATTATTATTATTATTATTATTATTATTATTATTATTATTATTATTATTATTATTATTATTATTATTATTATTATTATTATTATTATTATCATCTGTCTCTTACCTCTGTGATGTATGTATCATCTGTCTCTTACCTCTGTGATGTATGTATCATCTGTCTCTTACCTCTGTGATGTATGTATCATCTGTCTCTTACCTCTGTGATGTATGTATCTGTAACGCTTGGGTTCTCTGGCACGCCTGAGAACCACCCATCATTCTGACACCTGTCACTGGGCTTCTCTGTCACTTATCTCCCTGTCACTTGTCACTTATTGTTTGGATCTCCTGATTGGTTGTCACGTTGGAACGCTTGGTATGTCAGGAATGTGGTCGTACTTAAACCCCTGTCCCTCTACTTCCAGTTGTCGGATCTTCACATTCTCCTGCAGAGTACACAGCGGTACTGCAGACACTGGACGTTGTTGTCATTATTGTAATCATTATTATCTTCTCTCCTAGACGCCCTGCGTCAGTGTACTATCTGTTGCTATTACTCTAGGTACTCTAAGTATTCTGTACTTCTGTATGACAACTATTAAAGAAACTTGAAACTTGAGGTGTACCGTTCTACAATAAAGAGAACCACCGTTAACGAGTAAACAACCTTCTCTGCCTCTATACTTATTACTCCACAACTGGAACCTACCTGTCTCCGCCGTAACATGTATCGCATGTATCTTACCTCTGTGATGTATGTATCAGCTGTCTCTTACCTCTGTGATGTATGTATCGTCTGTCTCTTACCTCTGGGATGTATGTATCATCTGCCTCTTACCTCTGTGATGTATTACTTTTTTTGGTTAATTTGTTTATTTTATTTTAATATTTTGTTGGTCCCATTTCCCTGCTACCCGTTTGTCCTCTTGCCAGGCTGTCATTGTGAATAAGAATATGTTCTTAATTGACCTGCCTGGTTCAAGAATAAATCGCTAATTACTTTGGGTATGCAATCGTCGATAGATGCATCGCGTTTTATGCAAAACTAGCCCCATTCTTGCCCGATGCAAGAGGTTAAATAAACGGTTAAATAAAAAAAATTAAATACCTTGGAAATAGTTCTTTGTCAGGAGAGGCTGGCAGGGTGAGCTGTACGACATCCAGAAAAGAAAAAAAAACACTGTTCAAGTCTCAATTGAGAAATTATTCAAAACCTCAAGAATAAAAAAAAATGTCCTGTTATCCAGCACACTCCCTGTACGCCTGTTTCTCAATTGAGAGTATTGGTTGTTAAATGTACTGTACTGTATACACATTTCCTCTAATAGGAGAATAGAGAAAATCATATCAATCTATTCTATCTATACCTTCTTTATTTAGAATCACGTGTTTTTCAGAGCCGGTGGCTTGAAGCTGATGCATGAGAACATTGCTGGGGAGCAGTTATTACATGAACAGTACAGTAGTAGTTAGTACAGTAGTCTCCGATGCCTAAAGCATCTTTCATTGTAAACACATGGTGCCACTCTAACCTGCCTATATTACTACCTAAGATAAGATAAGATAAGATATTTCTTTATTGATCCCCTTGGGGAAATTCAGGCATCATAGCAGCATGGGTGAGGGGGAAGGGGAGGTACAGGTAGTAAAAAATCTGTCTAAACAATATAACAAATCAATATAATTAACTCTGGACATGTGCATATGGGCAACAAGGTGCGAGATGAGGGTATGTATGCCCTCTCAGTTATATTTGCCCTACAATAAATAGTTACAATGTATAATCTAATAATCCAATAATCTAAATATAATGTAATAATCTGGCGAAAAAAACGAAATGCTAAAATGTTAAATGCAAAATATATGCAATATATAATCTAAATAATCCAATAATCTAAATATAATATATAATCTAAAAATGCTAAATGCAAAATATATGATCTGATGAAGTATTCAGTATAAGGTACTATACGACTATGTCTATATGTAGCAGAGTGAAGTTGTGTGAGGTTTTGTCCGCTGCTCACCAACTTTCTCTGTTTTCTTTAAGCCTACTGTTTAGGAATTCCCTTCTCACTCACTCTCTCTAGCCCCCACCCTCTCGTTCTTTACTCTCGTTTACTCTCAGTGGCCACACCTGGACTACCTGTCATTATGTGTTTGATTGGTCTGGTGCCGAACTCACACTTTTAGTTCGATTATCAATTACCTCTCGCACCTGTGGTGGCAGGCTAATTAGTTCCCCTGTGGGCTTTAAATACCAGGGCTCTTCCCCTCGTTTCGGCGTGGGGTCGTGTTGTAAACATGCCGTATCATATTCTCAAACATCAAGACTCCTTCGGGAGGTCCTCTGTTCTGCCTATGCTGTTTTGATTCTCCGGCGTAGAGATGTTGCTCCAGCCTTCGCCTGCTGTCGCCGTTGCCTGAGGGGGAGACTGGTCTGCGCTCCCTAGACTTCCACGGGAGGCATCCCAGTGATCCACTTCAGACCCCCACGCAGCTATCGACCTGACGCACATCCAGACCAGCGCGCAGACGCGCATCTTCCAGACCTTCGAGCTTGGCACGCTCCTCCGTACCAGCGCACAGACGCGCATCTTCCAGACCTTCGAGCTTGGCACGCTCCTCCGTACCAGCGCACAGACGCGCATCTTCCAGACCTTCGAGCTTGGCACGCTCCTCCGTACCAGCGCACAGACGCGCATCTTCCAGACCTTCGAGCTTGGCACGCTCCTCCGTACCAGCGCACAGACGCGCATCATCCAGACCTCCAAGCTTGGCACACTCCTCCACGCAGACGCACCCCAGATGCGTCTCTCGGTTCCGGCGCGCACTCCAAGCAGTGGCGCACCACTCTGACCTCGGCTCGGACAGCCGGCTCCCCGGTGGCGACGCTCTCGCCCCGCTGCCTGTTCCAGCACCACTCTGACCTCGGCTCGGACAGCCGGCTCCCCGGTGGCGACGCTCTCGCCCCGCTGCCTGTTCCAGCACCACTCTGACCTCGGCTCGGACAGCCGGCTCCCCGGTGGCGACGCTCTCGCCCCGCTGCCTGTTCCAGCACCACTCTGACCTCGGCTCGGACAGCCGGCTCCCCGGTGGCGACGCTCTCGCCCCGCTGCCTGTTCCAGCACCACTCTGACCTCGGCTCGGACAGCCGGCTCCCCGGTGGCGACGCTCTCGCCCCGCTGCCTGTTCCAGCACCACTCTGACCTCGGCTCGGACAGCCGGCTCCCCGGTGGCGACGCCCTCGCCCCGCTGCTGTTCCAGCTCCTTTACGCATTATACGCATTACGTCTGGGTGAGTTTATTTGACTGTCTTGATCATCTCCGTTTTCGTGTGTTTCTTAACACTGAAGATAACCACCTTTTTAATCAGACAGTCACTCACCCAGCGTGTGCCTCTGTTTGTTTTCACTGGGATATTATTTTGGACGTTACATCTCCCACTGTGTGTTTGTTCACACCGAAGATAGTATTCACTTTTGGATTGTTTTTGGAACTTTGCTCTTTGTGTATTTTACACGAAGATAGTTTTTACTTTGATAACTTTTGTATTTGGACTAGTCACCTCTCCTGCATCTGCTCTGTTTTCCCCTTTGTACTTTAACCCTCTCCTCTCTCCCTCTCGGCCGCCGTTACCCACCTCGGAGATCTGCCGAGAGAGTTCTGCAGAGCGGCCCTGATGTTTCCCACCAGTCCTCCCAGTCCTCCCTGTCCCCAGCCCGCCTCCGCGGGCCTCTGTCCCTAGTTCTCCCCTCTCTAGTTCCTCTGTCCCTAGTTCTCCCCTTTCTAGTTCCACCTAGTTCCTTGTCCCTAGTTCTCCTAGTCCCTAGTCCTCTGTCCCTTTTGTCCCTAGTTCTCTCTGTCCCTAGTTCTCCTTGTCCCTAGTTCTCCTAGTCTCTAGTTCCTCTGTCCCTAGGCGTTCCCTTAGCCTTCCCTTAGTGTTCCCTTAACCTTCCCCTAGCGTTCCCTTAGCCTTCCCTTAGTGTTCCCTTAACCTTCCCCTAGCGTTCCCTTAGCCTTCCCTTAGTGTTCCCTTAACCTTCCCCTAGCGTTCCCTTAGCCTGTTCCTTCCCCTCTTGTTATTTCCAGTATTTTGTGTTTCTCCCTTAAAGGGACAGTGCCGGTTTCCCTTTGTTTCAATAAATGCCCGTTTCTTGGCTTACCCTCATACCTGTCTTGTGTTGTGCGATTGGGGTCGGTTACAAACCATAACAGTACGACCCCACCAAATCGACGACCCCAGCCAGCACAGACGGTGTATGTTGAGTTTGCCTTTTTTTTCTTGTTCCCTCTAGTTCCCCTCTAGCTCCCCTGTTAGCTCCCCTGTTAGCCCTGTTGGCTTCCCTGTTAGCCCAGTTTAGCTCCCCTGTTAGCCTGTTAGCTCCCCTGTTAGCCCTGTTGGCTTCCCTGTTAGCCCTGTTTGACCCCCCTGCAGCTTGTTAGGCCTCTACTACCAGCATGGCCCCTGTCTGCTAGCCTTGCCCCGGCTGCTAGCACAGCCTCTATGTTTATGCAGCCCTTGCTGCTGGCATAGGCCCTGTAGCTAGCCTTGCCCTGGCAGCTAACCCAGTCCCTCAGCAGAGCCCCAGTCTGCTAGCTTAGCCCCGGCTGCTAGCACAGCCTCTATGTTTTATGCAGCCCTTGCTGCTGGCATGGGCCCTGTAGCTAGCCATGCCAGGCAGCTAACCCAATTCCCTCTGCATGGCCCCGGTCTGCTAGCTTGGCCCCTGCTGTTAGCACAGCCTCTATGTTAATGCAGCCTTGCAGCTGGCATAGGCCCTGTAGCTAGCCAGGCCCAAGCAGCTAACCCGGTCCCTCTGCATGGCCTCCACTTTTTTGTGTAGCATCTCACACTGCTAGGACTGCCCCTTCAGCTAGCAGGGTCAGTTTTCTCCCACTGCTAGGACTGCCCTTTCAGCTAGCAAGGTCAGTATTCCCACTGCTAGGACTGCCCTTTCAGCTAGCAAGGTCAGTATTCCCACTGCTAGGACTGCCCTTTCAGCTAGCAAGGTCAGTTTCCCTACTGCTAGGACTGCCCTTTCAGCTAGCAAGGTCAGTTTATCTCCCACTGCTAGGACTGCCCTTTCAGCTAGCAAGGTCAGTTTTATCCCCACTGCTAGGACTGCCCTTTCAGCTAGCATGGTCAGTTTATCCCCACTGCTAGGACTGCCCTTTCAGCTAGCAAGGTCAGTTTATCTCCCACTGCTAGGACTGCCCTTTCAGCTAGCAAGGTCAGTTTCTCTCCCACTGCTAGGACTGCCCCTTCAGCTAGCATGGTCAGTTTGCTCCCACTGCTAGGACTGCCTTTTCAGCTAGCAAGGTCAGTTTATCCCACTGCTAGGACTGCCCTTTCAGCTGGCAAGGTCAGTATTCCCACTGCTAGGACTGCCCTTTCAGCTAGCAAGGTCAGTTTATCTCACACAGCTAGGACTGTCCTTCCAGCTAGCTTGTTCTCTCATGCTGGTCCAGCCCTGTCTGCCAGCCTAGCTCCGGCAGCTAGCGCAGCCTCTATGTTAATGTAGCAGTACAGCTGGCATAGGCCCTGTAGCTATCAGTGCCTTGGCAGCTACCCTTTCCCCCTGCTAGCCTAGCTCGGCAGCTAGCGCAGCCTCTATGTTGATGTAACAGTACAGCTAGCATAGGCCCTGTAGCTATCAGTGCCTTGGCAGCTGCCCTTTCCCCCTGCTAGCCTAGCTCGGCAGCTAGCGCAGCCTCTATGTTGATGTAGCAGTACAGCTAGCATAGGCCCTGTAGCTATCAGTGCCCTGGCAGCTACCCTTTCCCTCTGCTAGCCTAGCTCCGGCAGCTTGCGCAGCCTCTATGTTGATGTAGCAGTACAGCTAGCATAGGCCCTGTAGCTATCAGTGCCCTGGCAGCTAACCTTCCCTCTGCTAGTCCTTTTCCCGGTGCTACCATGGTTACCCCTCTGCTCCTCTAGTTACCCCTCGGCTCCTCTGGTTACCCCTCTGCTCCTCTAGTTACCCCTCAGCTCCTCTGGTTACCCCTCAGCTCCTCCAGTTGCCCCTCTGCTACCCTAGTTACCCCTCGGCGACCCTGTTTCTTTTGCTAGCCCCACTCTTGTGGTGGCTTCCCCTGCTGGCTTGGCCAGTACCTTTTGTTTTTGCCTTGTTTTGCCCCCTGCCACTCTGTCTGTATTTTTTTTGGGTCGCCGGGTGGCTCCCGTTGAGGGGGGGGTACTGTGAGGTTTTGTCCGCTGCTCACCAACTTTCTCTGTTTTCTTTAAGCCTACTGTTTAGGAATTCCCTTCTCACTCACTCTCTCTAGCCCCCACCCTCTCGTTCTTTACTCTCGTTTACTCTCAGTGGCCACACCTGGACTACCTGTCATTATGTGTTTGATTGGTCTGGTGCCGAACTCACACTTTTAGTTCGATTATCAATTACCTCTCGCACCTGTGGTGGCAGGCTAATTAGTTCCCCTGTGGGCTTTAAATACCAGGGCTCTTCCCCTCGTTTCGGCGTGGGGTCGTGTTGTAAACATGCCGTATCATATTCTCAAACATCAAGACTCCTTCGGGAGGTCCTCTGTTCTGCCTATGCTGTTTTGATTCTCCGGCGTAGAGATGTTGCTCCAGCCTTCGCCTGCTGTCGCCGTTGCCTGAGGGGGAGACTGGTCTGCGCTCCCTAGACTTCCACGGGAGGCATCCCAGTGATCCACTTCAGACCCCCACGCAGCTATCGACCTGACGCACATCCAGACCAGCGCGCAGACGCGCATCTTCCAGACCTTCGAGCTTGGCACGCTCCTCCGTACCAGCGCACAGACGCGCATCTTCCAGACCTTCGAGCTTGGCACGCTCCTCCGTACCAGCGCACAGACGCGCATCTTCCAGACCTTCGAGCTTGGCACGCTCCTCCGTACCAGCGCACAGACGCGCATCTTCCAGACCTTCGAGCTTGGCACGCTCCTCCGTACCAGCGCACAGACGCGCATCATCCAGACCTCCAAGCTTGGCACACTCCTCCACGCAGACGCACCCCAGATGCGTCTCTCGGTTCCGGCGCGCACTCCAAGCAGTGGCGCACCACTCTGACCTCGGCTCGGACAGCCGGCTCCCCGGTGGCGACGCTCTCGCCCCGCTGCCTGTTCCAGCACCACTCTGACCTCGGCTCGGACAGCCGGCTCCCCGGTGGCGACGCTCTCGCCCCGCTGCCTGTTCCAGCACCACTCTGACCTCGGCTCGGACAGCCGGCTCCCCGGTGGCGACGCTCTCGCCCCGCTGCCTGTTCCAGCACCACTCTGACCTCGGCTCGGACAGCCGGCTCCCCGGTGGCGACGCTCTCGCCCCGCTGCCTGTTCCAGCACCACTCTGACCTCGGCTCGGACAGCCGGCTCCCCGGTGGCGACGCTCTCGCCCCGCTGCCTGTTCCAGCACCACTCTGACCTCGGCTCGGACAGCCGGCTCCCCGGTGGCGACGCCCTCGCCCCGCTGCTGTTCCAGCTCCTTTACGCATTATACGCATTACGTCTGGGTGAGTTTATTTGACTGTCTTGATCATCTCCGTTTTCGTGTGTTTCTTAACACTGAAGATAACCACCTTTTTAATCAGACAGTCACTCACCCAGCGTGTGCCTCTGTTTGTTTTCACTGGGATATTATTTTGGACGTTACATCTCCCACTGTGTGTTTGTTCACACCGAAGATAGTATTCACTTTTGGATTGTTTTTGGAACTTTGCTCTTTGTGTATTTTACACGAAGATAGTTTTTACTTTGATAACTTTTGTATTTGGACTAGTCACCTCTCCTGCATCTGCTCTGTTTTCCCCTTTGTACTTTAACCCTCTCCTCTCTCCCTCTCGGCCGCCGTTACCCACCTCGGAGATCTGCCGAGAGAGTTCTGCAGAGCGGCCCTGATGTTTCCCACCAGTCCTCCCAGTCCTCCCTGTCCCCAGCCCGCCTCCGCGGGCCTCTGTCCCTAGTTCTCCCCTCTCTAGTTCCTCTGTCCCTAGTTCTCCCCTTTCTAGTTCCACCTAGTTCCTTGTCCCTAGTTCTCCTAGTCCCTAGTCCTCTGTCCCTAGGCGTTCCCTTAGCCTTCCCTTAGTGTTCCCTTAACCTTCCCCTAGCGTTCCCTTAGCCTTCCCTTAGTGTTCCCTTAACCTTCCCCTAGCGTTCCCTTAGCCTTCCCTTAGTGTTCCCTTAACCTTCCCCTAGCGTTCCCTTAGCCTGTTCCTTCCCCTCTTGTTATTTCCAGTATTTTGTGTTTCTCCCTTAAAGGGACAGTGCCGGTTTCCCTTTGTTTCAATAAATGCCCGTTTCTTGGCTTACCCTCATACCTGTCTTGTGTTGTGCGATTGGGGTCGGTTACAAACCATAACAGTACGACCCCACCAAATCGACGACCCCAGCCAGCACAGACGGTGTATGTTGAGTTTGCCTTTTTTTCTTGTTCCCTCTAGTTCCCCTCTAGCTCCCCTGTTAGCTCCCCTGTTAGCCCTGTTGGCTTCCCTGTTAGCCCAGTTTAGCTCCCCTGTTAGCCTGTTAGCTCCCCTGTTAGCCCTGTTGGCTTCCCTGTTAGCCCTGTTTGACCCCCCTGCAGCTTGTTAGGCCTCTACTACCAGCATGGCCCCTGTCTGCTAGCCTTGCCCCGGCTGCTAGCACAGCCTCTATGTTTATGCAGCCCTTGCTGCTGGCATAGGCCCTGTAGCTAGCCTTGCCCTGGCAGCTAACCCAGTCCCTCAGCAGAGCCCCAGTCTGCTAGCTTAGCCCCGGCTGCTAGCACAGCCTCTATGTTTTATGCAGCCCTTGCTGCTGGCATGGGCCCTGTAGCTAGCCATGCCAGGCAGCTAACCCAATTCCCTCTGCATGGCCCCGGTCTGCTAGCTTGGCCCCTGCTGTTAGCACAGCCTCTATGTTAATGCAGCCTTGCAGCTGGCATAGGCCCTGTAGCTAGCCAGGCCCAAGCAGCTAACCCGGTCCCTCTGCATGGCCTCCACTTTTTTGTGTAGCATCTCACACTGCTAGGACTGCCCCTTCAGCTAGCAGGGTCAGTTTTCTCCCACTGCTAGGACTGCCCTTTCAGCTAGCAAGGTCAGTATTCCCACTGCTAGGACTGCCCTTTCAGCTAGCAAGGTCAGTATTCCCACTGCTAGGACTGCCCTTTCAGCTAGCAAGGTCAGTTTCCCTACTGCTAGGACTGCCCTTTCAGCTAGCAAGGTCAGTTTATCTCCCACTGCTAGGACTGCCCTTTCAGCTAGCAAGGTCAGTTTTATCCCCACTGCTAGGACTGCCCTTTCAGCTAGCATGGTCAGTTTATCCCCACTGCTAGGACTGCCCTTTCAGCTAGCAAGGTCAGTTTATCTCCCACTGCTAGGACTGCCCTTTCAGCTAGCAAGGTCAGTTTCTCTCCCACTGCTAGGACTGCCCCTTCAGCTAGCATGGTCAGTTTGCTCCCACTGCTAGGACTGCCTTTTCAGCTAGCAAGGTCAGTTTATCCCACTGCTAGGACTGCCCTTTCAGCTGGCAAGGTCAGTATTCCCACTGCTAGGACTGCCCTTTCAGCTAGCAAGGTCAGTTTATCTCACACAGCTAGGACTGTCCTTCCAGCTAGCTTGTTCTCTCATGCTGGTCCAGCCCTGTCTGCCAGCCTAGCTCCGGCAGCTAGCGCAGCCTCTATGTTAATGTAGCAGTACAGCTGGCATAGGCCCTGTAGCTATCAGTGCCTTGGCAGCTACCCTTTCCCCCTGCTAGCCTAGCTCGGCAGCTAGCGCAGCCTCTATGTTGATGTAACAGTACAGCTAGCATAGGCCCTGTAGCTATCAGTGCCTTGGCAGCTGCCCTTTCCCCCTGCTAGCCTAGCTCGGCAGCTAGCGCAGCCTCTATGTTGATGTAGCAGTACAGCTAGCATAGGCCCTGTAGCTATCAGTGCCCTGGCAGCTACCCTTTCCCTCTGCTAGCCTAGCTCCGGCAGCTTGCGCAGCCTCTATGTTGATGTAGCAGTACAGCTAGCATAGGCCCTGTAGCTATCAGTGCCCTGGCAGCTAACCTTCCCTCTGCTAGTCCTTTTCCCGGTGCTACCATGGTTACCCCTCTGCTCCTCTAGTTACCCCTCGGCTCCTCTGGTTACCCCTCTGCTCCTCTAGTTACCCCTCAGCTCCTCTGGTTACCCCTCAGCTCCTCCAGTTGCCCCTCTGCTACCCTAGTTACCCCTCGGCGACCCTGTTTCTTTTGCTAGCCCCACTCTTGTGGTGGCTTCCCCTGCTGGCTTGGCCAGTACCTTTTGTTTTTGCCTTGTTTTGCCCCCTGCCACTCTGTCTGTATTTTTTTTGGGTCGCCGGGTGGCTCCCGTTGAGGGGGGGGTACTGTGAGGTTTTGTCCGCTGCTCACCAACTTTCTCTGTTTTCTTTAAGCCTACTGTTTAGGAATTCCCTTCTCACTCACTCTCTCTAGCCCCCACCCTCTCGTTCTTTACTCTCGTTTACTCTCAGTGGCCACACCTGGACTACCTGTCATTATGTGTTTGATTGGTCTGGTGCCGAACTCACACTTTTAGTTCGATTATCAATTACCTCTCGCACCTGTGGTGGCAGGCTAAT
Source organism: Notolepis coatsorum (assembly GCF_963971535.1). Taxonomy (NCBI): domain Eukaryota; kingdom Metazoa; phylum Chordata; class Actinopteri; order Aulopiformes; family Paralepididae; genus Notolepis; species Notolepis coatsorum. The sequence goes on along the minus strand of NC_140166.1, from coordinate 153,667,543 downwards.
TAGTTCCCCTGTGGGCTTTAAATACCAGGGCTCTTCCCCTCGTTTCGGCGTGGGGTCGTGTTGTAAACATGCCGTATCATATTCTCAAACATCAAGACTCCTTCGGGAGGTCCTCTGTTCTGCCTATGCTGTTTTGATTCTCCGGCGTAGAGATGTTGCTCCAGCCTTCGCCTGCTGTCGCCGTTGCCTGAGGGGGAGACTGGTCTGCGCTCCCTAGACTTCCACGGGAGGCATCCCAGTGATCCACTTCAGACCCCCACGCAGCTATCGACCTGACGCACATCCAGACCAGCGCGCAGACGCGCATCTTCCAGACCTTCGAGCTTGGCACGCTCCTCCGTACCAGCGCACAGACGCGCATCTTCCAGACCTTCGAGCTTGGCACGCTCCTCCGTACCAGCGCACAGACGCGCATCTTCCAGACCTTCGAGCTTGGCACGCTCCTCCGTACCAGCGCACAGACGCGCATCTTCCAGACCTTCGAGCTTGGCACGCTCCTCCGTACCAGCGCACAGACGCGCATCATCCAGACCTCCAAGCTTGGCACACTCCTCCACGCAGACGCACCCCAGATGCGTCTCTCGGTTCCGGCGCGCACTCCAAGCAGTGGCGCACCACTCTGACCTCGGCTCGGACAGCCGGCTCCCCGGTGGCGACGCTCTCGCCCCGCTGCCTGTTCCAGCACCACTCTGACCTCGGCTCGGACAGCCGGCTCCCCGGTGGCGACGCTCTCGCCCCGCTGCCTGTTCCAGCACCACTCTGACCTCGGCTCGGACAGCCGGCTCCCCGGTGGCGACGCTCTCGCCCCGCTGCCTGTTCCAGCACCACTCTGACCTCGGCTCGGACAGCCGGCTCCCCGGTGGCGACGCTCTCGCCCCGCTGCCTGTTCCAGCACCACTCTGACCTCGGCTCGGACAGCCGGCTCCCCGGTGGCGACGCTCTCGCCCCGCTGCCTGTTCCAGCACCACTCTGACCTCGGCTCGGACAGCCGGCTCCCCGGTGGCGACGCCCTCGCCCCGCTGCTGTTCCAGCTCCTTTACGCATTATACGCATTACGTCTGGGTGAGTTTATTTGACTGTCTTGATCATCTCCGTTTTCGTGTGTTTCTTAACACTGAAGATAACCACCTTTTTAATCAGACAGTCACTCACCCAGCGTGTGCCTCTGTTTGTTTTCACTGGGATATTATTTTGGACGTTACATCTCCCACTGTGTGTTTGTTCACACCGAAGATAGTATTCACTTTTGGATTGTTTTTGGAACTTTGCTCTTTGTGTATTTTACACGAAGATAGTTTTTACTTTGATAACTTTTGTATTTGGACTAGTCACCTCTCCTGCATCTGCTCTGTTTTCCCCTTTGTACTTTAACCCTCTCCTCTCTCCCTCTCGGCCGCCGTTACCCACCTCGGAGATCTGCCGAGAGAGTTCTGCAGAGCGGCCCTGATGTTTCCCACCAGTCCTCCCAGTCCTCCCTGTCCCCAGCCCGCCTCCGCGGGCCTCTGTCCCTAGTTCTCCCCTCTCTAGTTCCTCTGTCCCTAGTTCTCCCCTTTCTAGTTCCACCTAGTTCCTTGTCCCTAGTTCTCCTAGTCCCTAGTCCTCTGTCCCTTTTGTCCCTAGTTCTCTCTGTCCCTAGTTCTCCTTGTCCCTAGTTCTCCTAGTCTCTAGTTCCTCTGTCCCTAGGCGTTCCCTTAGCCTTCCCTTAGTGTTCCCTTAACCTTCCCCTAGCGTTCCCTTAGCCTTCCCTTAGTGTTCCCTTAACCTTCCCCTAGCGTTCCCTTAGCCTTCCCTTAGTGTTCCCTTAACCTTCCCCTAGCGTTCCCTTAGCCTGTTCCTTCCCCTCTTGTTATTTCCAGTATTTTGTGTTTCTCCCTTAAAGGGACAGTGCCGGTTTCCCTTTGTTTCAATAAATGCCAGTTTCTTGGCTTACCCTCATACCTGTCTTGTGTTGTGCGATTGGGGTCGGTTACAAACCATAACAAGTTGTTATGCTAGAATCATGGACAGAAACTGTTATACTTTATCTTAAATAAGTAGGTCAAAACGGAAACACTCTTACTTTGAAGGAACAAAGTGGAACAAAGTGGACCGAGCCCACTTTAGTGTTATGGAGGGGTGTCTTGATTATTACTTCATATTAATTTCCTCACATTGAGTTACCAATTCTCCAAACGAAATCCCTTTTGGGTCTTTTATAATGGGTTTAGAGAAGATAGGATATCTTTCCATTGAATATCTGTTGTATTGTAAATACGTTCAACTAATGTATAAAATGGTTTCGCCGGTTTGTTGACAAGACACACGCTGACGGAAGTACTCGCTCTCTTTGTGTTTGTTGAGGACGAGAGCAAGAGGTATGCGCTTCCGTTTATCTAATATTGGATTTAACTGCTTTGTATAAATTGTAAAACTGATTTAGGTTTTGGTTTTGGTACTGAAATACCCTGTTGTGTAATGACATTAATTCGCCCTGTGTAAAACAGCCATAGTACGTTCGTGTACTAACTCAGTATTCTGTTTGGTAATATCAGGTGGAGTGCACTTTGATGACGGTCACTAACGCCGCCATGTGTTGTGTACGTGCTGTTTTGATTAACAGGATTGCCAAATAAACAACCACCAAATGGGTACCATTGTCTGAGTGTCTACGTCCACCTCACACCAGACACAACGCAGAATTCATCACGCTACAACTGGTGCCGTGACCCGGATCAACTGGTCAGCAGAGGCCGACCACCGGTGCAGCTGGAGAGACGTGGAGGCTTCAGGGGCGGCCTAGACGCGTGGATGCTGCTGGCGCGACCTAGTCACGGGGACGCTGCATTCGCTGCCTGGTCCTGAGGTCTGTTCCTGAGGAGGCTGGAGAGCACTGAATCCTTTGAAAAAGATAGTCTCTAATCAAGTTTATTGATTTCGAGTGTGTTACCCAAAACACACTGAAGAGTAAAACGGTAAAAGTACCATTTGATATTGAAAATGACTTTGAATGAAGGAAACACTCCTACAAGGGACTTGAATGTGGGGAGAGGGAGAGGGGTTCTCGATTACACACCGGTTATGCAGTCTACTCCGGGGAGTCAAGGTGGCTCAGGTTCCTCTAGTCCTGAAATGAGGAGTGTAGAGGGTCACTTAGAGGGAAATGCCCAATCGTTACTTTTCACTCCGGTTGTTCCCTCACCTGGTGAAATCAACAACACTAGTGTTGAAACATCCCCCAGTCAAATGGCCAATTTGATAAGATCCATTGGGTCAGAAATAGGGGAAGCTATTAGGATGACGTTAATGCAGAACACAATCACGGGGATTTCACCTGTATTAGCTTCTCAAAATCCCCAACAGACGTTCCAACCTGACCAATGTGGGAATACTGTGATTGATGCATCCAAAATGAACCTTGTGTTACGTTCAGATGCAAATGCCCCACCCTATTTTAGAGGGGACAGCACGGATAAGTGTTCTGTTTTTGAGTGGGAGGAACTCATGAGGACGTATCTCAGAAAGAAAAATAACTGTACTGGAACTGAACAAGTTGAGGAGGTTATGAACAAGCTAATGGGGAGGGCCCGTGACGTTACCAAAGTATGGCTGCGTAGTAACTCAACTGTCAGTGAGGTGGGTGTTATTTTTAGCATTTTGAGACAACATTTTGGTGATATTATTCACTCAGATCTTCCATTAGCTGACTTTTATGCAGTCAAAGCATATACAAGCGAGAATCCTCTTGACTATTGGATTAGGCTTAACAAAGCAGCAGAAGCCACAGAGCAGTGTCTTCTTAGTAAGGGGGAATCTCAGACTAGCCTGAGCAAGCATCTAGTTCTCATGTTCATCCGTAACTGCCCCGATAAGGAGTTGTCCTTAGTGTTCAAGAGTAAGCCATCTCGTGAGTGGACAGCAGGTGAGGTGCAGGGACATTTGGATGAATATTTGAGAGAACATAGAGCGAGTCGAGGTCGGTTGACACAACAAGTGGTCGCCATTGAGTCATCACAGGAGAGGGTGGTTGTTAATCACGAACAGAGCGCGTCACCTGTGGCTGTCAGTAGTACAGAGCTAGAGCAGCTGACGCCTGTATCTGAGAATAACACCATGGATATGGTTCTGAGAGTGTTAGAAATGGCGTTAGGCAACAACACTCAGTCTGTACAAAATGGCCCTTACGTACAAAATGATCCTTATGTACAAAATGGCCCCCAGAGACAGTTTCCCAGACCTTCTCAAGAATGTAAGGTTTGCGGCAGTTCGGAGCACGATACTAGGACACATTGCAGGACACACAGGCTGTGTTTCAAGTGTCTGAGTCCAGGGCATATTGGTATCTATTGTGGGCAGACCACTCCTAGACAGCCCCCTGGTCAGAGACAGGCTGGTCCTCCCCAGGGAAACTAGCCGGCCCTCGTTTAAAGGAGGACAATGTGGGCCCCTATGGTTTTTCCTCCAATTGCAATGATGATATCCAGTCTGTATATACGTCTGTTTGTGAAGCAGCACCCAAAGACAAGACAGTAATTATGCAGAATGTGACCAGAACATCCCAGAGTGACAGTTTATTTTTCACCACTGTATTGACAGGAGACAAGGTTGAGTTACAGGGGATGTTAGATAGTGGATCCATGGCTACTTCTCTGCGCGCTGATGTGGTTCCTCGGCTGAGGGAGGCAGGAGTAGTGACGGGTGATCTAATATCGACCACCAATGTTGTTCTTGTGGGGTGTGGTGGGAAACAAACTAGCCCGGTGGGAACGTGTGAGCTGAAACTTAAGCTTTACGGTTTTGAATACATAGTACCAGTCTTAATAGTGGAGGGTCAGGTAGATGAGCTCATTATAGGCACCAATGTGATGAAGCCCTTAATTAGGCAGTTCAAATCCACGGAGGCCTACTGGCGCATACTGGGAAAAGCTGAGTCACCATGTCAGGACGAAAACAGTCAGTTTATCAGGTTCATGGCCAATCTTGAGAGATGGAGGGGGGAGGAAATTCCTGACAAAGTGGGAACAGTCAAGTTGAAACAGGCCGTAACACTTGAACCAATGAGTGAGCATGTAGTGTGGGGTCGTCTCCCACCCAAGACAAAACTGTCTATGGGAAGTACTGTTATCGTTGAGCCCAGCGCCTCTCGTTGTGTGCACCGTAACATACTAGTTGGCAGGGTAGTTACCCCTCTCTGGGGGGATGGGTGGCTTCCTGTCAAGATTATAAATCCGACTAACAAGGCTATCACCTTGAGAAGAAATGCAAAAGTGGCTGACGTATATCCATGCATTGCATTAGAAGATTTTGACAATGATACGGACACTTCAGTCCACCAGAATGCCGGTAGAGTGAGTAGTGGCAGCTCTCACGGCAGTCTGACAGCTAGGAGTTGTGATAGCGACAATGTAGCTAGGGGGAACGATAGACTGGCTAGTCTAGGGCTCCAGAACCTGTCAGTTGATGACTGTCAGGTCTCACCAGTCTGGAAAGAGAGACTGACTGATTTAATTGAGAACTATGAGGATGTGTTTTCTAGACACCGGTTGGATTGTGGTGAGGCTGGTGGCTTTTGTCACCGTATCCGACTGACTGACGATCGGCCCTTCCGGTTACCTTACCGGAGGCTCTCCCCCGCCCATTACCAAAAGTTGAGAGAGACTCTGGACGAGATGGAGGACAGGGAGATAATTAGGAAGTCGAGTAGTGAGTATGCCTCCCCCCTTGTTCTTTGTTGGAAAAAGAATGGGGAATTGAGATTGTGCACAGATTTCAGGTGGTTAAACGCTCGTACCGTGAAAGATGCACATCCATTACCTCATCAAGCAGATGTACTTGCAGCGTTGGGAGGCAATGCCTTTTTCAGTTCCATGGATTTGACATCCGGGTATTACAATGTCCCACTGCATGAGGATGATAAGAAATACACTGTGTTTTCCTCTCCTCTCGGTTTACATGAATATAACCGTATGCCCCAGGGGCTGTGTAACAGTCCAGCTACGTTCATGAGAATGATGCTCACAATCTTTGGTGATCAGAACTCACTGAGTCTTCTTTGTTACTTAGATGACCTTCTGGTCTTTGGCAAGTCGGAAGAAGAGAGCTTGCAGAGGCTGGAGATGGTATTTCAGCGTTTACGAGAACACAACCTGAAGTTGTCTCCATCTAAGTGTCAGTTTCTGAGAAAGTCACTGAAGTTTTTGGGACACATTGTTTCTCGGGAGGGGATAGCCACAGACCCCGATAAGGTGCAGGCGATAGTGGGTGTGACGGAGAGAGATATTATGGAGTCGGATGGGGTCACCCCGTCTGCCAATAAGATCCGGTCATTTTTAGGAATGATGGTGTATTATCAGCATTACATTGAGAACTGCTCTGTAGTTGCAAGACCACTGTTTCAGTTGACCACGGGTGTGAAGAAGCCACGGAGAGGCAAAGTAAAAAGCAAGAGAGCTGCCCCCCTTCGTAGGCTTAGTGCAGCAGACTGGACTGTGGAGTGTAGGGAGGCCTTTGAGGCGTTAAAAGCCGCATTGGTGGGACAAACTCTGTTGGCTCACCCTGACTTTTCTCAGCCATTTTTATTGTCTGTAGATGCATCCACTAGTGGACTGGGAGCTGTGCTTTCACAAGTGCAGGAAGGGTGTAGCACAGCCAGGCCCATAGCTTTTGCTAGTAAATCTCTGAATCATGCTCAGTCTAAATATCCCGCTCATAGGCTTGAGTTTCTCGCCATGAAATGGGCTATACACAACAAGTTTAGCCATTGGCTGCGAGGACATAAATTTACAGTGTGGACAGACAATAATCCCCTTAAGTACATCCTCACAAAGCCAAAACTTGATGCATGCGAGCAGAGATGGGTGGCGAAGCTGGCACCTTTTGATTTTGACATTCAGTACATTCCTGGGCCTAAAAATACAGTAGCTGATGCACTGAGCAGGGAGCCGTTTGCTAAACCTAGGGTGATGCACAGGCTGACAAGGACCTCGTATGATGTCTTGTTGAGGGAGGCTAGAGGTTTAGAGGTGGATGACGTGCAGAACATGTTCCGTCTTACCTGTGAGGAACCAGAGGTGAGGAGGAAGGGCCTAGGATTGTCCATTCAGAGTTCCCTTAAGGCCAGTGGTGAGGTGGGTAGTGACAGTGGGAGCATATCTCGTGAAGAGGTATCTGCTGTACTCCACACACATCGCTGTTGGGAGGATGGCGCAGCTATGAGAGCAGTCTCTCACGTGCAGCAGCTAGAAAGGTTGGTGTCCATGGGACAGAGCCCATTGCCTGTTCTCACTCATGAGGAATTGTACGACAAACAGTGCCAGGACCCTGTCACTGGTAGAGTCAAATTCTTTGTAGATAGAGGCCGCCGCCCATCTCGAAGAGAGAGAGTTCATGAGTCGAAAGAAACAAACCGCACACTGAAACAGTGGGGAAAACTCACAACAAAATTGGGAGTGTTGTACCGTGTTTCAAAACACGTTGTGAGTGGGAAGAAGGTCTTTCAATATGTTGTACCGAGCGCTCTGAGAGGACAGGCGCTGCAAGGGGTACATGATGAGGCCGGGCACCAGGGCCAGCAGCGCACATTGTGGCTCACTAGACAACGTTTCTATTGGGACTCCATGGAAAAGGATGTCAAAGAATATGTGAGTCATTGTAAGAGGTGTGTACTGAGCAAAGCACCTGAGCCCGAGGCTAGGGCTCCGCTGGTATCTATAGTCACCACTGCACCACTGGAGTTGGTGTGTATTGACTTTTGGTCGGCTGAGGATGCCAATAATAAGTCCATTGATGTGCTTGTTATAACTGACCATTTTACCAAACTAGCGTGTGCTTATCCGTGTCCCAATCAAACTGCAAAGACGGTGGCCAGAGTGCTCTGGAATAACTTTTTTTCTGTTTATGGTTTTGCAGCCTGCATTCATAGCGACAGAGGAGCTAATTTTGAGAGTGCACTCATAGCAGAAATGCTTCAGATGGCAGGGGTTGAAAAATCCCATACCACGCCATACCATCCTATGGGAAATGGACAAGTAGAACGTCTAAACCGCACTTTAGGTAGTATGATCCGTGCTTTGCCACCTCGTTCCAAGGTGAAATGGCCTCAGATGTTGAACACTTTGACGTTTGCTTATAATTGCACAGTGCATGAGACCACGGGGGTCCCACCCTTCTTTTTGATGTTTGGCCGCACTCCAAGATTACCTGTCGATGTCATGTTTCAGAGTGTCCTTTTAGATGGAGATACGGTGGATGTGGATAAGTATGTCCAGTCACTGGGAAAGGATCTAAGGGAAGCGATGGCACTTGCTCAAAAGCATGCTGAGAAGCAACAGACCAGGCAAGCTGAGGTGTATAACAGACAGTTAAAGGGACATGCGGTAGAGAAGGGGGATCGGGTTTTACTGGCAAATAAGGGGGAGCGAGGCAAGAAAAAGCTAGCTGACCGCTGGGAGAGTGCCGTCTATACTGTAGTGTGTAAAAACAGTGGGCTGAATGTATACAGTATCCGTCATCCTGTCACAGGGAGGATTAAGACTGTTCATAGGAACTTGATTATGCCCGTCAATTTCCTGCCTCTGCCGTCATGGGATGAGCCAGAGATTGAGGTGTCTATTCCTGGCACTGTTCCGAGTGAGGAAATGACAGATGATTCTGATCAGGGTGAGCTGAGAACTGCCCGGTGGGTTGCTCATCTTCCTGAGTCCAGTGTGGAGGGGGTAGTAGATACCACGACAGGGATGGGTGTATCAGAGCCAGCAGAGGAGCAGGTGGGGAGCATGAGTAGTGATCAACATCATAGAATTACACTTGAGTCACATAATGGTGAGGAGCAGGAGTGTAAACTGAAGAAACCACGCCACTTTTGGATGGAGGGACCAGATGCAGATGTTGAATCAGAGGAGTCATACTCTGTAATTGTTTATCAGGACAGTGATCAGTCGTCAGACACGACGACTGTGGGATCAGGCACTGAGGACATGATGGCTCCGGGGAAGGCCCCCTGTAGTTCATCCTTACTTGTTCCAGTGTGTGAACCTGAGTCGGTTATGTCGGGCACTGAGGACATGATGGCTCCGGGGAAGGCCCCCTGTAGTTCATCCTTACTTGTTCCAGTGTGTGAACCTGAGTCGGTTATGTCGGGCACTGAGGACATGATGGCTCCGGGGAAGGCCCCCTGTAGCTCATCCTTACTTGTTCCAGTGTGTGAACCGGGGTCGGCCATTGTCACTGTCAAACCGAGTGTAGTTGGGGTACCTCAAGGGGTTTACACTAGGCTGGGGAGGTTCATCAGGCCAGTTAACAGGCTCATTCAGACAATGGCTGTACAGAGAGTCAGGACTCTGCTGTCATCTTAAAGGGTGATTCAAAATTTTTTTTGGTGATTCTTTTTATTCATAATTTTTTTTTCCTTTCATTGATTTTGCTGTTTGATTTTCTTTGGGTCATACGGTTACGGTTGTCTATTGCATTAGACATGATTTGGTAATTTTGGTGTATTCCATGGTATGAATATGTACATGGCATGTTTTTTTGCCTGTGGTTAGGTGAGGGGCTCGCTACCCTTTATTTTTCCTGATCCTTTATCGGATAGCTTTTGAGCTGGTCAACCTATTTTCTAGGTTTAGAATTAAGGGAATACACTGAGTTACATGTGACGCGTTGATTCATTGTGATTTTTTTATTATTTTCTGTTTCTTTGGTTTATACTTACGCTGTTGAGTTGATTGAAGGGAACACTGTCCATGGTCTGGCATAAGTCAGTGGGGGAGTATGTAGCAGAGTGAAGTTGTTATGCTAGAATCATGGACAGAAACTGTTATACTTTATCTTAAATAAGTAGGTCAAAACGGAAACACTCTTACTTTGAAGGAACAAAGTGGAACAAAGTGGACCGAGCCCACTTTAGTGTTATGGAGGGGTGTCTTTTTTTTTTTTTTTAATTTTTTTTTTATTATTGCAAAACAAAACTTATTAAAAGTCAGTACTCAACACACAATGTATAATGAAACTTTCAGTAAAGGTGGTTAAAATATATGCAAGTACAGAAACAGGATAAAACAAAAATAGTCAATAATAACATTTTAACCGTATACCGTGTATATCCAGCGAAGTTACAATTATATAAATGTTAGTATATAATATACCCCTAATACCTATTTTCTAAAACCCTACACACATATGCTCCAGCTCAAATCCCCCCCTCCCGGACCCCCTCTTGGATAGTACCTCCATTATCCCTCACTCCTAACCAGACATCACCATTATAGGCTAGCTTTTATTCTCTCCACCACTTCTAACCACATTAACATTTTGGATTCATTGAGCCCCAGAATTCTTGCTGTTGATATTTCTTGATATATCACATCAAGATATGTAAGAAACCACACTTTCCGGCACATTTTTTCCGGTTGAAACCAACGTGATGCAATCAGTTTTTTAGCTACTGTGATACCCGATAAAACCAATCTTTTTAGTTGTGGGTTCACTGCAAACTCAAAAACATCATTCAATAGCAATACCGCGGGGTGTACAGGTATATTCCAAAATACGAGTATTGATAATTGTTGGGACACATCTTTCCAGAATGCCTTAACTGGTGGGCAGTCCCAATACATGTGCATAAATGTTCCTTCGTCCCCATTTGTACATTGGGAGCATTTGGAGTCTTGTATAAGCCCCATTTTGCACAGCCTTATAGGAGTCAAGTATGTCCTGTGAATATAGTTCAGATTGATTTGTTGATGATCCGGGTTCCTTGATGTAAGTCGGACATTTGCCCAGGCTCCTTGCCAATCAAAGTCATTTTCCAGGTCTGGTATATCCCTCCTCCAGACATTGTCTAGTTGAAGGGTTTCGTACGAGGACGTTAGTAATTGATAATAAAAACCTGATACAAAACCTCCCAATGTATCTCTTTCATAGAAAAATTTGTGGTATCTGTGGTGTTCAATTGGTATGTGTAATGGAACACCGTGAGATCTCATACAAAGTCGTAACTGTATGTAAAAAAGCCATGTGGACTCGGTGAGGTTAAACTTTATGCATATTTCGACATAACTACAGAGGCCCTTGTTATTAAAAATATCCCCTAATGAGTGTATGCCTCTTTCTTCCCATACAGGGAATCTTATAGGTCGTTTTCCCATTAAGAGAGCATTGTTATTGAATATGGGAGTGTGATTATGCCATACTTGATGGTTAGGAAATTTCCTTTGTGTTTCCCGCCATGTCCTGATTGCATGGGTTATTATTGGGCCAAATTCTCGCTCACAATGCTTGATTGAAAGTTTAGTGTATGCTATGTCTTTCAATCTCTGTGGGGCTACTATGTTTTCTTCTAATTTTCTCCAAGATACCAAAGCCTCGGGGTCAAACCATATCTTCTTCAATGGTCTTAATGTGAAGGCATTAAAATATTGTAAAAAATCTGGGACTGCCATGCCACCGTCTGCTTTACTTCTCTGTGCGGTGGATCTTTTTATGCGAGGTGGTTTGTTATTCCAAATAAATTTGTATGTGGAGGTTTGTAATCTTTTCCAGTAGCCCTCTGGAGGAGGTAACGGAAGCATTGAGCTGAAGAAATTGATTCTTGGTAATACATCCATCTTAACTATTGATACCCTTGCCTGTACTGAGTTTTTAAGTTTTGCCCACCTGTCCAGGTCGTCCTTGATTTTGTTCTGTATTTTTGTGTAATTGTGCTTCACCGTTTGTCTTATGGTGGGAAATATTTCCACACCCAAGCATCTGAAATGTTTGACCATGGGTATCGCACCTGGGAGGGTTGTCTCTTTTTTTGCACTGGTGTTAAGAGGAAGAAAAGCCGACTTAGGCCAATTTATTTTAAATCCCGATAAATCACCAAAGTTCTCTATCAACTTGAGTATAAGCGGCAATGTGTTGTTGGGGTTTTGCATGAACAATATTACGTCGTCCGCATATAAACTAATTTTATGATGTGTGCCCTTGATTACTATTGGTTCTATGTGTTGGGATTGTCTTATAAATTGTGCTAAAGGTTCTAATGATAGATCGAATAGTCCGGGACTAAGAGGGCAACCTTGTCTGGCTGAGCGCGATACCGGAAAGATATCGGAGATGAATGTGCCTGTTGTAATCCTGGCCGATGGGTCCTTGTATAGTACTTTAATCATATCAATGAAACCTTTTCCTAACCCCATCCTTTCCAATACTGCCCATAGAAACGACCATTCCAACCTGTCAAATGCTTTCATAGCATCCAGGGATAGTATCGCCTTAGGTGTGATGTCCTCTTTGTCTGTATCTAGTACGTGCAGTATTCGCCTTATGTTATCATTGATCAGGCGACCTTTTATGAAGCCTGTTTGGTCCGTATGAACTAAAGACGTCATATGCTTTTGCAATCTGATGGCTAATATCTTAGAGTACAGTTTGACATCGGTTCCGAGGAGGCTTAAAGGACGGTAACTACCGCATTCAGTGGGGTCTTTGTCTTTTTTGTGAAGAACTGAAATGAGTGCGGTATTTTGGTGTTCAATGAAGCTTCCCTCTTTGACTGAGTATAAGATCATATTTAGTAATAAGGGTCCAAATATGTCCCAGCAAGAAATGTACATTTCTGATGGGATACCGTCAATTCCCGGAGCTTTGCCGTTTTTCATTCCGGATATGGCCTTCTTGAGTTCTTCTAATGTGATCGGTACTTCTAACTGTTTAGCGTCTTCATCCGTAAGTTTAGGGAGAGTAATTTGATTAAGATATGTGTCTAATTTGTCTTGATCAAAGGTCGTTTCTGAGTTATATAAATCGGAGTAGAATTCTTTGAATGTATCGTTTATTATTTTGGGTTCTGTTACTAGAGCTTGTTGTTTCCTAATGGCAGTTATATCTGCAAATTTTGCATTAATTCTTAGTCGCATGGCTAATAGGTGACTAGGTTTAGAACCTTGGAAGTACTGCTGTTGTCTAGTGCTGCGTATTTGCAATTCCGATTTTTGTCTGTACATTGCTTTGATCTCTGTCTTTAGAATGTTAACTTGGTTATCTAGTCTAGTAGAGTTGTTGTATTTTAAAGAATTAAAAAGCGTTGAGTAAAGCGTTTCCATTTCAGACAGTTTTGTGTTTTGATTTTTGCGCAATATGGAGGTAAATCTATCCGAGAAATCCTTGATCATATTCTTTACCGACATCCATAATATTCTGGGATCTTGCACCGAGTTAGCATTATCTTGTAGGAATACTGTGAGAGCTTCTTTAATTTGTGTAATGAATTCCTTGTTGTTAAGCAGCATCGAATTAAAACGCCATCTTGGGGCCCGGGTAGATAGTGTACCAAATGTTGCTTTCAGGATTAAGTAGCAGTGATCTGATAGCGCATTGGGTGTCATTTCCACTTCGTATTTATCAAATATTCTCGGGGATGCAAAGACGTAATCAATTCTGGATAGTGTGTTGTGTCTCGCCGAACGACAGGAGTACTTGCGGGTCATGGGGTTAAGTGAACGCCATAAATCAGTTACTCCTGTTGATTTCGACCAATCTTTTAATGCTTTAGATGAATTCTTTTGTTCGCTGGAGAAGGAAAGGTAAGTTTTGTCCATCCTTGGGTTCCAAATGGCATTAAAATCCGCACCTATTATATATGAGTACTCGGGATGGTTTAACATTTCTCCTGTTAGTGAAGTGAAGAAACCCACTTCGTACAAATTCGGGGCATATACCGCTGCCAATGCAATTTTCCTGTTATTGTGTATAATCCTAGCTATAGTTATGCGCCCCTCAGCATCCGACCATACCCCTTTCAATTCGATATTTAATTTGCGTCTGACGACTATGGCTACCCCTCTAGTTCTCGTAGCAAAAGAAGAGTGACCAATATTATGGTATATGTTATCCGCTAACGTATTTATGTCTCCCTCTAAAATGTGCGTTTCGCTTAATAGTGCCACGTCCACATGTTCTTTTTTCATCAGTGTAAGCACGCTTTTGCGCTTGTGTTGTTTGTTTATCCCACCGGTGTTCCATACCATTATATTCAAACTAGCCATAGTCTATGCATGTTTTCGTGTAGTTTTTGGTAATGTTTCTGGAGTATGAAGCTACAATAGATGCACATCCAATTAATGAGGTCCCGTTGAGAGCCGAGCTTAAAAACATATATATATACAAATAAAAATCCCCTATTTTCCCCACTCCCAGAAAGTCGAACATGCCTGTGTTCCAAGAACACATCCTCCGCGATTGACTTTCTCCCATGGTCCACCGGATTGCCCAACCTGAGCATTGTAATCCTAATTTTCCTATGCTCATTGCCATAGGATCTAACATTTCCATTCTATTGCAATAGAATGTCGCTTTTGGTCTTGCACCTTCCCTTACTGTAATGAAGTATTGTGATAAATAACCTAAAGATAAAAATAAAAAATAAAATAAAAAGAGAATAAACCTTTATCGACATATTCCTTTGAACCCTCCACCAACGTGTGGGGGAAAAAAAAGGAAAAGATTGTAGATCAATATTGACACCTTAATGTGAAGAACATTGGAAAAGAATAATGTAAGTTACAATATATTTAAAAAATATATAGTAATATTGACACCTTAATGTGAAGAACATTGGAAAAGAACAATGTAAGTTAAATTATATTTAAAAAATATAGAGTAATGAGAAGAAAAAATTTAATAAAATAAAAATCAATGGAAAGATATAGATAAGGAATAAGAGATAAATAATTATCAACGTGGAGAAGCCACTAGAACCGATTTAACTGATTAGATAAGATAGAAAAGCAGCGCCTTTTAGCGCTTCAATGTGCCTTTAATGGAGTGATTACTTAAATTGTTAGAATAACCTTGCTGTGCTCATACGTTTATGTGTGGATAATTTTAAAGTATTATTAAGGGCTGATTGCACTTCATTTAATTTATTATCTGCTATGTGTATGCACACCGAATGTTATTGTTAGAGTTGTATGCTTCGTTGTCATGGTGCCTTATATTCTAGAAGGTTGTAGAATATACTAGTGCCTAGACTATTTTACATTCCAGAATGATCTAAGAGACCCAGGGCATTTGAGCGATAAACCCAGAATATTCCAGATAGATCTTTTTGCATTGATATTTATTTGTCCCCTCAGAGACCAGAGACTGAAATTATAATGTATTATGAATCGTATTATACACAGTACACTTTGTTATAGACGACTTGCATATCGTTTGCTACTTTGATGAACACAACAATGTCATTCCAACACTGGTGGAATGACCTCCTTGATGAACACAATAAAGTCATTCCAACACTGGTATATATTTAGAGAGAGGCTTAACTGATTCCGGCATTTTCGTCATGCTTTGGGTTATTTGCTGCATTTTGATTCAGGAAATCCACAGCATCAGAGGGTGTAAATGGACCTGACCTGCGGCCGTTATTGTCCAAGAATGATAACAGCGCCGGATATGCTAGCCTTGGCTTGTGGCCGGCTATGTACAGCTTTTGCATCACATCTTTGTATGGTTGACGTCGGATGATGGCCTCTCTGCTCAAATCTTCGTAGATAAATATTGGTTTATCACCATACTTCAGCTTCCCACGTTGGTTGCGAGCATATTTGATGATTTCATCCCTTGTTGTAGTTTTCCGCAGAGTGACAATGATGACTCTCGGCCCGTTGATATTTTGCCCCTGGGAACCAATTCTGTAAACTTGTTCCACTTCTGGCACTTTGTTTGGATCGGAGTTTTCCAAAATCGTTGATAACTCTTTTGGAAAGTTGATGTCATCGCAGTTCACTGATTCATCAAGCCCCACAATGCGGATGTTATTCCGCCTGTGGTAACGATGGGTTTCTAGTTGCCTCTCCATCACTTCGTTTTTAAGCAATTTTATTTCCCTCCGGTATTCATCTTTCACTTTTTCCATCTCTTCTCCCATCTCTGTCATGATACCTTCGTTCGCCTTGACTGCTTTTGTGTTTTCTGTCACCGAAATCTCCACTGTCGTGATTCGCTTTGACTGTGCATCGATCGCTTTCTTGACTTCTTCTAATTTCTCATCGATGCGATCGAATTTAGCCTCGATGCGATCGAATTTAGCCTCAACGTTTGCCTCGAGCGCCTTGATGTGTGTAATCTGCAGGTTAGACTGTTCTACCATCTGTTCTTTCATCAGGTTAGACTGTTCTAACTGTTCTTTCATCAGGTTAGACTGTTCTACCATCAGGTTAGACAGTGTGTTGAAATCGGGTGGATTTCTGCTTTCTTCAGTTGACGGCATATGGTAGATGGATGCAGTGACGTTGGAATCCATAAATCTGGCTGCTCTCCCTTTCACGGAGCTTGAATCTGTACCTTCTTTTATGTTGGTCTCTATTGACTCTCTTTCGGGGACCGTAATCGATGATCCCGGTAAGTTGTCCTCTTCCTTCTCCTCCTCGGAGCTTGTCGCCGTCGGCTCAGAACCAGCGACGGTTAGGACGCGTCTTTCTCGTTTTTTTACGTCCTGCGCCGTTGAAGTTGCCGTAGTTATTTTCTCTGCCTTCTTTCCACCTTTAACCATATTGTCTTTTGATATGGTTAGTAGAGGGTCTTAACAATACATACGATGTGGTCTATTCTCTTTCTTTACTGTCCAAATAATGTTTTTAAACGAAATTAGCGTTAGTGGGAGCGGAGCAATTGCAAAATGCGTGTGCTACATGTTGTAGCGTAACCGGAATGGAGGGGTGTCTTGATTATTACTTCATATTAATTTCCTCACATTGAGTTACCAATTCTCCAAACGAAATCCCTTTTGGGTCTTTTATAATGGGTTTAGAGAAGATAGGATATCTTTCCATTGAATATCTGTTGTATTGTAAATACGTTCAACTAATGTATAAAATGGTTTCGCCGGTTTGTTGACAAGACACACGCTGACGGAAGTGCTCGCTCTCTTTGTGTTTGTTGAGGACGAGAGCAAGAGGTATGCGCTTCCGTTTATCTAATATTGGATTTAACTGCTTTGTATAAATTGTAAAACTGATTTAGGTTTTGGTTTTGGTACTGAAATACCCTGTTGTGTAATGACATTAATTCGCCCTGTGTAAAACAGCCATAGTACGTTCGTGTACTAACTCAGTATTCTGTTTGGTAATATCAGGTGGAGTGCACTTTGATGACGGTCGCTAATGCCGCCATGTGTTGTGTACGTGCTGTTTTGATTAACAGGATTGCCAAATAAACAACCACCAAATGGGTACCATTGTCTGAGTGTCTACGTCCACCTCACACCAGACACAACGCAGAATTCATCACGCTACATATACTACCATGCACTCAAGTCTGTAGCACTCAAGTTCAACACTGTTTGACGAACAATCTCACTGACTCTTAAGGGCTCCGCACACGGCGGGCGATTTTAGCCAGGCGGTCGACTTTTTTTGAGAGCCGACTGACAGAATTGTATCGCCTCCATTGTTATGAATGAGAGAACCCACACAGCAGGAGATTTTGAAGCGACGGTCGCGCAGCTATTTCTGTCGCCTGGCTAAAAATCGCCTCGATCCTATTTTTTGAGGCGACGGCAGCGGCGACACAGCAAGGACAATGAGGAAATAACATGACTTCTACAGTAGAAGTAGTACAGAAGTTCTACTGGTGTATCATTTGTACACCATTAATTTATCAATACATTCATTGATCAATAACCTACGTATTATTACCATGCTACTTATGTTCATTATTATTAACAGGAACAATTTAAATAAATAACGTTAGTGGAGAAGCTATAGTGGCCGCTTGTCATTAACTAATAAATGAACAATGCGCCACAATGCACCTACTTAGATGTTTTTATACTCGGGTAACAAAATAAGTTGTGGATGTTGACAGAGTTTAATGTCCAGGCTGCAGCTGATGTGGTTTATAAGGTTTATTGTCCAAAGAAAATGATGGTTGAGAACAGAACAGCGTCTTCAGTGAAAAAACGGTAGGTTATGTAGATAACCTAGTTATATTAGTATTGGCTGAGCGTTCCGCTCTGAGCCTTATGAGATATACTATCTCCTATGATACCTAATGTATCTCCCACGAACAAAAAATACATGCACCACACCTGTATGGGGCTCCGCCCCCATGGTGGCACCGCCCATATAGCAGTGACTCTGGTCACCACACATCCTTCCTCGCCAAAAAACCCGTCCCAGGAAAAGATTCCTCAAGAGGGAACTCAGGGCCGCGCAGAGCGGAACGCTCAGCCAATACTAATATAACTAGGTTATCTACATAACCTACCGTTATATGCCGTATTTGCTATCGCGTTCCGCTCTGAGCCTTATGAGATATGGGGAAGAGAGGACGCGAAGCCCGACAAATGTACCCCCTGAGGACCCGTAAGCCCACATCAAGGGGTGCGGGGAGCCCTGTCACCCCATCCTCCCTAACGAAGGGGAGGCGCAGTCAACTCCACCTGAAATGCGAACAAGAGGGAAACTAGAACCCCTTGAACACACCGTACAGTCGGAACCACGTGTGACTCAACACACTGTGGCCCATACCCATACACTCCTGCTACCCGACCAAAGGACGGGAAGCAGGAAAGGCCACAGACCCCAGAACCGCCTGGGAGACAAAACCCCCGGTCATGTCCATGAGGTAAAACCTTACAAAGGGGCCCGGGGAGGACCATGAAGCTGCAGCACAGATGTCCTCCACCGAGGCCCCACCCAGGAGAGCGGCAGAGGCAGCCACCCCACGAGTGGAGTGCGCCCTGATGCCCCCAGGGGGATCCTGCCCAGCCAACGTGTAGCAGAGGGTAAAACCCTCGCACAACCAATGGGACAGGCGCTGCCCCGACAGTGCCTTACCAGCACGAGCCCCACCGTAACAGACAAAAAGCTGGTCGGTAACCCTGAAATCCTGAGTACGGCTGAGGTAAATCCCCAAGCACGGACTGGACATGACAGGTGAAGGCCCGCATCTAACTCACTAGTGTGAGGAGGAGGACGAAACGCCTGAACCACAATATCCCGGGAGCGGAAGGAACTCCGGATATTCTTAGGCACGAAAGCAGGATTAGGTCGCAGAGTGACACCGCAATCGGTCCGAAAAGACAGGCACTCTGGACGTACCGAGAGAGCACAGAGCTCACCTACGCGTTTAGCGGAAGTGACAGCCAGAAGGAACGCGGTCTTGAAGGACAGCTGTCCCAACGGCGCCTGCTCGAGCGGCTCAAACCGGGCCAAGGACAACCGACCGAGGACCAATTGAAGATCCCAAGTCGGAGCCAAGGAGCGTTGCACCGGCTTAACGCGTCGAGCGCCAAGCAGGAAACGCTTCACAAGAGGGTGGCTGAACAAGACATCCCCTCAAACCCCTCATGATAGGAGGATATAGCTGCTGCATATACCCTCACCGTCGAAGCCGACAGTCTATCAAGGAGAGACTGGAGGTAACTAAGGACAGCATCCAGGGGGCAGGAGACTGAGTCCCGGCCCCCCGCCTTACACCACACTTGGAACATACGTCATCTGCCCGCGTAAGCGTGACAGTGGAGGGAGCATGCGCATTCCAGATGGTAACACCATCAGGATCAAGAACCTGCGCCCCTCAACGTACCCGTCCCAACAACTGACCTAACAGATGTATGGGGAAGAATCCCTGGCGGCACGGCATCGGTCCCAGACCTGCCTGGCCATGTCCAGACGCAATCCTCACCCGTCAGGATGAGGGCCGCCCCGCGACAGTACACCTGCACCCACATTCTCCCTGCCGGGGATGTGGGGAGCCCTCAGGCCGCGCAGATGGAGGACGCCCATAGCCAGCCGCCCGCCGCCTGGTGCAGACAGGGGGAGCGTACTCCTCCCTGTCTGTCGATACACGACACTGACGTCGTATCGTCCGTCCTGATCAACACCATTTGTGGACCAGAAGGACCGCTTTCAACACCAACACATTGAACGTAGCGCAGACCGGGCAGCATGGTTTGCCAGCTGCCCCCTACTGCGTTTGCCCGACGCATCACCAGCGAGGGAGGCGTCGGTGAAAACGCGTAGTGAGACAGCGCCGTAACCGTCCTAGGACGGAACCTCCCGAGCGTGTTGACAACACGCTCTGAGATGGATGCCCATAGCCCTCCAACCGTTGACTGGGAAGAGGAATACTCTACATCCAGTCTACAGCAACCCCAGGCTGGTAGAGACCTGCCTGGTACGAGACCTGACGATCCACCTTGCCCGCGAAGGACCAGAACGTCATCAGGGCAGAACACTCCGTAACCCCGGACGACGCAGAGGCCCCAGTGCGGCCTCCACGCACTTGGTGAAGATGCGGGTAGCCAGAGAAAACCGAACGGCAGCCTTTGGTACTCATACGCTAACCCTGCAAAGGAAGCGTAGGTAAGCCCTAGGATGGAAGATCGGGGATGCGCATACGCATCCTACAGGTCTATGGAGGAGAACCAGCCTGGGTCTTACACCCCTCCCTCCCGACTTCTCGGGCAGAGAACACCGGGAGGAGAAGGCCACGACGATGGCTTGCTTCGTCCACAGAGATTGGATCTCGTTGACCAGAGCTGTCACAGCTGGAGACCCCGACAATAGGGTCTGTACCAAACCTGAAAACGGGTGGGGTTGTGTAAACACAAGTCCCCGCCTCAGAGTTCTCTCCATCCACCTCGACATATGATACTGCCATAGTCATATGTGACGACACTCCCAACGCACCCGCTGTCACGTGGCGCAGGTCCGCTAGGAACTGTAGATAGTTGGCCCGGTCCCCCCGCTGTGCATAGCCAAACCTGGAACCGTGCGAGGAGCGCGTTCCGTGTCGGAACACCTGACCCTGACACCACCCACGAGGCAATCGCACCCAAGGGGGAACCCCGACAGAAAGGGCCGGTCTGATACGGGGGGCTTCCGATGAAAAAAGCCCCCCCACTGAACACCCCTCCAGAACATGCTGAAGGAGTTGTTCTGCAGCCGGACATGCAAGGTGTAAGGCCCCCATGGGTTCCTACACACCGTAGCCCTGCAGTGATATTACTACCACCCCAAATCATATGAGCTGCGACCACTTGCCAATATTTCAGGAGTGGGAGGCACCAACATGATACCAGGCCTGGCGAAGGCGAGGCCGGGGAAGCCCGCACTGTGTGCCTCAAAAGGTTTCGAGCCCCCCTGCTGACAACACTTAAGTTGACAGATGTAACACCAGGCTCAACCAACACAGATCAAGGTGTGGGAGCCGCTTGACAGCACAACATTCTCACGGACAGACCCAGGCTCAGCCATAAACTGGGTGTCAGCCCCTGTCCCCATGAGAAGCGAAAAGGGGGGCCGCCCGCGCATCAACGAAGGCACGCGGCCCGCAGCCAAAGGAAACAATCAGAGCCCACTTCTTCCGCTGGTGTTGGGGAAGGGAGCGATCGGAGAGCGGGCTGCTCGCGGCAGGACGGTGACGGCTTGTTTGTTCAAGCCGAACCCATCCTACATGGCCGATCCCTCGGCCGCCAAGGCTGTCGGCCTTGTGGACACCTGTCGAATCGACGCCCAGGATACCTCTGGCGGGGGAAAAACATGGCCGCCTGTCGAGGGCCCCGTCATCGCCGCTGACGAGGCCGTGCTCTCTCTTCTTCTGGCTGCGCGGTGTGAGGCGGTGTAGGGCCTAGGACAATACCGCCCGCGCTCCAGCAGAAGACCAAAATCCCCTGCGGAGAGGGGAACCCTGAGCGGTTATAGCTTGCGGCTGGGTCAAAGCTAATAACGTCAACAACCTCGCGCGATGTGTCGACATCGGCTGGCCCTCAAGGCCCCTCCACCAGACACCATTTTTCTAATAGAAAAAAACAGCAATTCGAACACAGTTCTAATCGTTGCCAATTCCATACTGTGGCGGTACAAGCCTTAACAGCCCACCAGCCACTCGCCAGGCCGACCCACCCATGGTGTCGGCCGGGGCGGGGCATTGTTTCAATATATCAAAAACAAAGGACTGATGTTAACACGGAGCCACAGTGGTGATTGCAAACAGCACCCTCCACTGTGGTGTGCACCATGAAAGGGTTAAATGAATAAAAAAGCTAAACCACAAAATACTGTAGAATGAGCAAACCCATACACACAAAGTTAAGGGGAGACGGACCAGTCCCGCCTTCATTCAAAATATTCACAACAGGACACCAGCCCTAGTTTAGCCCATTTACCAAAAAAGGTAAACAAAGCCCCCCCCCGTACTACTCCCCCAGTATACCGATTGACCGTCAGTATGAATGGTTGAGAAGAGAGAAAACTGTAGCAAGACAGACCTTCTCATAGCAGAGTGACAAAACGAAACAATAGCCCCCTACACAGGGCCGCCCCAGGAGGTGGGGGGCCTCGCGTCTAAAAACGCACAGGGCCTCACATTTCTCCCAGGCGGCCCTGCCCTTATACTACAGCAGCCTAGCGCCAGGCGATGTGGGACCCAAGACAACAATTGCCTGTGCACAGACACGCAACATGTTTACCATGTCGGCTGGACCCATAGCCCCACTACCCGACGCCAACCCAGATGGGAACACCGTTCAACAAACCCCGCCGGAACACAAGGTAAAATACCTGGCTAGGCAACCTAGCCACGGCCTACCCTGTTGTCAACCCATTTACCTGAAAAAGGTAAATAGGACTCAGCAAAAAAAACCACAACAGCTACCTTCATTGATGAACCGGGCAAGAGGAGGGAGAGTGACAACATCTCACGGCGGAGACATTAAAACAGCATAGCAATTAGCAGTAGTAATAGCATGCTGCATTAGCGATAGCATGTAGCATAGCATTAGATGTTTTAGCAGCACGCCCAAGACAGCTTGGAAACCGTTCCCTGCAGAGAACGTTCACCAAACCATCCTGCCCCCGGCGCCAACACACAACATGGTTGTGTTAACAAAACAAACCAGCATTACTAACACTAATACCCATGCCTGAAGACACAGGGCCTACCTGAGTACAAGCTGGCCCGACAGCCAGTCTTGTACAGCTGAACCTCGATGTGCTGTCATCAAACGAGGAACATCAACACAGGCCCGTCGTGTCGCCGAAAACATGCGTCGAAGATGCCAGGGGCCAGCAACCTCCGGTAAGCTTCCAACATTATGACTCTGATCTTTTCATCCTACTAGTTATCGTACGGTGCACGCATCCAAGTACGCTGGGACGAAAATAGAGGAAGGATGTGTGGTGACCAGAGTCACTGCTATATGGGCAGTGCCACCATGGGGGCGGAGCCCCATACAGGTGTGGTGCATGTATTTTTTGTTCGTGGGAGATACATTAGGTATCATAGGAGATAGTATATCTCATAAGGCTCAGAGCGGAACGCCATAGCAAATACGGCATATAACAGCTGAGTAACAATACTTGCCCAATCGGTGGTAATGAACGTATTTTAGCGATCAGTCATGCAGTATTGTCAGGAAGAATGAGGAGAGGTTGTATTCGTATATGGTGGTTTAATTCCAGCTCAATATGGGTTTAGTTCCCTAGTAAAGGACAACACAGCTACCTGCTAATACGCTAACCTAACATCCGGTCCGTCCTCTGATATCTCCCTCCGGGGGGAAACAAGTAACCACACCCCCAGCTAGACAGAGCGACGGTCGGCTCTAGTGTGGGGGGGCCAGGCAATTGTCGTTGAGCGACAGACAATCGCATCGCCAGGCAACGTCGGTCGCCCGCCGTGTGCAGACCACTTTAGCTGCCAGAGTCGCACCCTTCCTGCTGACTTGTTGTACACAACTTGTAAGTCACTATGGATAAAATCAGCTAAATGAATACAAATGTAAATGGAAACAAACCGTACAAAATAAACAAAACCGAAACTAAATAAATAAACCAAAAGCTGAGAGAGAGCTCAGAGAACGCTCAGGGACTCTCGATTCATTCAACTGGTCGGCAAATAGCAAAGTACATCCGTTTGCTGACATCGAAAGGCTTTTTTAAGAGACGGGAGATGGTTCAGTGCAGGTGTCTTTTCCTGACTTCAATCTATTGGCAAACAGGGATCTCAGATCAGCCAAACTGTGACGCCGCTGAATAAATCTTTCTGTCTGAACAATCCTTCCAGCTGGAACTGTGGATGTTTGCTTGCTTTGTTTTTCCTGAATCCAAGTTTTTCTCTGTTTGTGACATGCTCACACTTCCTCCCTCTCACTCTCTTTCTCTCTTTCTCTCACTGATCTCATCTGTGTACCTATATGGCAATTAGACCGCCGGTCTTAAAGGGGCAGAACCCATTTTACCTATAGACCACTCTGCTACAATATGTCCTATGTCCTCAAAGAGAGCTATGTCCTATGTCAAAGAGAGCACTGGCCCACCCTGGCCATTAAAGCAAAGCTCTATAGTAGCAGCAGTGTGAGGAGTCTGTCTGTCAGTCTGTGTGACTGGGGTGTTCCTGCCATCTACACCACAGGTAGGTCATATACACCTGTCTGGTCAGACATTACCTCTACCGGTTAGGACTTCTGGTTTTCACCCAGGCGGCCCGGATTCCACTCCCGGAATGGGAACTACTCTTTTTGAGCGGAACGGTGGTGTAGAGGTTAACACTGTTGCCTCACAGCTAGAAGGTCCAGGGTTCGATTCCCGCTTGGGGACCAGGTTTCCGAGTTGCCAGGTACCCAGGTGGGGTATCTTCCAGGCCTTTCTTTGTGGAGTTTGCATGTTCTCCTCGTGCTCGCAAGGGTCCCCCCGGGTCCTACTAATCACCCCAAAGTACCAGAAAATACCAGAAAATACCAGAAACTACCCCAAAATACCCCAAAGTATACCCCAAAATACCAGAAAATACCCCAAAATACCAGAAACTACCCCAAAATACCCCAAAGTATACCCCAAAATACCAGAAAATACCAGAAAATACCCCAAAGTATACCGCAAAATACCAGAAACTACCCCAAAATACCCCAAAATACCAGAAAATACCCCAAAATACATCAAAGTATACCCCAAAATACCAGAAACTACCCCAAAATACCCCCAAAATACCCCAAAGTATACCCCAAAATACCAGAAACTACCCCAAAATACCAGAAAATACCCCAAAATACCCCAAAGTTTACCCCAAAATACCAGAAAATACTAGAAACTACCCCAAAATACCCCAAAATACCAGAACATACCAGAAACTACCCCAAAATACACCCCAAAATACCAGAAACTACCCCAAAATACCAGAAAATACCAGAAAATACCAGAAACTACCCCAAAATACCCCAAAGTATACCCCAAAATACCAGAAACTACCCCAAAATACCCCAAAATACCCGAAAATACCAGAAAATACCAGAAACTACCCCAAAATACCCCAAAGTATACCCCAAAATACCAGAAACTACCCCAAAATACCAGAAAATACCCCAAAATACCCCAAAATACCAGAAACTACCCCAAAATACCCCAAAGTATACCCCAAAATACCAGAAACTACCCCGAAATACCCCAAAGTATACCCCAAAATACCAGAAACTACCCCAAAATACTAGAAAATACCAGAAACTACCCCAAAATACCAGAAACTACCCCAAGTTATTACACTAAACTTAAGAGGGATACTAATTTCATGAGGAGGATAACATGGATTGAGAGGCCTCCAGGATATTTTCCAGTGAACAGGGCCGACATTGCAGTGTGGGAATATCTAGGCACATTCCCCATAACACTCAGTTATCATGCAAATGCTAAGAAAAATCCATCTCAGTTTATCAGAACACAAACAGATGTGACTGAAAGAGTGGCTCAGGCGGTACAAACCCAGACACCTCGTGATGTATACGCACAGTTAGTTATGGAAGATGAGGAAAATGCACCTCGAGATTTAAAACAAGTCAGGAATATAAAACATCAAGTATCAAAAGACCAGAGGCCTTCTGGTAATCGAACCAATACTGCTGATGAGCTTCAGACAGTTCTGAATATGTTGCAGGAAAATCATTATGTTCAGCAAATAATTTCTAGGAAGGGAAAACCACCTTGTGTCATCCTTTACTTTGATGAACAATTAGAAGATGTTAGAAGATTTTGTTGTGGGCAGGATGCTACATCTGTTTTAGGAGTGGATCGCACATTTAATTTGGGGGCTTGCTTCTTAACAGTGACTGTGTTCAAAAACCCAAAACTTTTTAAGAAAGAGACTGGAGAGCCACCATTATTCATTGGGCCACTGTATTTGCACTGGGACGGCAGCTTTGAGACTTACCATGATTTCTTTGCCCATTTGAAATCAAAGTTGTCGGTGGCATATTTAGCAACAGAAATAAATATCAGTGAGGACATAGTTATTGGATCCGATCAGGAACGGGCAATTTTAAAGGCCATAGAGTCTTTGTTTCCTGAAGCGAGTCATATTTTGTGTTCAAAACATATTCGGGATAATGTGAAACATTATCTAACACATAAAGTGGGAATGGACGCAAAAAAGAGAGCAGTACTTGAGAATAAGCTGTTCCATAATGCTAATTATCTTACCTACTGTAAAAACGAGTATGACTTTTGTGAAAAGGTACTTGAACTTGAAACATATATAGAATCAAATTGCCCAGAGTTCACTACATATTTCTCTAAGTTAATACCTACATTGAAAAAGAAAATAATGGAG